>NC_086375.1:93539806-93875362 GCF_036588685.1 Mytilus trossulus | reverse complement strand
CTGGTAACAGATGTTCTGCAGGTAATGAATGTAAGCAAATATCTTAGATTCGGCATGTCACAATACCATGTAAAGACCACTGTTTAGCCTAAAGACCAACTGAGACCAGAGACAAATTCTAAAACATATTGAAGACAAAATGATTATTTAAATAGTTAACTGACCAAAACCAGCATATATTCAAACTAATTAACCTATATATTCAAAAATAACTGTTGCTTCTGTATTAAATTTCAAGAGTGAACTAAACATGTGATAAAACAGATAAATAACAAGACTTTAACTGAAGCTGCCTTATTGTTAACACTTATTGCTGACAGTTGATGAATCTTAATACAATAGTTCATTTTTACAATTGTAAAACTTCCAAATTTCTGCTCAAACAGTCCAAAATGAAACAGAAATCTGTTTTACATAACTAAACTGAACATGGTGTGTTACCTTAAACTATCAACGATCATGTGCAGACTACTAATCAGTGTTGACTGATGTTTGCACAGGGAAAGTCATTTCAGTGAAATTTGAATAATTATTTAATAAATGATAATTTTTCACTTCTCAATTAGTAACATTGAACTATTTCCATATTCACAATCAAAATTAGTAGTATTAAACAAAGTGCACATGTTTAAGCTCTGACTGAATTACTGACCATTTACAATATTTACATATATGTACATTTATGATATCTATTTACATGATAATTACATAAAATTTACATATGTTACAGAATATACAAGGATGAAGTAACCTACCCTGTTTATAACAATTATCTTTGAATTCTACTATCTGTATCGCATTAAAGCAATGCATTCAGTGTGTATAACTATAAAACACAGAGCAATACATAAAATGTGTGTTACTGTAACACACAAGGCAAAACATTAAGTGGGTATTACTATAACACACAAAGCAAAACATTAAGTGTGTATTACTATAATACACAAAACAATGTGTTAAGTATTTATTATTATAACACACAAAGCAATATATTAAGTGTGTGCTACTATAACACACAGAGTATAAAATTAAGTGTGTATTACTATAATACACAGAGCAATGCATTAAGTGAGTGTTACTATAACACACAAAAAAGTACTTTAAGTGTGTATTTCTAATACACACAAAGCAATGCATTAAGTGGCAATACATAAAGAGTGAATTACTGTAACACACAAAGATTAACATAAAGTAGGTATAACTATAACACACAAAGCAATGCATTGAGTGAGTGTTACTATAACACACATATTAGTTAAAATTTTAATTACTGTAAGTTGCACTTTGTAAATACAGCTGTTTCACAAACCACGCCTCTTTTAGGGAGATAGATAATATTTATTGACAAACCTGTTCCAAGATTTGATCTCATAGACAAAAACTTGGGACTTTTACCAGTATAAAAACATACTATTGCGATAAAAATTGAATTCTAAACGTGAGACACAAATAGGAGGTAGAAGTAGTACAGAAATTTAGTAGATGTTTAAACTCTTAACAAGTTCAGGGCATATAAATGTTTAAAATGTGCCGCACAGCCCTAGGTTTTGACCTTTGAAAAAAATGGAAGTGCATTACATCTTTCCATTCTAGGATATAATTTGTTATGTTATTTTGTAGTAAAAGTGGCACAGTAAGGGAGTTATATGGAAAATTGAATTGTCTATATTTACAGAAATGCAACCTATAACAAACAAAGCAATACATAAAATGTGTATAACTGCAACAAAGATTTGAAACAAGTAAAAAAATTCCTAGTCCAAACCATTTTCTTATTTAGATATAAGAAGATATGGTATGAGTGCAAAAGAGACAACTCTCTCATCCAAGTTGCAGTTTGTAAAGTAAACCATTATAGGTCAAAGTATGGTCTTATATAGCTTTAACTCACAAAGTACAGCAAGATATAAAGGGCCCCAAAAAGTTACAAGTGTTAAACCATTCAAACAGGAAAACCAACGGTCTAATCTATATGAGAAATGAAAAACACTTGTGAACCACATCAACAAACAACAACTACTGAACATCAAATTCTTGACTAAGGACAGGTGCAAACAAATGCAGCTAGTAATTATTGTGTGAATATTTCCAATAACTACTAATCAAATAGAATATTTCTGATACCTAAAAATTGATTTGATTTTTTTTTTAAATGTCACGTTAATAAGCAATTTTTAAACTTTATTATATATGTAAAAATATATCTATTGAAAACAGGATTCCAGTAAAAACATTAATATGTACATGAAACATTTACACTATACAAGACAAAAAACAATTTAAACCAAAAACTACCAAGGAAAATGGAAAAACAATAAAACAACCTGTCCCATTTAATTGATTATCAGATGTGTTATAATATTCTTACATAATGTATACTGATACACTAACAAAATGTACAGAGAGACACTTACAAGATGTACACCAATACAGTAACAAGATGTCTACTGATACACTAAAATGATGCTTATACACTGACATGATGTGTACCGATACACTTACATGATGTTTACAGATACACTTACAAGATGTGTACCGATACACTTACATAATGTTTACCGATACACTTACATGATGTTTACGGATACACTTACAAGATGTTTACCGATACACTTACATGTTTACGGATACACTTACATGATGTTTACCGATACACTTACATGTTGTTTACCGATACACTTACATAATGTTTACCGATACACTTACATGATGTTTACAGATACACTTACAAGATGTTTACCGATACACTTACATGATGTTTACCGATACACTTACATGATGTTTACCGATACACTTACATAACGTTTACTGATAAACTTACATGATGTTTACGGATACACTTACAAGATGTTTACCGATACACTTACATGATGTTTACGGATACACTTACATGATGTTTACCTATACACTAACATAATGTTTCAAACACTTACATGATGTGTACCGATACACTTACATGATGTTTCAAACACTTACATGATGTGTACCGATACACTTACATGATGTGTACCGAGACACTTACATGATGTGTACCGAGACACTTACATGATGTTTCAAACACTTACATGATGTGTACCGATACACTGACATAATGTACACTGATATGATTAAATGATGTTTACTGATACAGTCAGGGTATGCCATAGCATAAAATATTTGTCTTATGTGGCACATAATACATTGTTATAAATAGCCACTATAGTCTGGGGGATCAGGCATTACATTATCATTGGTTTGGAAGTTTGTAATTATCCCCTTTTTGCAGCCTAAAGCATTAAAACGTGATCATTTGGAAATTCTTATTCTAATACAAATTACAGAGAAAGAATTTTACTTAGTTCTTATATAGGATGTATTTATTTTTAAGTTGAAGCTTCGATCAACGATTATCGGTAGATATAAGAGAAAAATATTAACCTGCCCTCCTGTGCCCTAAATATAATAGTGTGTATATGATGATCTATATATAACTAATAGTTTAGGGTTAAGAATTTCTACCTTGATTATTCTTGTAATTGTTTCTTTATTTGACTATACTTGTGTTGTGTAATACCATATCATTTTTCAGAATTTATTGATTGTTGTGAAAATTTGGCAAAATATTTTTTCATTTTGAGTTACAATTTATCAACTAATTTTGAGATATTAAAGCATTAAATTGTCAGACTCAAATATCTCATGCAAAAATTGTCAAGTCCAAATAGAATTATAGTAAAGTCATCTTTATATGATTAAAACAATCTTAATAAGTGTGTGAATTCTTTAGACAAATGGTCATGGAGTAGATTCATTTAGTGTCAGGTTGCAATCGGTCAAAAATTGTCAAATTCCCATTACTTGGCAAACATTGTTAAATTTTAGTGGGAAATAGTACGGTCAATAGCATATGATGAAAAACCAATTTATCAGATAAGAAATGTGTTACTGGACAATGGAAAGACCAAGAAAGGGACAAATAAAGACATTTTTATGCCTTATTTTACAATATCGCATGGTAAAAGAACTCCCATGAACATAGCACCTTGTACACTAAATAACTAAACGATACATACAATATTGAATACATAACCAAAACAATAACAAAAAGAAAATAGCACTTCTCTGCATCAACAAATGAATGAGAGTATATACAAAATCACAGAATGTTTATGTACAAAATGATCACCAAAATGTGCAAGAAAATATATAAATAATTTACACCTTTTTAAGTGTTATCATTTATCAACAAAAAGTTCTGATTTTGGCAATTTTACCAGATAAAGAGAAAATGGTGATTCATATTGTCATACAAAAGCAGTGGTATTAATTTGACAACAGAAAATAGATGCAGATTAAGATTTTTTTTTTTAAATTACAGAAAAACTTTTTCATGTTTTACTTCTAACTAAACCAGATGTCAAATATCTTATACATACAAATAGAACATTTAACTTCTACAAAGGTTTGATGTGAAATCTAAAGCAAATATACATATGACCGTTCAATGATTTAGATATAACATAATAAAAATACTTCACTAATAAAAATATACATGAATGAATTGAATATAGTAACTAAAAATACTGTGTAGCTATTTAATTTAGTAATGCCTGTTTCCATATCTTCATGTTTTTTGGTTATCTAGTTTAACAGTACACAGCACAATGTTAAGTTAATAGAAATTTTCTACGCTTAGACAACACAGAAATGTTTTTACCGTTATTGGTCATAAAGGTACCCCTATTACAACCCTCTTTCTTGCCTGCTGAAGCGGTGAGACATTGTTTCCAATCAAATCATGTTTCAGGATTTATCTATTTAGTTTTCATTATTTTCTTCATAACAGTGGAAAGCATATATAATGTTTAAAATTATGGTCAGACTGTGTAAGAAGTGTTGCATATTGTCGTAAATCTAAATTGGTGGTATTACTTATTTCGTTTTGTTTGAAAGTAGATATTTTCTTTAAAATTGTTCAAAGATAAGTCGTATCAAGCAAATATAATGTCTTAGGCCTTTGGTCAGTATAAAACAGAAAGTAGTAATACATTGACAATAAAAAAAACATCATATAATCATATTTAAGTTATTTTGGTCTATTCCTGAATGAAAATGAACAATTGAATGTTTTGACTAGCACTTTTCAAAAATAATTTATTATATTCAAATGTTATAATGCCATCTGATGCTTATGAGCCCTGTGCAACAATTAATTTTATTGACTATATCAATAAAGTGGTTGATAAAAGTGGTTTAGTTTCAGTGTTAAGATAAAATTGAGAAAGGAAATGGTGAATATGTCAAAGCGACAACCACCAGACCATAGAGCAGACAACAGTGGAAGGCAACCAATGGGTCTTCTGACTAAATAGATGAATGGGGCTGAATATTAAAATACTACTTTTTGATAGAACTGCTTACACTAGTCTATACAAAAACCAAAAATTACATGGTTGCCTTTTTTCATGACATTATAATAGGAAATTTTGAAGGTAGCAAGAAATTTTGACTGCATAATCCAATTTTGACCAATGAAGAACTGAGACTAAAAAAACTACACGCTCATTAAATAAAAATAATCAACCATTAAAATAAAGATAAATTCTGTAAGAATTAGAGAAAAACAAATACACATCTTATAACATTAGCTTTCAATCTACGCTGTAAAATGTAACTGAATATAATGCATTCAGTGAGAAATTTAAATAAAAATTATATCATCTTGTATAGATTTGAATGATTTTAACTGCACATAAAGATTTTTAACAATATTTACAAAAGGTAACTTTTTTGTCCATAGTAATTTTAACTAAGGACACTTGTTGTCATACTTGGGTGTGTTTGATTGGTTGAAATCCAGATGTGCTTGGACTAGCTGACAATGATATATTGGGATCAGAAATGTCTGTTATATCTGATGTTTCTGAATCTGTTGTCTGCATGTCTTGTGAGTCCCGTGAATCACGAGAGTCCTGCCCAAGTGGCATAAAAGTATACATGTTTGGCTGATGCTGGTATCGTAACCTGATATCTTGTGTATTATTTCCCTTTGGTACAGTCTGTTCCGGGCTACCATCTTCTAGACTACTCGATGATACACTAAAAGAGAAAACATGTCCATGGAATATGTACATATGATAAGATTGTCAAAACAGAGCTGTATAAGAAATCTTTAATATATTGAGGATCTATGGATAACTTACCAATATCCCAGAAAAATCAATCTTAAGTACAGGTTCATTCAAAAATGAATATTGACATGATTGATATGCTGTAATTTATATGCATTCTGTGCATCCTATCTGAAGATTTTCAGAAAAATGTTATACATGCTCAGATATTCAAGTTACAAAACAATGTTAAGCCTGTCAAGAAAATTACATAACTTTTGCAAGGTGCAAGAATCTAATATGTGTTCTAAAAATATAAATGATGTCATTGTTAATTTCATCTTGAAAAATTGGAGTTATCTATCTTGTCCAGAATTGTAGTCAAATCAACTTAAACCAAAGCTTTATTGACAAAGCAATATTCTATTTTATTTCCAACAGAACCCGACCATAGAACAGACAGCTTCTTCAGCTACTGAAAGTAAAATAATGTCAAAATTGAAAGTGAAACAAGAGTGAACAATTATTTCTCCAAGCCAGGGATGGACATGCATTACATTATCTGGTGTGATTGGTCCTATATGTAACTTACCTATGGTGGCTGTGGGCTAAGGGATGGACATGCATTACTTTATCTGGTGTGATTGGTCCTATATGAAACTTACCTATGGTGGCTGTGGGCTTAGGGATGGACATGCATTACTTTATCTGGTGTGATTGGTCCTATATGAAACTTACCTATGGTGGCTGTGGGCTAAGGGATGGACATGCATGACTTTATCTGGTGTGATTGGTCCTATATGTAACTTACCTATGGTGGCTGTGGGCTAAGGGATGGACATGCATGACATTATCTGGTGTGATTGGTCCTATATGTAACTTACCTATGGTGGCTGTGGGCTAAGGGATGGACATGCATTACTTTATCTGGTGTGATTGGTCCTATATGTAACTTACCTATGGTGGCTGTGGGCTAAGGAATGGACATGCATTACTTTATCTGGTGTGATTGGTCCTATATGTAACTTACCTATGGTGGCTGTGGGCTAAGGGATGGACATGCATTACGTTATCTGGTGTGATTGGTCCTATATGTAACTTACCTATGGTGGCTGTGGGCTAAGGGATGGACATGCATTACGTTATCTGGTGTGATTGGTCCTATATGTAACTTACCTATGGTGGCTGTGGGCTAAGGGATGGACATGCTTTACTTTATCTGGTGTGATTGGTCCTATATGTAACTTACCTATGGTGGCTGTGGGCTAAGGGATGGACATGCATTACTTTATCTGGTGTTATTGGTCCTATATGTAACTTACCTATGGTGGCTGTGGGCTAAGGGATGGACATGCATTACTTTATCTGGTGTGATTGGTCCTATATGTAACTTACCTATGGTGGCTGTGGGCTAAGGGATGGACATGCATTACTTTATCTGGTGTGATTGGTCCTATATGTAACTTACCTATGGTGGCTGTGGGCTAAGGGATGGACATGCATTACATTATCTGGTGTGATTGGTCCTATATGTAACTTACCTATGGTGGCTGTGGGCTAAGGGATGGACATGCATTACTTTTTCTGGTGTGATTGGTCCTATATGTAACTTACCTATGGTGGCTGTGGGCTAAGGGATGGACATGCATTACTTTATCTGGTGTGGTTGGTCCTATATGTAACTTACCTATGGTGGCTGTGGGCTAAGGGATGGACATGCATTACTTTATCTGGTGTGGTTGGTCCTATATGTAACTTACCTATGGTGGCTGTGGGCTAAGGGATGGACATGCATTACATTATCTGGTGTGATTGGTCCTATATGTAACTTACCTATGGTGGCTGTGGGCTAAGGAATGGACATGCATTACTTTATCTGGTGTGATTGGTCCTATATGTAACTTACCTATGGTGGCTGTGGGCTAAGGGATGGACATGCATTACTTTATCTGGTGTGATTGGTCCTATATGAAACTTACCTATGGTGGCTGTGGGCTAAGGGATGGACATGCATTACTTTATCTGGTGTGATTGGTCCTATATGTAACTTACCTATGGTGGCTGTGGGCTAAGGGATGGACATGCATTACATTATCTGGTGTGATTGGTCCTATATGTAACTTACCTATGGTGGCTGTGGGCTAAGGGATGGACATGCATTACATTATCTGGTGTGATTGGTCCTATATGAAACTTACCTATGGTGGCTGTGGGCTAAGGGATGGACATGCATTACTTTATCTGGTGTGATTGGTCCTATATGTAACTTACCTATGGTGGCTGTGGGCTAAGGGATGGACATGCATTACATTATCTGGTGTGATTGGTCCTATATGTAACTTACCTATGGTGGCTGTGGGCTAAGGGATGGACATGCATTACTTTATCTGGTGTGATTGGTCCTATATGTAACTTACCTATGGTGGCTGTGGGCTAAGGGATGGACATGCATTACTTTATCTGGTGTGATTGGTCCTATATGTAACTTACCTATGGTGGCTGTGGGCTAAGGGATGGACATGCATTACTTTATCTGGTGTGATTGGTCCTATATGAAACTTACCTATGGTGGCTGTGGGCTTAGGGATGGACATGCATTACTTTATCTGGTGTGATTGGTCCTATATGTAACTTACCTATGGTGGCTGTGGGCTAAGGGATGGACATGCATTACTTTATCTGGTGTGATTGGTCCTATATGTAACTTACCTATGGTGGCTGTGGGCTAAGGAATGGACATGCATTACTTTATCTGGTGTGATTGGTCCTATATGTAACTTACCTATGGTGGCTGTGGGCTAAGGGATGGACATGCATTACTTTATCTGGTGTGATTGGTCCTATATGTAACTTACCTATGGTGGCTGTGGGCTAAGGGATGGACATGCATTACTTTATCTGGTGTGATTGGTCCTATATGTAACTTACCTATGGTGGCTGTGGGCTAAGGGATGGACATGCATGACTTTATCTGGTGTGATTGGTCCTATATGTAACTTACCTATGGTGGCTGTGGGCTAAGGGATGGACATGCATTACATTATCTGGTGTGATTGGTCCTATATGTAACTTACCTATGGTGGCTGTGGGCTAAGGGATGGACATGCATTACTTTATCTGGTGTGATTGGTCCTATATGTAACTTACCTATGGTGGCTGTGGGCTATGGGATGGACATGCATTACATTATCTGGTGTGATTGGTCCTATATGTAACTTACCTATGGTGGCTGTGGGCTAAGGGATGGACATGCATTACTTTATCTGGTGTGATTGGTCCTATATGAAACTTACCTATGGTGGCTGTGGGCTAAGGGATGGACATGCATTACTTTATCTGGTGTGATTGGTCCTATATGTAACTTACCTATGGTGGCTGTGGGCTAAGGGATGGACATGCATTACTTTATCTGGTGTGATTGGTCCTATATGAAACTTACCTATGGTGGCTGTGGGCTAAGGGATGGACATGCATTACTTTATCTGGTGTGATTGGTCCTATATGTAACTTACCTATGGTGGCTGTGGGCTAAGGGATGGACATGCATTACGTTATCTGGTGTGATTGGTCCTATATGTAACTTACCTATGGTGGCTGTGGGCTAAGGGATGGACATGCATTATGTTATCTGGTGTGATTGGTCCTATATGTAACTTACCTATGGTGGCTGTGGGCTAAGGGATGGACATGCATTACTTTAACTGGTGTGATTGGTCCTATATGTTACTTACCTATGGTGGCTGTGGGCTAAGGGATGGACATGCATTACTTTATCTGGTGTGATTGGTCCTGTATGTAACTTACCTATGGTGGCTGTGGGCTAAGGGATGGACATGCATTACATTATCTGGTGTGATTGGTCCTATATGTAACTTACCTATGGTGGCTGTGGGCTAAGGGATGGACATGCATTACTTTATCTGGTGTGATTGGTCCTATATGTAACTTACCTATGGTGGCTGTGGGCTAAGGGATGGACATGCATTACTTTATCCGGTGTGATTGGTCCTATATGAAACTTACCTATGGTGGCTGTGGGCTAAGGAATGGACATGCATTACTTTATCTGGTGTGATTGGTCCTATATGTAACTTACCTATGGTGGCTGTGGGCTAAGGGATGGACATGCATTACTTTATCTGGTGTGATTGGTCCTATATGTAACTTACCTATGGTGGCTGTGGGCTAAGGGATGGACATGCATTACTTTATCTGGTGTGATTGGTCCTATATGTAACTTACCTATGGTGGCTGTGTGCTAAGGGATGGACATGCATTACTTTATCTGGTGTGATTGGTCCTATATGAAACTTACCTATGGTGGCTGTGGGCTAAGGGATGGACATGCATTACTTTATCTGGTGTGATTGGTCCATATGTAACTTACCTATGGTGGCTGTGGGCTAAGGAATGGACATGCATTACTTTATCTGGTGTGATTGGTCCTATATGTAACTTACCTATGGTGGCTGTGGGCTAAGGGATGGACATCCATTACTTTATCTGGTGTGATTGGTCCTATATGTAACTTACCTATGGTGGCTGTGGGCTAAGGGATGGACATCCATTACTTTATCTGGTGTGATTGGTCCTATATGTAACTTACCTATGGTGGATGTGGGCTAAGGGATGGACATGCATTACTTTATCTGGTGTGATTGGTCCTATATGTAACTTACCTATGGTGGATGTGGGCTAAGGGATGGACATGCATTACTTTATCTGGTGTGATTGGTCCTATATGTAACTTACCTATGGTGGCTGTGGGCTAAGGGATGGACATGCATTACATTATCTGGTGTGATTGGTCCTATATGTAACTTACCTATGGTGGCTGTGGGCTAAGGGATGGACATGCATTACTTTATCTGGTGTGATTGGTCCTATATGTAACTTACCTATTGTGGCTGTGGGCTAAGGGATTGACATGCATTACATTATCTGGTGTGATTGGTCCTATATGTAACTTACCTATGGTGGCTGTGGGCTATGGGATGGACATGCATTACGTTATCTGGTGTGATTGGTCCTATATGAAACTTACCTATGGTGGCTGTGGGCTAAGGGATGGACATGCATTACTTTATCTGGTGTGATTGGTCCTATATGAAACTTACCTATGGTGGCTGTGGGCTAAGGGATGGACATGCATTACTTTATCTAGTGTGCTTGGTCCTATATGTAACTTACCTATGGTGGCTGTGGGCTAAGGGATGGACATGCATTACTTTATCTGGTGTGATTGGTCCTATATGTAACTTACCTATGGTGGCTGTGGGCTAAGGGATGGACATGCATTACTTTATCTGGTGTGATTGGTCCTATATGTAACTTACCTATGGTGGCTGTGGGCTATGGGATGGACATGCATTACATTATCTGGTGTGATTGGTCCTATATGTAACTTACCTATGGTGGCTGTGGGCTAAGGGATGGACATGCATTACTTTATCTGGTGTGATTGGTCCTATATGTAACTTACCTATGGTGGCTGTGGGCTAAGGGATGGACATGCATTACTTTATCTGGTGTGATTGGTCCTATATGTAACTTACCTATGGTGACTGTGGGCTAAGGGATGGACATGCATTACTTTATCTGGTGTGATTGGTCCTATATGTAACTTACCTATGGTGGCTGTGGGCTAAGGGATGGACATGCATTACTTTATCTGGTGTGATTGGTCCTATATGTAACTTACCTATGGTGGCTGTGGGCTAAGGGATGGACATGCATTACATTATCTGGTGTGATTGGTCCTATATGTAACTTACCTATGGTGGCTGTGGGCTAAGGGATGGACATGCATTACTTTATCTGGTGTGATTGGTCCTATATGTAACTTACCTATGGTGGCTGTGGGCTAAGGGATGGACATGCATTACTTTATCTGGTGTGATTGGTCCTATATGAAACTTACCTATGGTGGCTGTGGGCTAAGGGATGGACATGCATTACTTTATCTGGTGTGATTGGTCCTATATGTAACTTACCTATGGTGGCTGTGGGCTAAGGGATGGACATGCATTACTTTATCTGGTGTGATTGGTCCTATATGAAACTTCTTGGCTGGACTTATATATCCATCTGAGGAATCATGATCCACTATAAATAAAAGAGATTATTCTGTACTGATAAAACTTTAGTCAGTCTTTCTAAATGAATGAATATGCAAACTGTAAACCAACTTATTTTTGCAGATATTTCATTTGGTGTTTTTTCTTATTCTTGTTCACCTCGGGACTATTTAATTTCGTAATATTCTTATTAACTTAGTTTAGTTTAATAAGGTGAGATCCAAATTTTAAATGTTCGTGGCGATTTCTATTCGCATAATTTTTCTTATTGCAAAATTTGCCAAAAAATAAATTGCGCGCAAAAATAAGTTTACAGTAATCACCTGCGTAAAAAGGTATAATCACCGCATGCTTTTTTTTATACAATGTTTGACTTTAAGTTGATTTTGGTAAATACCTATTGTTTTATACATATTTTTCTTTCTCTGAACATAGAATAAATCAATTACTGTTTCGATAAATATGTTTTTAGGTTTAATAGGTTTAATTGACTTTAGTAAAACCTAGTGACATTCACTTCTGTCCTTGGCCTCAGTGAATATCAGTAATAAAACCACACATATACCTCATCAAATGACAGTAATTGTATATTATTGTACAATAAATGGCTATAATGTTTATCATGTTCTACAAAATAAATGTAAATTTACCATAAATTACTTAAAACCTTTACTAAATTTTTCTGTAGATATCAAGATTTGGTTTTAAAGTTTGGTTGTAACTGTGAATATCAGATTATTACATGGCATTTTTCATATAGCATGTATTATCAGCCCTAGGTTCAATATCTGCCCAAGAGCCGCATGGTTGGAGGGCTGATATTAACCAAGGGCTGATAATACATGCAATATGAAAAATGACATGTTATGATCTTTTTATCAAATGCTTCAACAATGGAAAAAAATAACAGATTCATATATTGATCCTTTTACGTGGCTCTCGAATAGAAGTTCAAAGAGTAATGGAAAAAGTAACTTTCTAAATTATGTTTGAAACTTTTAAAAA
This sequence comes from Mytilus trossulus, assembly GCF_036588685.1. Classification (NCBI taxonomy): domain Eukaryota; kingdom Metazoa; phylum Mollusca; class Bivalvia; order Mytilida; family Mytilidae; genus Mytilus; species Mytilus trossulus. The sequence continues at coordinate 93,862,191 of NC_086375.1, read as the reverse complement.
ATTCACAATATACTTTTCAGTATCCAAATAGTTGTTTTGTACACTACTTTGTAATTTTTTTCACTGAAAACGTAGCATTGGGGTGTATTTTCTGGAATAAGCAGAGTATCACCGGAATGCCATGCGATAACCTTACGGAAAGGCATGTGATAACAATCAAACCATGCGCCAAACTTTTCATACCACCCCTTAGCACAAATTCGAAAAATATGGAATTTACGTCAATTTAATGCTATTATTATACAGTAAAAATTATATGTTATTTAGTCTAAGAATATGATAAATACTTATATCAAATGGGATAGCAGTGGCACATCCTCATTTTTACAGAAATGTTGTTAACCGTGCTCGGAAATTTACAAATGATCCTGGTAAACTTATTGCTCCTTTGAATAAACTTATTCTAAAAAGTTACAAATTCAACAATATAATAAGATCATTGAATATCGTTTTTATTGGCGAAAATATTGATTTTGATATCATTAAATTAAAAGCAAAACTAAATATGTCTAGTATGTTATATACATATACACATTCATAGTTCATTCTTGAGTTGTACTGTTATACCACTGTCCCAGGTTAGGGTAGGGTTGGGATCCCTGTAACATGTTTAACCCTGCCACATTATGTAAGTATTTGGAATTATCATTAACACAAGAATGTGGCCTGCATTGTAGGATTATCATTCACACAAGAGTATGGCCTGGTTGTAGGATTATCATTCACACAAGATTATGGCTGGCCTTGTAAAATTATCATTCACACAAGATTATGGCCTGCCTTGTAAGATTATCGTTCACACAAGATTATGGCCTGCCTTGTGGAATTATCATTCATAGATTTTGACCTGATTGTAGGATTTTCATTCACACAAGATTATGGCATGCCTTGTAGAATTATCATTCTTACAAGAGTATGGCATGCCTTGTAGGATTATCATTTACACAAGATTATGGCTGGCCTTGTAGAATTATCATTCACACAAGATTATGGCCTGCCTTGTGGGATTATCATTCACACAAGATTATGGCCTGCCTTGTGGGATTATCAATCTTACAAGATTATGACATGCCTTGTAGGATTATCATTCACACAAGATTATGATTGGCCTTGTAGAATTATCATTCACACAAGATTATGGCCTGCCTTGTAGGATTATCATTCACACAAGATTATGGCCTGCATTGTAGGATAATCATCCTTACAAGATTTTGGCCTGCATTGTAGGATTATCATTCACACATGATTATGGCTGGCCTTGAAGAATTATCATTCACACAAGATTATAGCTGGCCTTGTAGAATTATCATTCACACAAGATTATGGCCTGCCTTGTAGGATTATCATTCACACAAGATTATGGCCCAGCATTTTAGGATTATCATTCACACATGATTATGGCTGGCCTTGAAGAATAATCATTCACACAAGATTATGGCCTGCCTTATAGGATTATCATTCACACAAGATTATGGCCTGCCTTGTAGAATAATCATTCACACAAGATTATGGCCTGCCTTGTATGATTATCATTCACACAAGATTATGGCCTGCATTGTAGGATTATCATTCTTACAAGATTATGGCCTGCCTTGTAGGATTATCATTCACACAAGATTATGGCTGGCCTTGTAGAATAATCATTCACACAAGAGTATGGCCTGCCTTGTAGGACTATCATTCACACAAGATTATGGCCTGCCTTGTAGGACTATCATTCTTACAAGATTATGGTCTGCCTTGTAGGATTATCATTCACACAAGATTATGGCTGGCCTTGTAGGACTATCATTCTTACAAGATTATGGCCTGCCTTGTAGGATTATCATTCACACAAGATTATGGCTGGCCTTGTAGAATTATCATTCACACAAGATTATGGCCTGCCTTGTAGGATTATCATTCACACAAGATTATGGCTGGCCTGAATAATCATTCACACAAGATTATGGCCTACCTTGTAGGATAATCATTCACACAAGATTATGGCCTACATTGTAGGATTATTATTTTTACAAGATTATGGCCTGCATTGTAGGATTATCATTCACACCAGATTATGGCCTGCATTGTGGGATTAACATTCACACAAGATTATGGCATGCCTTGTAGGATAGTTATGTGAACTTTAGGTCTACCACAAATAAATGCATGATTGCCTAACTGAGATATGAGACCTAGTGTGGTGGTATAATTAGTTACCAAAGATACCAATCTTATAATTGGATATGCTAGATGCGTTTTTCTTCTACATAAGACTCATCAGTGACGCTGAGATAAAAAAAATCAAAGCGCTGTAAGCACTGTAGGCAGTTAACCAAAAACCAGGGCAAACATAATTATGAAAACTGTGGCAATGTTACTTCAACTATTTTTTAAAGATTTAAAAGAACAAGCATTAAACATTCATATATAATTGTGCATTTATGTTCATTTAATGAATTAAACATTAAGGCAAATAATTCATATTTTGTCAAGGTTTTCAATAGCAACGCACATGACCACGAATGGTCATGAGATTTTCATGAGTCAGCAGTGGAACAAATCTGCAATGATTGCAGTTCTTCTAGTTGAGTGTATTTGTTCGTATTAGTTGACTGTTAGTAGTTCAAGTTGACTTTAGTACGAGCTTGTAAAAGTATGAATGGACTTGCTTCCCTGGAAAGAAAACTGAGTTTGTGTTTTACAGTACAAAAGTTATGAGACACAAATCAGACAAATGTTTACTACTACAGGGATCAATGGTGAGTTCTGACTGATCTGTCCATAGTAAATGTAAATGACTGCCACCTTCACCCCAAGTCCATGATGTCTAAGTTTGGAATAAAATGACAGGTGTTAGGGTCTAGAAAAGTGATATGCATATGTGTCGCCTATGAGATTGACCTTGTATGTCATTCAATCTTTTTGAAATGAAAAACAGGAATGAATATGGTTTAGGCGTTGGTATCTACATCTTTTACAAGTTCTCAAAACACACACAAGAGGGTGTGGGATGACCCTAGGGACTACCCCTATTTTGATTATTTGATTTTTTATATTGTCCCATACATGAATATATATGGTTTATGGGTGGGGATTTCGACCGTTATCATGTTTTCAAACAGGAGGGGGTAGGGGACCCCAGTGACTTCCCCTATATTTCATTTGATTTGTTATGTTGTCCAATACATGAATATATATGGTTGAGGGGTGAGGATCTCATCTGTTTCTAAGTATCAAACAGAAGTGGGTAGAATGGCCCCACGAACTCCACCTATTTTTCATTTGATTTTTTATATTGTCCCATACATGAATATATATGGTTTAGGGGGGGATATTGACCGTTACCAAGTTTTGGTCATTTTGTTTTTTTGTGGATAGTTGTCTCATTGGCAATCATACCACATCTTTTTTTTATATAAGGAACTTCCAGCTATTTTAACTGACCTATCAAAATTGAGAAGAAAAAAATACCCCTTGAAATTGCAGTAATATGTTTAACTTGAAAAGCATTTAACATACATTACCAACATTTATCACTGATAAAAAAAATTATACTGTTACCAGGAACATATATATTGTTAGATAAACTGTTCCCAGCTGTCACTTGTATTGGATTTTAACATTAAAATTGGTGTACAAAATATTTTTCTGCTTTTTCTTTCTTTTAAACAATTTTGGTTTTCAATTCTGGTGTTTATATTTATTTACCATGCATAGCTGTATTTTGTCACCTGTCTGAATTTTTTTAGTTGATAGTCCAAAAACCCAGGATTACCCTTATCCGCTTCCGGAATCAGATCCAATATTGTAATCTTGCGGAAGCCATTTTGTTTACAATGTTGTTTTTGACAGAAAGTGAGATACGATTTTACTCGGATTTACACATTATTTATTACATTGGTTGCAATGAATTACATTGATTTCTGAGTTAGATAAAAACCGATAATTTCACTTGTGAAATAAACGTGGTTATTTCACTCTCTGACGTCATACAACAATAGGCGTTGTCAAGACGTCGATAACGTCGGATCAAAACAAATTGTGAATGCCTAGGAAAAACATATAGTTCCTTTCATTTTCTACATAGTATAACTAATCGCCGTATTTAAATATCAAAAATAAGACAACTTGTGACCGAACGCCGCTTTGGATTAAACTCGTGCGATTAGTTATACTATAATTATCGGCAATTTTCTGTATAAAGTAAGCAGTTGAACAAATTGAACATCGCTGTCATGAATAGTAATGATGAAAATAAGTTTGAGATCGTTTTTTAGGAAACTTTGGTAAAAATGTTTGCAAAGTTGGTTTTTTTTTCAAGGTCCGTCGGGCGTAGCTAGTAATTAAGTAGAAAGTCCGACAGCAAAAGTGGAAGATCACAGACCCAGACCACCGCTAATTTGAACCCCTGCGTCCAAATTTAAAATATGCGAAAAATTTCATCTTCTAATTCAAAATTGCTGCCAACAGCGTGATCAGTTGAACTTATATACATAGTTGACTACGTATTGACGACAAACAATATTTCTACGAGTTTCGCAATTTGTCTTTAGAGATTTTCGTCGATTGAATATTTCATACATTTGTCCTTTGACATCTTAGCCAAAAGCTCAGGAGATAATAAACTACATAAGGATTCCTAATGTGCCCTTCTTCCTATGTGCAACTTCAAAACTTTTGGGAAAATAGACAATCATTTAAGGTTTTTCTGGTCATATTTTTTTGTAATCCAGAATGAAAAGTATGTTCAATAAGTTATAAATAATATAGTAGCCAGTTGATGATAACAATGGCACGTATTTCATCATTTATTGGGTAGCACATGGTACACAAATACAGGGTGCTAGCATAAGGCAGCTTAACTGCCTAAAAACTAGAATGCTAAATACTTCATATTTTGGGGAATTTTATAACAAGAGGCTGTCACAACGACAGCAAACCGGATTTATTAACCATTATTTGTGTCCTGGCAATATCACAAGAACCATTACTGATGATTGGTGAAAGTCAAAATCGTCATTATTGAACTTGACCTCTATTTTGTCATCAGTAACAACATATTAAAATTTGAAAAGCTTTGGTTGAATGGTTCATGAGAAAATTCACGGACACAACTGGATACACCATTTTTCAATCTTCCAAGAACCATAACTCCTGAACGGTAAAAGTCAAAATCGTTATTATTTAACTTGACCTCCATTTAGTCATCAGTAACAACATATTAAAATTTGGTAAGCTTTGGTAGAACAGTTCATGCGTAAATGCACGGACACAACTTGAAACGCCATTTTACGATCTTTCAAGAACAATAACTATTGAGCGGTAAAAGTCAAAATCATCATTATTGAACTTGACCTCTATTTTGTCATCAGTAACAACGTATTAGAATTTGAAAAGCTTTGGTTGAATGGTACATGAGAAAATGCACTGACACGACTGGAAACACCATTTTTCAATCTTTCAAGAACTATAACTCCTGAACGGTAAAAGTCAAAATAGTCATTATTGAACTTGACCTCCATTTTGTCACCAGTAACAACATATTAAAATTTGGGAAGCTTTGGTAGAACAGTTTATGCGTAAATGCATGGACACGACTGGAAACACCATTTTTCAATCTTTCAAGAACCATAATTCCTGAACGGTAACAGTCAAAATCGTCATTATTGAACTTGACCTTCATTTAGTTGTCAGTAACAACATATTCAAATTTTAAAAGCTTTGGTTGAACGGTTCATGAGTAAATACATGGACAACATTTGATTGTCACCAGCCCGCACGCACGCCCGGCCGCCCTCCGAGCAACCCCAAATCAATAACCGACATTTTTGTCACAAAAATCCGGTTAAAAATGACCACATAATTGATAAGTGCTGACTAATACTATATCTTACATCTTCTTTTTCCAAGTGGACTTGGTCTTACTGCTATAGGACTCAAACTTCTGAAAGAAATGACAGGTTTATTTAAGATTAATTTGTTTATTGTGTTCATAATTAAATCAGGTTGCTGAATTTTTAATGTTTTTTTTTAATTGTTTCACATTTTGTCACGTCAGGGCCTTTCATAATAGACTATATGATATGAGTTTTGCTCTTGTTTATGGCAGCCAAGTGACTTAGTTGATTAAATCTGCTTCATTGCAATCTGTTGAATAGTTGCCTCAATCATTACGTCTCTCCTTGCTTTATAGTAGGATACAAAAGTGAGAATGAAACAATCTATTTTGCTGACTTTCTTTGAGTCTCCTATTCCCAAACATTAAAATACGTACAATAGTATATCTACCTCTTCAAGTTACCAGTCTACATTGTGACCTTTTCAAAATGTTTTAATACAATATCACAAATTGAAAATGTTAAACTGTGAGTAGAAACAGTTCATAACCTATATAAAATAATGGATCCATGGATAAAAACACTGATTTATGTAGTAAAAGATTGATGATAATGTGCTTTGTCTATATAAATAATGGATCCATGGATAAAAACACTGATTTATGTAGTAAAAGATTGATGATAATGTGCTTTGTCTATATAAAATAATGGATCCATGGATAAAAACACTGATTTATGTAGTAAAAGATTGATGATAATGTGCTTTGTCTATATAAAATAATGGGTCCATGGATAAAAACACTGATTTATGTAGTAAAAGATTGATGATAATGTGCTTTGTCTATATAAAATAATGGATCCATGGATAGAAACACTGATTTATGTAGTAAAAGCTTGATGATAATGTGCTTTGTCTATATAAAATAATGGGTCCATGGATAAAAACACTGATTTATGTAGTAAAAGCTTGATGATAATGTGCTTTGTCTATATAAAATAATGGATCCATGGATAAAAACACTGATTTATGTAGTAAAAGCTTGATGATAATGTGCTTTGTCTATATAAAATAATGGATCCATGGATAAAAACACTGATTTATGTAGTAAAAGCTTGATGATAATGTGCTTTGTCTATATAAAATAATGGATCCATGGATAGAAACACTGATTTATGTAGTAAATAATGGATCCATGGATAAAAACACTGATTTATGTAGTAAAAGCTTGATGATAATGTGCTTTGTCTATATAAAATAATGGATCCATGGATAAAAACACTGATTTATGTAGTAAATAATGGATCCATGGATAAAAACACTGATTTATGTAGTAAAAGCTTGATGATAATGTGCTTTGTCTATATAAAATAATGGATCCATGGATAAAAACACTGATTTATGTAGTAAAAGCTTGATGATAATGTGCTTTGTCTATATAAAATAATGGATCCATGGATAAAAACACTGATTTATGTAGTAAATAATGGATCCATGGATAAAAACACTGATTTATGTAGTAAAAGCTTGATGATAATGTGCTTTGTCTATATAAAATAATGGATCCCTGGATAGAAACACTGATTTATGTAGTAAATAATGGATCCATGGATAAAAACACTGATTTATGTAGTAAAAGCTTGATGATAATGTGCTTTGTCTATATAAAATAATGGATCCATGGATAAAAACACTGATTTATGTAGTAAAAGCTTGATGATAATGTGCTTTGTCTATATAAAATAATGGATCCATGGATAGAAACACTGATTTATGTAGTAAATAATGGATCCATGGATAAAAACACTGATTTATGTAGTAAAAGCTTGATGATAATGTGCTTTGTCTATATAAAATAATGGATCCATGGATAAAAACACTGATTTATGTAGTAAATAATGGATCCATGGATAAAAACACTGATTTATGTAGTAAAAGCTTGATGATAATGTGCTTTGTCTATATAAAATAATGGATCCATGGATAAAAACACTGATTTATGTAGTAAAAGCTTGATGATAATGTGCTTTGTCTATATAAAATAATGGATCCATGGATAAAAACACTGATTTATGTAGTAAAAGCTTGATGATAATGTGCTTTGCCTATATAAAATAATGGATCCCTGGATAGAAACACTGATTTATGTAGTAAATAATGGATCCATGGATAAAAACACTGATTTATGTAGTAAAAGCTTGATGATAATGTGCTTTGTCTATATAAAATAATGGATCCATGGATAAAAACACTGATTTATGTAGTAAATAATGGATCCATGGATAAAAACACTGATGTATGTAGTAAAAGCTTGATGATAATGTGCTTTGTCTATATAAAATAATGGATCCCTGGATAGAAACACTGATTTATGTAGTAAATAATGGATCCATGGATAAAAACACTGATGTATGTAGTAAAAGCTTGATGATAATGTGCTTTGTCTATATAAAATAATGGATCCCTGGATAGAAACACTGATTTATGTAGTAAATAATGGATCCATGGATAAAAACACTGATGTATGTAGTAAAAGCTTGATGATAATGTGCTTTGTCTATATAAAATAATGGATCCCTGGATAGAAACACTGATTTATGTAGTAAAAGCTTGATGATAATGTGCTTTGCCTATATAAAATAATGGATCCCTGGATAGAAACACTGATTTATGTAGTAAATAATGGATCCATGGATAAAAACACTGATGTATGTAGTAAAAGCTTGATGATAATGTGCTTTGTCTATATAAAATAATGGATCCCTGGATAGAAACACTGATTTATGTAGTAAAAGCTTGATGATAATGTGCTTTGCCTATATAAAATAATGGATCCCTGGATAGAAACACTGATTTATGTAGTAAATAATGGATCCATGGATAAAAACACTGATGTATGTAGTAAAAGCTTGATGATAATGTGCTTTGCCTATATAAAATAATGGATCCATGGATAAAAACACTGATTTATGTAGTAAGAGCTTGATGATAATGTGCTTTGTCTATATGCCTTTTTGTGCTTCTTTGTTACATATTAAATTGTTTTATAGTGATTAAAATTATACACAAAATTGACTGCTCCACCCCTATTTTTAACATTTTTACCAATTATGTCTGTTTGTTTTGTTCACACATCAGTGTCAAAATAATGGAAGTTGTTGTGACTGTCATACAGGTAAGAAATGTAAGATGTATAGCTAGCTATAAAACCAGTTTATTCCACCATTTTCTTCAAAAGAAAATGCCTGTACCAAGTTAGGAATAAGACAGTTGTTAATCATTTGTTTTTATTGTGTTTGAGCTTTTGATTTTGCCATTTGATTAGGGTCTTTCCGATTTGAATTTTCCTCAGAGTTGATTTTTTTGTTATTTAACTATATACATAAACACTGATTTATGTATCAACAGCTTGCATATACATACACACTGTTTTATGTACTAGAAAGTCAACAAGTCTGGTTGATTGTCAAAGTTCCACAATCTTTTACTGATACTGATTTACATGGATGCAAGTAACATTCTGCTAGTGGTTGACAAAAGTAATTCTCTTTATATTATCTAAGTTATCTAAATGTTCTTTTCTTCGTTTCTTAATGCATTTGTAACATACCTGATGAAATTTTTCCTTGTCGGACTTGGACTTGGGCTGGGTGTAAATGTGCTATTCACCACTGGCTTCTGCATTGATGGACTAAAACATTGCTAAAAAAGTAAAAATATAAATAGGTTTCTAAGTAGTAAGTCATTGATTGTAGATGATTGTCACAAACAACAACCATAGTGACCACACTGAATAACTTTGGGATTTGATATGTTATTTACTAATGTTAACAAGGCCAGGATAAGGTTCCTATACTTGATGTTTACTACACTGTAGATATGCCACTGTAACAGATTGAACCCAACCCAAATGTAATACTGTAGGTATGCCACTGTAACAGATTAAACCCAACCCATATGTTACACTGTAGATATGCCAATGTAACAGATTGAACCCAACCCATATGTTACACTGTAGATATGCCACTGTAACAGATTGAAACCAACCCATATACTACACTGTAGGTATACCACTATAACAGATTGAACCCAACCAATATGCTACACTGTAGGTATACCACTGTAACAGATTGAACCCAACCCAAATGTTCCACTGTAGATATGCCATTGTAACAGATTAAACCCAACCCATATTCTCCACTGTAGGCATGCCACTATAACAGATTGAACCCGATTGAACCAAACCCTATGCCACACTGTAGGTATGTCACTGTAACAGATTGAACCCAACCCACATGCTACACTGAAGATATGCCACTATAACAGATTGAACCCAACCCATATTCTCCACTGTAGGTATGCCACTGTAACAGATTAAACCAAACCCATATGCTACACTGTAGGTATGCCACTATAACAGATTGAACCCAACCCACATGCTACACTGAAGATATGATATGCCACTATAACAGACTGAACCAAACCCATATTCTCCACTGTAGGTATGCCACTGTAACAGATTAAACCCAACCCATATGTTACACTGTAGATATGCCAATGTAACAGATTGAACCTAACCCATAGGTTACACTGTAGATATTCCACTGTTACAGATTAAACCCAACCCATATGCTACACTGTAGGTTTGCCACTGTAACAGATTGAACCCAACCAATATGCTACTCTGTAGATATGCCACTGTAACAGATTGAACCTAACCCACATACTACACTGTAGATATTCCACTGTTACAGATTAAACCCAACCCATATGCTACACTGAAGATATGCCACTGTAACAGATTGAACCCAATTCATATGCTACACTGTAGGTATGCCACTGTAACAGATTGAACCCAACCCATATGTTACACTGTAGATATGCCACTGTAACAGATTAAACCCAACCAATATGTTACACTGTAGGTATGCCACTGTAACAGATTAAACCCAACTCACATGTTACACTGTAGATATTCCACTGTTACAGATTAAACCCAACCCATATGCTACACTGTAGGTATGCCACTGTAACAGATTGAACCCAACCCATATGCTACACTGTAGATATGCCACTGTTACAGATTAAACCAAACCCATATGCTACACTGTAGGTATGTCACTATAACAGATTGAACCAAACCCATATTCTCCACTGTAGGCATGCCACTGTAACAGATTAAACCAAACCCACATGCTACACTGTAGGTATGCCACTGTAACAGATAAAACCCAACCCATATGTTACACTGTAGGTTTGCCACTGTAACAGATTAAACCAAACCCACATGCTACCCTGTAGGTATGCCACTGTAACCGATTGAACCCAACCCATATGTTACACTGTAGGAATGCCACTGTAACAGATTGAACGCAACCCATATGTTACACTGTAGATATTCCACTGTTACAGATTAAACCCAACCCATATGCTACACTGTAGGTATGCCACTGTAACAGATTGAACCCAACCCATATGCTACACTGTAGATATGCCACTGTAACAGATTGAACGCAACCCATATGTTACACTGTAGATATTCCACTGTTACAGATTAAACCAAACCCATATGTTACACTGTAGGTATGCCACTGTAACAGATTGAACCCAACCCATATGCTACACTGTAGATATGCCACTGTAACAGATTGAACGCAACCCATATGTTACACTGTAGATATTCCACTGTTACAGATTAAACCCAACCCGTATGCTACACTGTAGATATTCCAGTGTTACAGATTAAACCCAACCCATATGTTACACTGTAGATATTCCACTGTTACAGATTAAACCCAACCCATATGCTACACTGTAGATATTCCAGTGTTACAGATTAAACCCAACCCATATGTTACACTGTAGATATTCCACTGTTACAGATTAAACCCAACCTATATGCTACACTGTAGGTATATGCCACTGTAACAGATTGAACCCAACCCATATGCTACACTGAAGATATGCCACTGTAACAGATTAAACCCAACCCATATGCTACACTGTAGGTATATGCCACTGTAACAGATTGAACCCAACCCATATGTTACACTGTAGGTATGCCACTGTTACAGAATAAACCCAACCCTCATGCCACACTGTAGATATTCCACTGTAACAGATTGAACCCAACCCATATGTTACACTGTAGATATTCCACTGTTACAGATTAAACCCAACCCATATGCTACACTGTAGGTATATGCCACTGTAACAGATTGAACCCAACCCATATGCTACACTGTAGGTATATGCCACTGTAACAGATTGAACCCAACCCATATGTTACACTGTAGGTATGCCACTGTTACAGATTAAACCCAACCCACATGCCACACTGTAGATATTCCACTGTAACAGATTGAACCCAACCCATATTCTCCACTGTAGGCATGCCACTATAACAGATTGAACCCAATCCATATGCTACACTGTAGATATGCCACTGTAACCGATTGAACCCAACCCATATGCTACACTGAAGATGTGCCACTGTAACAGATTGAACCCAGCCCACATGCTACACTGAAGGTATGCCACTGTAACAGATCAAACCCAACCCAAATGTAACACTGTAAGTTTGCCACTGTAACAGATTAAACCCAACCCATATGTTACACTGTAGATATGCCACTGTAACAGATTGAACCCAACCCATATGCTACACTGTAGATATGCCACTGTAACAGATTGAAACCAACCCATATGCTACACTGTAGATATGCCACTGTTACAGATTAAACCCAACCCATATGTTACACTGTAGGTATGCCACTGTAACAGATTGAACCTAACCCATATGCTACTCTGTAGGTATGCCACTGTAACAGATTAAACCCAACCCACATGTTACACTGTAGGTATGCCACTGTAACAGATTAAACCCAACTCACATGTTACACTGTAGATATTCCACTGTTACAGATTAAACCCAACCCATATGTTACACTGTAGGTATGCCACTGTAACAGATTAAACCCAACCCACATGTTACACTGTAGGTATGCCACTGTAACAGATTGAACCCAACCCATATGCTACACTGTAGGTATATGCCACTGTAACAGATTGAACCCAACCCATATGCTACACTGTCGGAATGCCACTGTAACAGATTGAACCCAACCCATATGCTACACTGTAGGTATATGCCACTTTAACAGATTGAACCCAACCCATATGCTACACTGTCGGAATGCCACTGTAACAGGATGATCCCAACCCATATGCTACACTGTAGGTATATGCCACTGTAACAGATTGAACCCAACACATATGCTACACTGTCGGAATGCCACTGTAACAGATTGAACCCAACCCATATGCTACACTGTCGGAATGCCACTGTAACAGATTAAACCAAACCCACATGTTACACTGTAGATATGCCACTGTAACAGATTAAACCAAACCCATATGCTACACTGTAGGTATGTCACTATAACAGATTGAACCAAACCCATATTCTCCACTGTAGGTATGCCACTGTAACAGATTAATCCAAACCCACATGCTACACTGTAGGTATGCCACTGTAACAGATAAAACCCAACCCAAATGTTACACTGTAGGAATGCCACTGTAACAGATTGAACCCAACCCATATGTTACACTGTAGATATTCCACAATTACAGATTAAACCCAACCCATATGCTACACTGAAGATGTGCCACTGTAACATATTGAACCCAGCCCACATGCTACACTGAAGGTATGCCACTGTAACAGATCAAACCCAACCCAAATGTAACACTGTAAGTTTGCCACTGTAACAGATTAAACCCAACCCATATGTTACACTGTAGATATGCCACTGTAACAGATTGAACCCAACCCATATGCTACACTGTAGATATGCCACTGTAACAGATTGAAACCAACCCATATGCTACACTGTAGATATGCCACTGTAACAGATTGAACCCAACCAATATGTTACACTGTAGATATTCCACTGTTACAGATTAAACCCAACCCATATGCTACACTGTAGGTATGTCACTATAACAGATTGAACCAAACCCATATTCTCCACTGTAGGTATGCCACTGTAACAGATTAAACCAAACCCACATGCTACACTGTAGATATGCCACTGTAACAGATTAAACCAAACCCACATGTTACGCTGTAGATATGCCACTGTAACAGATTAAACCAAACCCATATGCTACACTGTAGGTATGTCACTATAACAGATTGAACCAAACCCATATTCTCCACTGTAGGTATGCCACTGTAACAGATTAAACCAAACCCACATGCTACACTGTAGGTATGCCATTGTAACAGATAAAACCCAACCCAAATGTTACACTGTAGGAATGCCACTGTAACAGATTGAACCCAACCCATATGTTACACTGTAGATATTCCACTGTTACAGATTAAACCCAACCCATATGCTACACTGTAGGTATGCCACTGTAACAGATTGAACCCAACCCATATGCTACACTGTAGATATGCCACTGTAACAGATTGAACGCAACCCATATGTTACACTGTAGATATTCCACTGTTACAGATTAAACCCAACCCATATGTTACACTGTAGATATGCCACTGTAACAGATTGAACCCAACCCATATGCTACACTAAAGACATGCCACTGTAACTGATTGAACCCAATTCATATGCTACACTGAAGATGTGCCACTGTAACAAATTGAACCCAACCCACATGTTACACTGTAGGTATGCCACTGTAACAGATTGAAACCAACCAATATGCTACACTGAAGATATGCCACTGTAACTGATTGAACCCAATTCATATGCTACACTGTAGATATTCCACTTTTACAGATTAAACCCAACCTATATGCTACACTGTAGGTATATGCCACTGTAACAGATTGAACCCAACCCATATGCTACACTGAAGATATGCCACTGTAACAGATTGAACCCAACGCATATGTTACACTGTAGATATTCCACTGTTACAGATTAAACCCAACCCATATGCTACACTGTAGGTATATGCCACTGTAACAGATTGAACCCAACCCATATGCTACACTGAAGATATGCCACTGTAACAGATTGAACCCAACCCATATGTTACACTGTAGATATTCCACTGTTACAGATTAAACCCAACCCATATGCTACACTGTAGGTATATGCCACTGTAACAGATTGAACCCAACCCATATGCTACACTGAAGATATGCCACTGTAACTGATTGAACCCAATTCATATGCTACACTGTAATTATGCCACTGTAACAGATTGAACCCAACCCATATGTTACACTGTAGGTATGCCACTGTTACAGATTAAACCCAACCCACATGCCACACTGTAGATATTCCACTGTAACAGATTGAACCCAACCCATATTCTCCACTGTAGGCATGCCACTATAACAGATTGAACCCAATCCATATGCTACACTGTAGATATGCCACTGTAACCGATTGAACCCAACCCATATGCTACACTGAAGATGTGCCACTGTAACAGATTGAACCCAACCCACATGCTACACTGTAGGTATGCCACTGTAACAGATCAAACCCAACCCAAATGTAACACTGTAAGTTTGCCACTGTTAAAGATTAAACCCAACCCTGATGTTACACTGTAGGTATGCCACTGTAACAGATTGTACCCAACCCACATGCCACACTGTAGATATTTCACTGTAACAGATTGAACCCAACCCACATGCCACACTGTAGATATTTCACTGTAACAGATTGAACCCAACCCACATGCCACACAGTAGATAT
Source organism: Mytilus trossulus (assembly GCF_036588685.1). Lineage (NCBI taxonomy): Eukaryota > Metazoa > Mollusca > Bivalvia > Mytilida > Mytilidae > Mytilus > Mytilus trossulus. Next base: position 93,846,628 of record NC_086375.1, on the reverse strand, counting down.
TTCACTGTAACAGATTGAACCCAACCCACATGCCACACTGTAGATATTCCACTGTAACAGATTGAACCCAGCCCATATGTTACACTGTAGGAATGCCACTGTAACAGATTAAACCCAACCCAAATGTTACACTGTAGGTATGCCACTGTTACAGATTAAACCCAACCCTGATGTTACACTGTAGGTTTGCCACTGTTTCAGATTAAACCCAACCCACATGCCACACTGTAGATATTCCACTGTAACAGATTGAACCCAACTCACATGCTACAATTTAGGTATGCCACTGTAACATATTCCAATGTAGTTGTTTATTTCTGTGTCATTTGGTATCTTGTGGAGATTTGTCTGATTGGCAATCATACCACATTTTTCTTTTTATATTCATAAAACAATAAACTTACCCTTCCTGGTCCAACTCTTGTTGGTGATGGGGCACTAGCTAGCATGTTAGGGGATGTAAAAATATGAAGAGTTTCACTAAAGGATCTTGGCCTCTTTTGTACCTCTGGCATCATGGGCTCATCCTGTAAAACAAAGTGTTTATGTACTTCTAACCACAGACAATGTTTAGACTCAGGAGTCAAAGATACTTCTGACCACAGACAATGTTTAGACTCAGGAGTCAAAGATACTTCTAACCACAGACAATGTTTAGACTCAGGAGTCAAAGATACTTCTAACCACAGACAATGTTTAGACTCAGTAGTCAAAGATACTTCTAACCACAGACAATGTTTAGACTCAGTAGTCAAAGATAATTCTAACCACAGACAATGTTTAGACTCAGGAGTCAAAGATACTTCTGACCACAGACAATGTTTAGACTCAGGAGTCAAAGATACTTCTGACCACAGACAATGTTTAGACTCAGGAGTCAAAGATACTTCTAACCACAGACAATGTTTAGACTCAGGAGTCAAAGATACTTCTAACCACAGACAATGCTTAGACTCAGGAGTCAAAGATACTTCTAACCACAGACAATGTTTAGACTCAGGAGTCAAAGATACTTCTAACCACAGACAATGTTTAGACTCAGTAGTCAAAGATACTTCTAACCACAGACAATGTTTAGACTCAGGAGTCAAAGATACTTCTAACCACAGACAATGTTTAGACTCAGGAGTCAAAGATACTTCTAACCACAGACAATGTTTAGACTCAGGAGTCAAAGATACTTCTGACCACAGACAATGTTTAGACTCAGGAGTCAAAGATACTTCTAACCACAGACAATGCTTAGACTCAGGAGTCAAAGATACTTCTAACCACAGACAATGCTTAAACTCAGGAGTCAAAGATACTTCTGACCACAGACAATGTTTAGACTCAGGAGTCAAAGATACTTCTAACCACAGACAATGTTTAGACTCAGGAGTCAAAGATACTTCTGACCACAGACAATGTTTAGACTCAGGAGTCAAAGATACTTCTAACCACAGACAATGTTTAGACTCAGGAGTCAAAGATACTTCTAACCACAGACAATGCTTAGACTCAGGAGTCAAAGATACTTCTAACCACAGACAATGTTTAGACTCAGTAGTCAAAGATACTTCTGACCACAGACAATGTTTAGACTCAGGAGTCAAAGATACTTCTGACCACAGACAATGTTTAGACTCAGTAGTCAAAGATACTTCTGACCACAGACAATGTTTAGACTCAGGAGTCAAAGATACTTCTGACCACAGACAATGTTTGGACTCAGGAGTCAAAGATACTTCTGACCACAGACAATGTTTAGACTCAGTAGTCAAAGATACTTCTGACCACAGACAATGTTTAGACTCAGGAGTCAAAGATACTTCTAACCCCAGACAATGTTTAGACTCAGTAGTCAAAGATACTTCTGACCACAGACAATGTTTAGACTCAGGAGTCAAAGATACTTCTAACCACAGACAATGCTTAGACTCAGGAGTCAAAGATACTTCTAACCACAGACAATGCTTAAACTCAGGAGTCAAAGATACTTCTGACCACAGACAATGTTTAGACTCAGGAGTCAAAGATACTTCTAACCACAGACAATGTTTAGACTCAGGAGTCAAAGATACTTCTGACCACAGACAATGTTTGGACTCAGGAGTCAAAGATACTTCTGACCACAGACAATGTTTAGACTCAGTAGTCAAAGATACTTCTGACCACAGACAATGTTTAGACTCAGGAGTCAAAGATACTTCTAACCCCAGACAATGTTTAGACTCAGTAGTCAAAGATACTTCTGACCACAGACAATGTTTAGACTCAGGAGTCAAAGATACTTCTAACCACAGACAATGTCTAGACTCAGGAGTCAAAGATACTTCTAACCACAGACAATGTCTAGACTCAGGAGTCAAAGATACTTCTAACCACAGACAATGTTTAGACTCAGGAGTCAAAGATACTTCTAACCACAGACAATGTTTAGACTCAGGAGTCAAAGATACTTCTGACCACAGACAATGTTTAGACTCAGGAGTCAAAGATACTTCTAACCACAGACAATGCTTAGACTCAGGAGTCAAAGATACTTCTAACCACAGACAATGTCTAGACTCAGGAGTCAAAGATACTTCTGACCACAGACAATGTCTAGACTCAGGAGTCAAAGATACTTCTGACCACAGACAATGTTTAGACTCAGGAGTCAACGATACTTCTAGACTCAGGAGTCAAAGATACTTCTAACCCCAGACAATGTTTAGACTCAGGAGTCAAAGATACTTCTGACCACAGACAATGTTTAGACTCAGGAGTCAAAGATACTTCTAACCACAGACAATGTTTAGACTCAGGAGTCAAAGATACTTCTAACCACAGACAATGTTTAGACTCAGGAGTCAAAGATACTTCTGACCACAGACAATGTTTAGACTCAGGAGTCAAAGATACTTCTAACCACAGACAATGCTTAAACTCAGGAGTCAAAGATACTTCTAACCACAGACAATGTTTAGACTCAGTAGTCAAAGATACTTCTAACCACAGACAATGTTTAGACTCAGGAGTCAAAGATACTTCTAACCACAGACAATGTTTAGACTCAGGAGTCAAAGATACTTCTAACCACAGACAATGTCTAGACTCAGGAGTCAAAGATACTTCTAACCACAGACAATGTTTAGACTCAGTAGTCAAAGATACTTCTAACCACAGACAATGTTTAGACTCAGGAGTCAAAGATACTTCTAACCACAGACAATGTTTAGACTCAGGAGTCAAAGATACTTCTAACCACAGACAATGTTTAGACTCAGGAGTCAAAGATACTTCTAACCACAGACAATGTTTAGACTCAGTAGTCAAAGATACTTCTAACCACAGACAATGTTTAGACTCAGGAGTCAAAGATACTTCTAACCACAGACAATGTTTAGACTCAGGAGTCAAAGATACTTCTAACCACAGACAATGTTTAGACTCAGGAGTCAAAGATACTTCTAACCACAGACAATGTTTAGACTCAGGAGTCAAAGATACTTCTAACCACAGACAATGTTTAGACTCAGTAGTCAAAGATACTTCTAACCACAGACAATGTTTAGACTCAGGAGTCAAAGATACTTCTAACCACAGACAATGTTTAGACTCAGTAGTCAAAGATACTTCTGACCACAGACAATGTTTAGACTCAGTAGTCAAAGATACTTCTAACCACAGACAATGCTTAGACTCAGGAGTCAAAGATACTTCTGACCACAGACAATGTTTAGACTCAGTAGTCAAAGATACTTCTAACCACAGACAATGTTTAGACTCAGGAGTCAAAGATACTTCTAACCACAGACAATGTTTAGACTCAGGAGTCAAAGATACTTCTAACCACAGACAATGTTTAGACTCAGTAGTCAAAGATACTTCTGACCACAGACAATGTTTAGACTCAGGAGTCAAAGATACTTCTAACCACAGACAATGTTTAGACTCAGTAGTCAAAGATACTTCTAACCACAGACAATGCTTAGACTCAGGAGTCAAAGATACTTCTAACCACAGACAATGTTTAGACTCAGTAGTCAAAGATACTTCTAACCACAGACAATGCTTAGACTCAGGAGTCAAAGATAATGTCTTTAAGAAGAATAAAAACCAATTTAAAATTTATTATTCCAATGGAAATTCATTACATAAAATCAGTGTTAAAGTGCAATATGTTCTAATTTGATAGAATCACTGTAAAATTACAATAACTTGACTTATGATCAAATCAATGTAAAATTACAAAAACTTGACTTCAGATCAAATCAATGTAAAATTACAATAACTTGACTTTTGATCAAATCAATGTAAAATTACAATAACTTGACTTCTGATCAAATCAATGTAAAATTACAATAACTTGACTCATGATCAAATCAATGTAAAATTACAATAACTTGACTTATGATCAAATCACTGTAAAATTACAATAACTTGACTTATGATCAAATCACTGTAAAATTACAATAACTTGACTCATGATCAAATCAATGTAAAATTACAATAACTTGACTTATGATCAAATCAATGTAAAATTACAATAACTTGACTTTTGATCAAATCAATGTAAAATTACAATAACTTGACTTCTGATCAAATCAATGTAAAATTACAATAACTTGACTCATGATCAAATCAATGTAAAATTACAATAACTTGACTTATGATCAAATCACTGTAAAATTACAATAACTTGACTTATGATCAAATCACTGTAAAATTACAATAACTTGACTCATGATCAAATCAATGTAAAATTACAATAACTTGACTTTTGATCAAATCAATGTAAAATTACAATAACTTGACTTCTGATCAAATCAATGTAAAATTACAATAACTTGACTCATGATCAAATCAATGTAAAATTACAATAACTTGACTTATGATCAAATCACTGTAAAATTACAATAACTTGACTAATGATCAAATCACTGTAAAATTACAATAACTTGACTCATGATCAAATCAATGTAAAGTTACAATAACTTGACTTCTGATCAAATCAATGTAAAATTACAATAACTTGACTTATGATCAAATCAATGGAAACCTTTAATAAAAACAGTAAAACATGATTCAAACATAGAACATACTGTTTTCTTAATATAAATCATTTATATTCTTGGAATGATTCTCTCTTACCAAGAAAAATCTTGTCTTAAGTCAATATTCCAGGTTTTTTTGTCTGCATTAAAAAAAAGAAATGCAGCTACCAAGGAAAAGTTAACATTTAAAGATTTTCTGTTTCTTGAACAATAGGAATTGCCATGGATATATTATAAAAAAATTTAAAAAAAAATCTAAACATGCTAATCATTCCATGAGTTTTCTACAATCACCAAGGATAGTTCATTCCAAGAGTTGTCTACACTTACCAAGGATAGTTCATTCCAAGAGTTGTCTACACTTACCAAGGATAGTTCATTCCATGAGTTGTCTACACTTACCAAGGAGAAATCATTTCATGAGTTGAGATTTATAAGTACCCGGCCAGTCCACTTTTATTTTTTGTCTATCTGATGAGTTAAGCCTTTTTCAACTGATTTTTATAGTTCTTTCTTATGTTGTACTGTTATACCACTGTCCCAGGTTAGGGGGAGGGTTGGGATCCTGCTAACATGTTTAACCCCGCCACATTATTTATGTATGTGCCTGTCCCAAGTCAGAAGCCTGTAATTCAGTGGTTATCGTTTGTTTATGTGTTACATATTTGTTTTTTGTTCATCTTTTTATATATATAAGGCCGTTAGTTTTCTCGCTTGAATTGTTTTACATTGTCTTATCGGGGCCTTGTATAGCTGACTTTATGCGGTAAGGGCTTCGCTCATTGTTGAAGGCCGTACGGTGACCTATAATTGTTAATGTTTGTCTTTTGTGGATAGTTGTCTCATTGGCAATCATACCACATCTTTTTTATACACTTACCAAGGAAAAATCATTCCATGAGTTTTCTACACTAACCAAGGAGAAATCTTTCCATGAGCTATCTGCAATTACCTAGGAGAAATCTTTCCATGAGTTTTCTAAACCCACCAAAGAGAAATCATTCCATGAGTTATCTTCACTTACCAAGGAGTAATAATTCCTTGAGTTTTCTACACTTACCAAGGAGAAATCATTCCATGATGTTGACATTTTCAGCTGTGAACAAATATCTCTGCAAGAGAAATGAATTTACCTGACATAACAACTTAACATTCCAAAGTCATAGGTAGTGAATTCCATTATATATGGTGTATTTTCTTTATTTATCTTCTTTGATTAAAGTGAGATATAAAAGTTGGGAAAAGAGCTTGTTAGTAATGAAAGGTACAGATTGCATTCATTTTGCAATGGTAAAATTAAATATTGCAATGTATTAAGCATTGGAAGGCATTACATTTGCAGATATAAAATTAGAGAACTCCAATTCAAATATAACATTAATAATGGCATTATTGATAATTTTGTATACTAGATTTCTACATTAATATTATGCACAATATATGTAATTGTCAAGTATGGTGGTACACATCATTTTGTACCTTAATTATATGAGTATATATATCAAGTAGTATGAACAAATCTTAATTGAAAACTATGTTCAAACCTATGATTGCGTTGGATAAAAACGGCAATTTTTATATGTGTGCATGTAAAACAAATTTTGTTGTAGAAGGATCTAAAATAGTATGTATAGACTGTTGTGATCTAGGCAATATATTTTGTGTATTTCAAAAGCAGTGATAAAATCTGTAAATTGATGACTGTCAAACCTGCCAAATAAGGGTTTTGATTGCATGTAGGGAATCTTTATCCAAAAAAAACAACTGTCAGTAATTGCTAGTAATCATTTGTTAATTTATGTTTATCATTGTCATTTAGCTCAATTTCTTCTGTCACCTATTCTAATATAGTAGGGGTACTTGGACTTCTGTCACCTATTCTAATATAGTAGGGGTACTTGGACTTCTGTCACCTATTCTAATATAGTAGGGGTACTTGGACTTCTGTCACCTATTAAAATATAGAAGGGGAACTTGGACTTTTTTTCAAGTAAGTTTTACTGTGTGTGTATTAATTCCACATAGACTGGAGGTACAATGTATAGAGGAGGATTGAGATATCACAAAACATGGTTTATCCCATCATGTTTTTGTGTCCGTTCCAAATCAGGAATCTAAAGCCTTTGTTAGTCTTTGTGTTTTTCACTTTTGATTCATCAGTATGTTTTGGAGTTAAGTGTGGCATTCATCTGTATGTTTTGGAGTTTAGTGTGGCATTTATCTGTATGTTTTGGAGTTTATTGTGGCATTTATCTGTATGTTTTGGAGTTTAGTGTGGCATTCATCTGTATGTTTTGGAATTTAGTGTTGTCTTCATCTGTATGTTTTGGAGTTTAGTGTGGCATTCATCTGTATGTTTTGGAGTTTAGTGTGGCATTCATCAGTATGTTTTAGAGTTTAGTGTGGCATTCATCTGTATGTTTTGGAGTTTAGTGTGGCATTCATCTGTATGTTTTGGAGTTTAGTGTGGCATTCATCTGTATGTTTTGGAGTTTAGTGTGGCATTCATCTGTATGTTTTGGAGTTTAGTGTGGCATTCATCTGTATGTTTTGGAGTTTAGTGTGGCATTCATCTGTATGTTTTGGAGTTTAGTGTGGCATTCATCAGGTCCGAGAACACAATTAATTCGTAGTGCATTTCTTTTAGAACATAAATGAAAATTAAAAAAATCCCACCTGCGCTTTCCCAATGAAACTTTTACAGTGTGTTGTACTACTTTTGGGACAAATTATATCAAAATTATAGAAAACTTCATCGCCTCTAACTCAAAATATGGACAATTTTGTGTTTAGGGTGTCTTGAAATCTTTTGACAGCTTCCGAAGTGCTAATTTTTAACCTTTTTCAGCTGGACCAAATCACTACTTTCCTGTAAAATTCTGGACCCAAATTTTTTTACAGTGTAATTTCACCCCCCTACTTACAATTTGAGGCATTAAACTCGGAGAAATAAATTTGGAAGGGGTATAAAAATTATTGGCAAGTAACCCACTGTTAACACTAGGGACTATATTCGTGAACAACGAAAATCAAGGGACGACAATTGTGGTCTCAGACCAGTATGTTTTGGAGTTTAGTGTGGCATTCATCTGTATGTTTTGGAGTTTAGTGTGGCATTCATCTGTATGTTTTGGAATTTAGTGTGGCCTTCTTTTCAACAAAACCAGAGAATCCCGAAAATTCCTTAAAAGAGAAAGTAGAATGGAGTGTTTTCTGATCCTTATTAACAAAACATGGACAGAGGATATGTATTTTAATCTGATTGAAGTAAAATCTCATGATATTTCAAAGAGCTGTCTTTCTTTAAAAAAAAACTTTGTCCATTAGAACAATCTGTCTAACATCTTTATTTAGAGATGTCCTAAAAATAAAAGTAACATCGCAACCATTTATTTTTTCTTGCCAAACCACAAAAAATAGTCATGAAATATAAGCTAAAGCAGTTGATATTCTAACATAGCAACAAATTGCTTCTGATAAAGATTTTATGTTTGGAGGCTATACAAATTTTACCTTTCTTGTTCTTTTTCTTTCTCTGCAACTGTTACAAAACTCTCTTCTCTTTTGATTTCATTCACTCTGTTTGGTATTTTAACAGGTGCCTGCAATACATATAAAATAAAGGAGTTTCAAAGAGTTATCTAGTATAGTTTAGAAATATCCATCCTGTAATGAATACCCATGCTAATAAAAAAAAATCAAAATATAGATTGGTGGTCTTCTGCTGTTGTCTGCTCTATGGTAATGTTGTTGTCTCTTTGACACATTCCCCATTACCATTCTCAAATTTATTCTTCATTTGATTTTCACTCAAATTTTATATATTGAATAAATTCCAAAAATATATTTGTCTTATATAAACATGTGACATTTTAATATTTTCTATGTAAATTTGATGTAGTTCAAATTTAACAAATCAATGTAAGAAATGTTTACTGTAGTTAACTATTACTGACACATGGTAATTATAGCAATAAAAATGATAGTGTTGGGAGAACACCAAATACATGACCAAGGTTATAAACAATCAAGGAGTTTTAGGGAGAAATCACTCCAAGTTTCTCCCAGTTTTCTCCAAAGATGAGAGTTGTTGGAGTTTCTTGGTATGACGCCAAGTTTTTACACAGTGTTTGAAGTATGAGAATCAGTACTCTCTGTATGTACTGTCCAATGTATAATGATACTTTCAAATCAAATATTACATAGACAGAAATATACATGTGTCTTACTAGAAAATATCAAAATTGCACAAATTCTTTCTTTTTAAAAGCAGACTACAATCATGACAACATGAAGGAAAATCCTAATTATGTTCTCTAATATTGGTCAAATAAAGGAAGCATATCATATGTATTGAACAGTCTAATTCCTACTATTATATGAAAAGATCCTATTTACATTGTATGTTTATTAATATTGGTTAAATTACAACAAATGGAAGTTTTTAAGACCTTGACTGGCCATATAGCCCTTGCACGGTTGGTTAAATTAAGGAAGCATATCATGTAATAAATGGATGATACCATTTAGTAAATGGACGATACCATTCAATAAATGGACTTTTAGTTTACCATTTATTAAATGGACTATACCGTTTAGTAAATGGACTATACCATTTAAAAAATTGACAATAACATTTAATAAATGGACTTAACCATTTAGAAAATGCACTATACTGGACAAATACTATTTAGTAACTACCAATACTTACTGCTATTGGAGAATTGAGAGACAGTGAACTAGAACTGAATCTTCTTATCCGTGAAGTATCACCAGCTTGTCTAAAGGTCTGTGTATGACTATGTTGACTAAAACAGAAAATTTTTAACATTGTAATATAGTGAAATGAACAAAAAACACTATAATGTACGGACATGAACAAACACAAATGAACTGACATGAACAAAAACACTAATATACTGACATGAACAAAAAACACTATAATATACTGACATAATGATGAACAGAGATACATACACTAAAGATGATAAATACAACAAACGAATCCATGACAAGTCGCCCCACTGGCAAATTGCCCCACACCTAATCGCCCCACTTTTACACCAACTCGCCCCACTTTGTAAAAAAACGCCCCAACCTGGATTACCAAATCGCTCCACTTTTTAAAAAATCGCCCTACTTGTGAAATGTGTTAAATCCCGTTAATATTACTCCTGAAAACTCGCCCCACTGAATGGAAAACGATAAAATCTAGATTAATATTTTTTTTAACCAGGATGAATTAAGTAAAGCCAACTCGCCCCACTTATGGAAAAAGATGTTATCCATACAAGTTAAATTCCGTGAATATTACTCCTGCCAACTCGCCCCACTTATGGAAAACGATAATATCTAGATTAATATATTATTAACCAGGATGAATGTAGTAATGCCAACTCGCCCCACTTATGGAAAAAGATGTTATCCCGTTGTATATAAGTTAAATTCCGTGAATATTACTCCTGCCAACTCGCCCCACTTATGGAAAAAGATGTTATCCCATTGTATATAAGTTAAATTCCGTGAATATTACTTCGAGGAACAGAATAACCTTGGCAGTTTGAAAAGTTTTAATGCCTGGCATCCACTAGTTTTATATTTATATATAAATTAAATGCATTTTATCTTGTAACTTTTATATATCCAGTGGATGCCGGGCTTTAAACTTATCAAACTGCATAGGTTATTCTGTATACAGAGTAGTGTAAAATTTGTCAATACAGCCATACATGTACATGTATTTGTTCATTTGTTAAGATGAACATGAAAATAGCATTTCAAGGCACCCAGAATTATTTTCTGTATAAAAATTACATATATGAATACCAAAAATTACTAATAACCTGATCTCTGGTGGACTTTGTGTAGTGTTCACTAAAACATTTATCATGGGTGCACTGTTTGATCGCTTTAAGTTTGTGTTTCCTTGTCCATGTGAATGACTTACAGGAAGGTCCACTTCCATACTATTTTCTCGTTCAATAGACATAATGTTCATTTAATTGTTGGTAGTTAATTCAACAATTACACGATACAGAGAATGACGAAATCACATTTGAAGAAATAAACAAATAATTTACAGTAAAATAAACATAAACAAGGTCATATTTTTGCACAAAAATAAATTTTTACGTCCTGACATCTTAGTTCATGTCTTGTTTACAATAAATAGTTATATATTTGTTTAAACTTAGTCCACGGTATTCGCTATAAGACAAGGAGGATGCAAGCATTGTGACATGTTGGAGAAATCTTTCAGTTTCATGAACGAGCTGAATTTAGTCTACATTTTTGATTTATATCGTTCCATGAACCATCTGTTCCGAAACTGCCAATGCAAGCCGGTTTCTGATTGGTCGAAGGTTATTGGACATAAAACTCTATTTTTAGCCAAATGTCGACAGCTTTTAGAGAAATTCGGCTGTAATTGGCGTTTTTAAATGCTACAGCTCATTCTCTCTTCATGTTATTGCTATATTGAGTTAAAGTGAAATAAAATAAATTTACAAAAAAGTAACTAATCAGAGTCGGCGTTACAAATGAAGTAAATAAATTTTATACTAATACGGAAAAACTACAGTTTTCCGTAACTTGAATGACGAGGATGTGTAAGGTAGTAAAAGTGATAGCTTTACTAAAAAGCTCACTTTCTAATAGCTGGTTATGTGCACTTTTTTCATACTTTTTAGTTTTAGTAATAAAAAAAGCTTTGGCATGGCTTTTTTGCAGAAAAGGTACATGAAAGAGCAGTGCGTTTTGTCAGAGACATATATACACATGTGTATATATGTCTGGTTTTGTTTACGAGGATTAAAGCAGCTCCTATGAGGACCTTTATACATAACGCTATGGTGCCCTCTTTGCAAGTGAATGATTCGACCTTATTGAAGCCGTGTTCATGTGAACATCAAACGAATGTCAATATTAAAAGTGAAACAAAGGTCAAAAGTGAATCATTTGATTGACTGAATGGAGCCACCAAACAAATCATTCTTATACAGGTGAAAACGACGATTAACATGCATTTTTAATATTTAATATGTAATTACACAAGACCTAGACAAAGCCAACATATTCGCTTTCTGTTCTATTTCTATTTATGTTTATATCGCTTATATCACCAACGAGGTCTTCGAAAGTCAACTCGATAATTCATTAGATGACAATGATGATCGAAGACTAAAATACACAGGAAACGAAGCTACATATTATCGACCCCATTCCCAGGAAAATTGTTTATATTAGACTTTTTATAATTTTGATAAATGTTTAACATAGTTATAAATGAAATATGAGAATTTGAGTCAAATTGGTGAACATGAATTTAATAGATAACTATAGTGCCCCTTTAAAAGTCTTTTTCAACCCTGGAACGGTTTGGAATGTAGCTGTTATGTTTGCAGATAACTTTTAAGGGATAATCAATGCACGTTGAAAATAGTCTGTTCTTTGGAATTTCTAGATCTCGAAGCATATAATATAGTTCCAAACTCAGTTTAATTCGATTTTTGTAAAAGTAATTTATTTACTGCATAGTTACTGTATTATTAATATAAAAAAAAAACAATTAAAGGGGAAAAGATATGAATAAATGCTTTATTTCATTCCAAATTGATAACTATTTACACCACTAGGTCGATGCCACTGCTTGTGGAGTTTCGTCCCCGATGGTTTCACCAGCCTAGTAGTCAACACTTCGTTGCTGACATGAATATCAATAATGTTTTCATTTTTATAAATTTCCTGTTTACAAAACTTTGAATTTTTCGAAAAACTAAGGATGCTCTTATCCCAGGCATAGATTACCTTAGCCGTATTTGGAATAACTTTTTGGAATTTTGAATCCTCAATGCTCCTCAACTTTGTACTTGTTTGGCTGTATAAATATTTTGATATGAGCGTCACTGATGAGTCTTATGTAGACGAAACGCGCGTCTGGCGTACTAAATTATAATCCTGGTACCTTTGTTAACTATTTACTGCTTATTTTTTATTGCATGCTATATATGTTATGATAGTATGATACTTAAACCGTAAGGGAAGGGATTGTGCTTGATTTTCATATGACGAAGACATAATTCAACATTTAGGACTGCAGCTGGCATGTCAGTAATTACTAGTAGTTCTTTGTTGATTTATGAATTATTGTCGGTTTACTTAGTTTCTTTTGTTGCCTGTTCTGACATCGGACTCAGACTTCTTTTAGACCGAGCTTTACTTGGCGTGTTGCAATGTGTCTATTTATTCTACATTGGCTAGAGAATAAGGGGGGGGGGGTCGAGATCTTACAAAACACATCTTTTAGTCTTAAATGCATGATTTTTTTAAAAGTTGTTACTGGCTTTGAACTAGCTATCAGTAACTGCGAGTACTCTCAGATCCGTACTTCTTTTTGTCTTTTTGTTGTTGGGATATACAAGTACCCCGACACGTCCACTCTGTGTTTTTGTTATTAGATTTATTTATATTTGCATCCCTCTGATGAGTTAAGCCTTTTTCGACCAATTTTTATAGTTCGTCCCTTTGTTGTACTGTTACACCACTGTTCCAGGTTAGGGGAAGGTTTGGGATTCCGTTAATATGTTTAACATCGCCACATTCTGTATGTGCTTATCCAAAGTCATGAGTCAGAAGCCTGTGATTCAGTGGTTGTCGTTTGTTGATGTGCTACATTTTTTTTCGTGAATTCTTTTGTAGAAAATAAGGCCGTTAGTTTCCTCGTTTGAATTGTTTTACATTTGTCATTTTAGTTTCTTTTATAGTTGACTATGCGGTATGGGCTTTGCTCATTGTTGAAGGCCAAACAGAAACCTGTAGTTGTTCTTTGTTATTTTGGTCTCTTGTGTAGAGTTGTCTCATTGGCATCATACCACATTTTCTTTTATATTAACCCCACCGCATTTTTGAGCCTGTCCCAAGTCAGGAGTCTCTGAGCTTTTTTTTTAGTCTTGTATGGTTTTTTTTATTTTATAGATATAGGAAGATGTGGTGTGAGTGCCAATGAGACAACTCTCCATCCAAATAACAATTTAAAAAGTAAACCATTATAGGTTAAAGTACGGCCTTCAACACGGAGCCTTGGCTCACACCGAACAACAAGCTATAAAGGGCCCCAACATTACTAGTGTAAAACCATTCAAACGGGAAAACCAACGGTCTAATCTATATAAACAAAACGAGAAACGAGAAACACGTATATATTACATAAACAAACGACAACTACTGTACATCCGATTCCTGACTTAGGACAGGTGCAATCATTCATTTATATGGTTTGGAGTTTAGTATGACATCCATTTCCACTGAACGAGTACACATTTTTATTTAGGGACAAGCCGAGGCCTCCTCCAGGTGCGGAATTTTCTCGCTGCGTCGAAGACACATGGTCTCTTAGTCAAGTTGTCTCTTTGACATTTTCCCCATTTTTATTTTCAATTTCATGTGAGAGATTCGTGCAGATTGTTTTACATCGTTGACACCTCAATTACACTCCCTGAGCACCCGAGATTCATCTGATCATCGACTTATATTACTTCTTTTGTATCTTCCGCTTCTCGTTTACACAGCCAGTCAATTTTCATCTCTTCTTATTTGACTTTTTTTCCAAAAATATGTTCCTTCCTCGCCTTGAGAAAGAAAAGTCATTGGTGAAACATTGGATATTTTTTCAAGAATATGTTACTTCTCGTCTCGAGAATTAAAGTCACTGATGATAGTTTAGCCTCCAACTTTCAAACTTAAGTTTTCTGCCTTTCTGGCAGTTTCCTTTATGTTCGGAGCAAATCTATTTGTCCTCTAAAGACAACACACTCATTCGTAGAAGGGCATTGCTCAGGATCTTCGTATGCAGTAGCCGTATTTGGACAACTTTCTGAATTTTTAGTTATTGAAGCTCTATAAATTCCTATTTGATACAACTTTACAACTGTTTTAATTCTAGCACATGAATACGCTCGTCTAGTATCTCATTTGATGAGTTTTTACATAGAAGCATGATTAACTAGTTAAGTAACTTTCCATAGAAGAGGGAATATGTCGGTTCTATGAGACCATCTAAAACTAGAGGCTCTCTAGAGCCTGTGTCGCTCACCTGATTCTACTTTGGTTTTGGAAGTCATTTAAAAGATAGAACACCTCAAGAGAAACATTCATATCATAGATATAGGAAGATGTGGTGTCATGTTTGGTTTCAATCCCTTTACCGGTTTTCTAGAAGATGACATTTGCATATTTCCCCCATATGGTCCTTTGTCAAATAAGTACCACCGCAGTCATCTTGGTAGATAGATTTTCTACAAAGGAACAACATTTGGTCAGCAACTCATAGGAAACCTTCATGCCATGCTTGGTTTCATTCCATTCAGTGTTTCTCTTTAGAAGACATTTGTTTTTATTTCCCACACGGACCTATGTTAAACTAAATCCCTCTCTGGGAGCCATGTTGAATGATTGATCGACTTCAAATTATGAACACTTGGTCAGCATCTCATAACGTACATTATTGCTATGTTTGTTTCATTCTGTTCAGTGTTTCTCTAAACGAAGACTTATGTATGCATTGTCCTTAGGGTTCTGTGGTAAACGAAGTCCCCAGATGGCGGCCATCGTGGAAGATGGATCATCTACAAAGTAACAACACTTTGTTAGGAATGGTCAAAGGCCGAATATTTGAAAGCCAAATTTGTATAAGAACCGAACACGTTGAAGAATTATAAACCAAAGAGTACCTTAAAAAATCCATCTACGGCCAACTTTTCCATTTTCTGTGAACAGTAGTTTGTTCAGGCTATAATGATATGTGAAATCACCTATGACAAGGAGTTTGTTCAGGCTATAATGATATGTGAAATCACCTATGACAAGGAGTTATAACAAGCAGTTTGTTAAGGCTAAAATGATACGTGAAATCACCTCAGAAAGGGAGTTACACCCAGTAGTTTGTTCAGGCTATAATGATACGTGAAATCCCCTCTGAAAGGGAGCTACATCCAGCAGTTTGTTAAGGCTATATAAAGATACGTTAAATCACGTCAGAAAGGGAGCTATATGCAGTATTTTGTTCAGGCTACTAGTATATAAAGATTCGTGAAATCACCTCAGAAAGGGAGTTACACCCAGTAGTTTTTTCAGGCTATAACGAAACGTGAAATCACCTCCGAAAGGGAGTTACATCCAGTAGTTTGTCCAGGCTATAATGATACGTGAAATCACATCTGAAAGGGAGTTATAACAAGAAGTTTGTTCAGGCTTTTATGACACGTGAAATAATCTCTGAAAGGGAGTTATAGCAAGTAGTTTGTTCAGGCTATACTGATCTGTGAAATCATCTCTGAAAGGGAGTTACACACAGTAGTTTGTTCAGGCTATAAAAATACTTGAAATTCCCTCTGAAAAGGAGCAACATCCAGCAGTTTGTTCAGGCTATATAAAGATACGTGAAATCCCCTCTAAAAGGGAGCTACATCCAGCAGTTTGTTCAGGCTATATTAAGATACATGAATTCCCCTCTAAAAGGGAGATACCTCCAGTCGTTTGTTCAGGCTATAAGGACATGTGAAATCTCTGAAAGGGAAATACCTCTAGTAGTTTGTTTAGGCTTTTATGATACGTGAAATCCCCTCTGAAAGGGAGTTACCTCCAGTAGTCTTTTCAGGCTATAATGGCATGTGTAATCAACTCTGAAAGGGAGTAACATCCAGCAGTTTGTTCTGCCTATAATGACATGTGATATCACCTCTGAAAGGAAGCAACATCCAGCAGTTTGTTCAGACTAATGATATGTGAAATAATCTCTGACAGGGAATTACATCTAGTAGCTTGTTCAGTCTATAATTATACTTAAAATCACCTCAGAAAGGGAGTTATATCCAGAAATTTGTTCAAGTTTTGTAATGATACGTGTAATCGCTGCTGAAAGGCAATTACATCTAGTATTGCAGGCTATAATGAATAGAAAAATCACCTCTGAAAAGGAGCTACATCCAGTAGTTTGTACAGGTAATCATGAAAATAGAATCACCTCTGAAAGGGAGCTACATCCAGTAGTTGTTTCAAGCTACTAGTATAAGAATAAGAATAAGAATATTTTATTTCCAATTAAAGGGCCCTATAAAGAGCTTTCATGACATTACATACAAGTACATATGATTAGACATAAATTAGAGACATATAATATAAGAAAACAACATTGTTTAGTACTATTAAAAAAATGCTATAAAAGGCCAGGACAGAACCAGACAATACATTTTAGATCTTTAAAATATACCATTTAAAATCATATACCACTCAAAATATGTATATTTGTGGCTAATTTGTATTCATTATTTTTGAACTTTTCCTTATCTCTAGATTTTTAGATAAATACTTTCCTAAACATTTATACACATTTAAATTTTCTTGTGTGTCCTATAGCTATGTTCAAGCTATATTGACATGTGAAATCACCTCTGAAAGGGAGTTAAATGCAGTAGTTTGTTCAAGCTATAGTGACATGTGAAATAACCTCTGAAATGGAGTTAAATGCAGTTGTTTGTTCAAGCTATATTGACATGTGAAATGACCTCTGAAAGGGAGTTAAATGCAGTAGTTTGTTCAAGCTATATTGACATGCGAAATCACCTCTGAAATGGAGTTAAATGCAGTAGTTTGTTCAAGCTATTTTGACATGTGAAATGACCTCTGAAAGGGAGTTATATGCAGTAGTTTGTTCAAGCTATATTGACATGTGAAATAACCTCTGAAATGGAGTTAAATGCAGTAGTTTGTTCAAACTATATTGACATGTTAAATGACCTCTGAAAGGGAGTTATATGCAGTAGTTTGTTCAGGCTATATTGACATGTGAAATAACCTCTGAAAGGGAGTTAAATGCAGTAGTTTGTTCAAGCTATATTGACATGTAAAATAACCTCTGAAAGGGAGTTATATGCAGTAGTTTGTTCAAGCTATATTGACATGTGAAATAACCTCTGAAAGGGAGTTATATGCAGTAGTTTGTTCAGGCTATATTGACATGTTAAATGACCTCTGAAAGGGAGTTAAATGCAGTAGTTTATTCAAGCTATATTGACATGTTAAATGACCTCTGAAAGGGAGTTATATGCAGTAGTTTGTTCAGGCTATATTGACATGTGAAATAACCTCTGAAAGGGAGTTAAATGCAGTAGTTTGTTCAAGCTATTTTGACATGTGAAATGACATATGAAAGGGAGTTAAATGCAGTAGTTTGTTCAAGCTATATTGACATGTGAAATGACCTCTGAAAGGGAGTTAAATGCAGTAGTTTGTTCAAGCTATATTGACATGTGAAATGACATCTGAAAGGGAGTTAAATGCAGTAGTTTGTTCAAGCTATATTGACATGGGAAATAACCTCTGAAAGGGAGTTATATGCAGTAGTTTGTTCAAGTTATATTGACATGTGAAATAACCTCTGAAAGGGAGTTAAATGCAGTAGTTTATTCAAGCTATATTGACATGTAAAATAACCTCTGAAAGGGAGCTATATGCAGTAGTTTGTTCAAGCTATATTGACATGACCTCTGAAAGGGAGTTAAATGCAGTAGTTTGTTCAAGCTATATTGACATGACCTCTGAAAGGGAGTTAAATGCAGTAGTTTGTTCAAGCTATATTGACATGTGAAATGACCTCTGAAAGGGAGTTAAATGCAGTAGTTTGTTCAAGCTATATTGACATGACCTCTGAAAGGGAGTTACATGCAGTAGTTTGTTCAAGCTATATTGACATGTGAAATGACCTCTGAAAGGGAGTTAAATGCAGTAGTTTGTTCAAGCAATATTGACATGACCTCTGAAAGGGAGTTAAATGCAGTAGTTTGTTCAAGCTATATTGACATGTGAAATGACCTCTGAAAGGGAGTTAAATGCAGTAGTTTGTTCAAGCTATATTGACATGTGAAATAACCTCTGAAAGGGAGTTAAATGCAGTAGTTTGTTCAAGCTATATTGACATGTGAAATAACCTCTGAAAGGGAGTTAAATGCAGTAGTTTGTTCAAGCTATATTGACATGTAAAATAACCTCTGAAAGGGAGTTATATGCAGTAGTTTGTTAAAGCTATATTGACATGTGAAATGACCTCTGAAAGGGAATGAAATGCAGTAGTTTGTTCAGGCTATATTGACATGTGAAATGACCTCTGAAAGGGAGTTAAATGCAGTAGTTTGTTCAAGCTATATTGACATGTGAAATGACCTCTGAAAGGGAGTTAAATGCAGTAGTTTGTTCAAGCTATATTGACATGTGAAATAACCTCTGAAAGGGAGTTAAATGCAGTAGTTTATTCAAGCTATATTGACATGTGAAATAACCTCTGAAAGGGAGTTATATGCAGTAGTTTGTTCAAGCTATATTGACATGTGAAATGACCTCTGAAAGGGAGTTAAATGCAGTAGTTTGTTCAAGCTATATTGACATGTGAAATAACCTCTGAAAGGGAGTTAAATGCAGTAGTTTGTTCAAGCTATATTGACATGTGAAATAACCTCTGAAAGGGAGTTAAATGCAGTAGTTTGTTCAAGCTATATTGACATGTGAAATAACCTCTGAAAGGGAGTTAAATGCAGTAGTTTGTTCAAGCTATATTGACATGTGAAATCACCTCTGAAATGGAGTTAAATGTAGTAGTTTGTTCAAGCTATATTGACATGTGAAATAACCTCTGAAAGGGAGTTATATGCAGTAGTTTGTTCAAGCTATATTGACATGTAAGATAACCTCTGAAAGGGAGTTATATGCAGTAGTTTGTTCAAGCTATATTGACATGTGAAATAACCTCTGAAAGGGAGTTATATGCAGTAGTTTGTTCAAGCTATGTTGACATGTAAAATAACCTCTAAAAGGGAGTTATATGCAGTAGTTTGTTCCAGCTATATTGACATGTGAAATAACCTCTGAAAGGGAGTTAAATGCAGTTGTTTGTTCTAGCTATATTGACATGTAAAATAACCTCTGAAAGGGAGTTATATGCAGTAGTTTGTTCCAGCTATATTGACATGTAAAATAACCTCTGAAAGGGAGTTAAATTCAGTAGTTTGTTAAAGCTATATTGACATGTGAAATGACCTCTGAAAGGGAGTTAAATGCAGTAGTTTGTTCAAGCTATATTGACCTGTGTAATCACCTCTGAAAGGGAGTTAAATGCAGTAGTTTGTTCAAGCTATATTGACATGTGAAATGACCTCTGAAAGGGAATTAAATGCAGTAGTTTGTTCAAGCTATATTGACATGTGCAATAACCTCTGAAAGGGAGTTAAATGCAGTAGTTTGTTCAAGCTATATTGACATGTGAAATGACCTCTGAAAGGGAGTTAAATGCAGTAGTTTGTTCAAGCTATATTGACATGTGAAATAACATCTGAAAGGGAGTTAAATGCAGTAGTTTGTTCAAGCTATATTGACATGTAAAATAACCTCTGAAAGGGAGTTATATGCAGTAGTTTGTTAAAGCTATATTGACATGTGAAATGACCTCTGAAAGGGAGTTAAATGCAGTAGTTTGTTCAAGCTATATTGACATGTGAAATGACATCTGAAAGGGAGTTATATGCAGTAGTTTGTTCAAGCTATATTGACCTGTGTAATCACCTCTGAAAGGGAGTTAAATGCAGTAGTTTGTTCAAGCTATATTGACATGTGAAATGACCTCTGAAAGGGAATTAAATGCAGTAGTTTGTTCAAGCTATATTGACATGACCTCTGAAAGGGAGTTAAATGCAGTAGTTTGTTCAAGCTATATTGACATGTGAAATGACCTCTGAAAGGGAGTTAAATGCAGTAGTTTGTTCAAGCTATATTGACATGACCTCTGAAAGGGAGTTACATGCAGTAGTTTGTTCAAGCTATATTGACATGTGAAATGACCTCTGAAAGGGAGTTAAATGCAGTAGTTTGTTCAAGCAATATTGACATGACCTCTGAAAGGGAGTTAAATGCAGTAGTTTGTTCAAGCTATATTGACATGTGAAATGACCTCTGAAAGGGAGTTAAATGCAGTAGTTTGTTCAAGCTATATTGACATGTGAAATAACCTCTGAAAGGGAGTTAAATGCAGTAGTTTGTTCAAGCTATATTGACATGTGAAATAACCTCTGAAAGGGAGTTAAATGCAGTAGTTTGTTCAAGCTATATTGACATGTAAAATAACCTCTGAAAGGGAGTTATATGCAGTAGTTTGTTAAAGCTATATTGACATGTGAAATGACCTCTGAAAGGGAATGAAATGCAGTAGTTTGTTCAGGCTATATTGACATGTGAAATGACCTCTGAAAGGGAGTTAAATGCAGTAGTTTGTTCAAGCTATATTGACATGTGAAATGACCTCTGAAAGGGAGTTAAATGCAGTAGTTTGTTCAAGCTATATTGACATGTGAAATAACCTCTGAAAGGGAGTTAAATGCAGTAGTTTATTCAAGCTATATTGACATGTGAAATAACCTCTGAAAGGGAGTTATATGCAGTAGTTTGTTCAAGCTATATTGACATGTGAAATGACCTCTGAAAGGGAGTTAAATGCAGTAGTTTGTTCAAGCTATATTGACATGTGAAATAACCTCTGAAAGGGAGTTAAATGCAGTAGTTTGTTCAAGCTATATTGACATGTGAAATAACCTCTGAAAGGGAGTTAAATGCAGTAGTTTGTTCAAGCTATATTGACATGTGAAATAACCTCTGAAAGGGAGTTAAATGCAGTAGTTTGTTCAAGCTATATTGACATGTGAAATCACCTCTGAAATGGAGTTAAATGTAGTAGTTTGTTCAAGCTATATTGACATGTGAAATAACCTCTGAAAGGGAGTTATATGCAGTAGTTTGTTCAAGCTATATTGACATGTAAGATAACCTCTGAAAGGGAGTTATATGCAGTAGTTTGTTCAAGCTATATTGACATGTGAAATAACCTCTGAAAGGGAGTTATATGCAGTAGTTTGTTCAAGCTATGTTGACATGTAAAATAACCTCTAAAAGGGAGTTATATGCAGTAGTTTGTTCCAGCTATATTGACATGTGAAATAACCTCTGAAAGGGAGTTAAATGCAGTTGTTTGTTCTAGCTATATTGACATGTAAAATAACCTCTGAAAGGGAGTTATATGCAGTAGTTTGTTCCAGCTATATTGACATGTAAAATAACCTCTGAAAGGGAGTTAAATTCAGTAGTTTGTTAAAGCTATATTGACATGTGAAATGACCTCTGAAAGGGAGTTAAATGCAGTAGTTTGTTCAAGCTATATTGACCTGTGTAATCACCTCTGAAAGGGAGTTAAATGCAGTAGTTTGTTCAAGCTATATTGACATGTGAAATGACCTCTGAAAGGGAATTAAATGCAGTAGTTTGTTCAAGCTATATTGACATGTGCAATAACCTCTGAAAGGGAGTTAAATGCAGTAGTTTGTTCAAGCAATATTGACATGTGAAATGACCTCTGAAAGGGAGTTAAATGCAGTAGTTTGTTCAAGCTATATTGACATGTGAAATAACATCTGAAAGGGAGTTAAATGCAGTAGTTTGTTCAAGCTATATTGACATGTAAAATAACCTCTGAAAGGGAGTTATATGCAGTAGTTTGTTAAAGCTATATTGACATGTGAAATGACCTCTGAAAGGGAGTTAAATGCAGTAGTTTGTTCAAGCTATATTGACATGTGAAATGACATCTGAAAGGGAGTTATATGCAGTAGTTTGTTCAAGCTATATTGACCTGTGTAATCACCTCTGAAAGGGAGTTAAATGCAGTAGTTTGTTCAAGCTATATTGACATGTAAAATAACCTCTGAAAGGGAGCTATATACAGTAGTTTGTTCAAGCTATATTGACATGTGAAATAACCTCTGAAAGGGAGTTAAATGCAGTAGTTTGTTCAAGCTATAATGACATGTGAAATCACCTCTGAAATGGAGTTAAATGCAGTAGTTTGTTCAAGCTATATTGACATGTGAAATAACCTCTGAAAGGGAGTTAAATGCAGTAGTTTGTTCAAGCTATATTGACATGTGAAATAACCTCTGAAAGGGAGTTAAATGCAGTAGTTTGTTGAAGCTATATTGACATGTGAAATCACCTCTAAAAGGGAGTTAAATGCAGTAGTTTGTTCAAGCTATATTGACATGTGAAATAACCTCTGAAAGGGAGTTAAATGCAGTAGTTTGTTCAAGCTATATTGACATGTGAAATGACCTCTGAAAGGGAGTTAAATGCAGTAGTTTGTTCAAGCTATATTGACATGTGAAATAACCTCTGAAAGGGAGTTAAATGCAGTAGTTTGTTCAAGCTATATTGACATGTGAAATAACCTCTGAAAGGGAGTTAAATGCAGTAGTTTGTTCAAGCTATATTGACATGTGAAATCACCTCTGAAATGGAGTTAAATGTAGTAGTTTGTTCAAGCTATATTGACATGTGAAATAACCTCTGAAAGGGAGTTATATGCAGTAGTTTGTTCAAGCTATATTGACATGTAAGATAACCTCTGAAAGGGAGTTATATGCAGTAGTTTGTTCAAGCTATATTGACATGTGAAATAACCTCTAAAAGGGAGTTATATGCAGTAGTTTGTTCAAGCTATGTTGACATGTAAAATAACCTCTAAAAGGGAGTTATATGCAGTAGTTTGTTCCAGCTATATTGACATGTGAAATAACCTCTGAAAGGGAGTTAAATGCAGTTGTTTGTTCTAGCTATATTGACATGTAAAATAACCTCTGAAAGGGAGTTATATGCAGTAGTTTGTTCCAGCTATATTGACATGTAAAATAACCTCTGAAAGGGAGTTAAATTCAGTAGTTTGTTAAAGCTATATTGACATGTGAAATGACCTCTGAAAGGGAGTTAAATGCAGTAGTTTGTTCAAGCTATATTGACCTGTGTAATCACCTCTGAAAGGGAGTTAAATGCAGTAGTTTGTTCAAGCTATATTGACATGTGAAATGACCTCTGAAAGGGAATTAAATGCAGTAGTTTGTTCAAGCTATATTGACATGTGCAATAACCTCTGAAAGGGAGTTAAATGCAGTAGTTTGTTCAAGCTATATTGACATGTGAAATGACCTCTGAAAGGGAGTTAAATGCAGTAGTTTGTTCAAGCTATATTGACATGTGAAATAACATCTGAAAGGGAGTTAAATGCAGTAGTTTGTTCAAGCTATATTGACATGTAAAATAACCTCTGAAAGGGAGTTATATGCAGTAGTTTGTTAAAGCTATATTGACATGTGAAATGACCTCTGAAAGGGAGTTAAATGCAGTAGTTTGTTCAAGCTATATTGACATGTGAAATGACATCTGAAAGGGAGTTATATGCAGTAGTTTGTTCAAGCTATATTGACCTGTGTAATCACCTCTGAAAGGGAGTTAAATGCAGTAGTTTGTTCAAGCTATATTGACATGTAAAATAACCTCTGAAAGGGAGCTATATACAGTAGTTTGTTCAAGCTATATTGACATGTGAAATAACCTCTGAAAGGGAGTTAAATGCAGTAGTTTGTTCAAGCTATATTGACATGTGAAATCACCTCTGAAATGGAGTTAAATGCAGTAGTTTGTTCAAGCTATATTGACATGTGAAATAACCTCTGAAAGGGAGTTAAATGCAGTAGTTTGTTCAAGCTATATTGACATGTGAAATAACCTCTGAAAGGGAGTTAAATGCAGTAGTTTGTTGAAGCTATATTGACATGTGAAATCACCTCTAAAAGGGAGTTAAATGCAGTAGTTTGTTCAAGCTATATTGACATGTGAAATAACCTCTGAAAGGGAGTTAAATGCAGTAGTTTGTTCAAGCTATATTGACATGTGAAATGACCTCTGAAAGGGAGTTAAATGCAGTAGTTTGTTCAAGCTATATTGACATGTGAAATGACCTCTGAAAGGGAGTTAAATGCAGAAGTTTGTTCAAGCTATATTGGCATGACCTCTGAAAGGGAGTTAAATGCAGTAGTTTATTCAAGCTATATTGACATGTGAAATGACCTCTAAAAGGGAGTTAAATGCAGTAGTTTGTTCAAGCTATATTGGCATGTGAAATGACCGCTGAAAGGGAGTTAAATGCAGTAGTTTGTTCAAGCTATATTGACATGTGACATGACCTCTGAAAGGGAGTTAAATGCAGTAGTTTGTTCAAGCTATATTGACATGTGAAATAACCTCTGAAAGGGAGTTAAATGCAGTAGTTTGTTCAAGCTATATTGACATGTGAAATAACCTCTGAAAGGGAGTTAAATGCAGAAGTTTGTTCAAGCTATATTGGCATGACCTCTGAAAGGGAGTTAAATGCAGTAGTTTATTCAAGCTATATTGACATGTGAAATGACCTCTAAAAGGGAGTTAAATGCAGTAGTTTGTTCAAGCTATATTGGCATGTGAAATGACCGCTGAAAGGGAGTTAAATGCAGTAGTTTGTTCAAGCTATATTGACATGTGAAATGACCTCTGAAAGGGAGTTAAATGCAGTAGTTTGTTCAAGCTATATTGACATGTGAAATAACCTCTGAAAGGTAGTTACATCCAGTAGTTTGTTCATTATATAATTGTGTGTGAAGTCACATCTGAAAGGTAGTTACATCTAGTAGTTTGTTCATTATATAATGGTGTGTGAAGTCACATCTGAAAGGTAGTTACATCTAGTAGTTTGTTCAGGATAAAATGATACCTGAAATCATCTCTAAAAGGTAGTTACATCTAGTAGTTTGTTCATTATATAATGGTGTGTGAAGTCACATCTGAAAGGTAGTTACATCCAGTAGTTTGTTCATTATATAATGGTGTGTGAAGTCACATCTGAAAGGTAGTTACATCTAGTAGTTTGTTTAGCATATATTTATTAAAGAAATCCCCTCTGAATGGAAGTTACATCCAGTAGTTTGTTCATTATATAATGGTGTGTGAAGTCACATCTGAAAGGAAGTTACATCTAGTAGTTTGTTCAGGATAAAATGATACCTGAAAGCATCTCTAAAAGGTAGTTACATCTAGTAGTTTGTTCATTATATAATGGTGTGTGAAGTCACATCTGAAAGGTAGTTACATCCAGTAGTTTGTTCAGGATAAAATGATACCTGAAATCATCTCTAAAAGGTAGTTACATCTAGTAGTTTGTTCATTATATAATGGTGTGTGAAGTCACATCTGAAAGGTAGTTACATCTAGTAGTTTGTTCAGGATAAAATGATACCTGAAATCATCTCTAAAAGGAAGTTAAATCCAGTAGTTTGTTCATTATATAATGGTGTGTGAAGTCACATCTGAAAGGTAGTTACATCTAGTAGTTTGTTCAGGATAAAATGATACCTGAAATCATCTCTAAAAGGTAGTTACATCCAGTAGTTTGTTCATTATATAATGGTGTGTGAAGTCACATCTGAAAGGTAGTTACATCTAGTAGTTTGTTCAGGATAAAAATGATACCTGAAATCATCTCTAAAAGGTAGTTACATCCAGTAGTTTGTTCATTATATAATGGTGTGTGAAGTCACATCTGAAAGGTAGTTACATCTAGTAGTTTGTTCATTATATAATGGTGTGTGAAGTCACATCTGAAAGGTAGTTACATCCAGTAGTTTGTTCATTATATAATGGTGTGTGAAGTCACATCTGAAAGGTAGTTACATCTAGTAGTTTGTTCAGGATAAAATGATACCTGAAATCATCTCTAAAAGGAAGTTACATCCAGTAGTTTGTTCATTATATAATGGTGTGTGAAGTCACATCTGAAAGGTAGTTACATCTAGTAGTTTGTTCATTATATAATGGTGTGTGAAGTCACATCTGAAAGGTAGTTACATCTAGTAGTTTGTTCAGGATAAAAATGATACCTGAAATCATCTCTAAAAGGAAGTTACATCCAGTAGTTTGTTCATTATATAATGGTGTGTGAAGTCACATCTGAAAGGTAGTTACATCTAGTAGTTTGTTCATTATATAATGGTGTGTGAAGTCACATCTGAAAGGTAGTTACATCCAGTAGTTTGTTCATTATATAATGGTGTGTGAAGTCACACCTGAAAGGTAGTTACATCTAGTAGTTTGTTCAGGATAAAAATGATACCTGAAATCATCTCTAAAAGGGAGTTGCATCCAGTAGTTTGTTCATTATATAATGGTGTGTGAAGTCACATCTGAAAGGTAGTTACATCCAGTAGTTTGTTCATTATATAATGGTGTGTGAAGTCACATCTGAAAGGTAGTTACATCCAGTAGTTTGTTCAGGATAAAAATGATACCTGAAATCATCTCTAAAAGGGAGTTGCATCCAGTAGTTTGTTCATTATATAATGGTGTGTGAAGTCACATCTGAAAGGTAGTTACATCTAGTAGTTTGTTCAGGATAAAATGATACCTGAAATCATCTCTAAAAGGAAGTTACATCCAGTAGTTTGTTCATTATATAATGGTGTGTGAAGCCACATCTGAAAGGTAGTTACATCTAGTAGTTTGTTCATTATATAATGGTGTGTGAAGTCACATCTGAAAGGTAGTTACATCCAGTAGTTTGTTCATTATATAATGGTGTGTGAAGTCACACCTGAAAGGTAGTTACATCTAGTAGTTTGTTCAGGATAAAAATGATACCTGAAATCATCTCTAAAAGGGAGTTGCATCCAGTAGTTTGTTCATTATATAATGGTGTGTGAAGTCACATCTGAAAGGTAGTTACATCCAGTAGTTTGTTCATGATATAATGGTGTGTGAAGTCACACCTGAAAGGTAGTTACATCTAGTAGTTTGTTCAGGATAAAATGATACCTGAAATCATCTCTAAAAGGGAGTTGCATCCAGTAGTTTGTTTAGCATATATTTATTAAAGAAATCCCCTCTGAAAGGAAGTTACATCCAGTAGTTTGTTCATTATATAATGTTGTTTATTCTTTAGTTTTTCTGTGTTGTGTCATGTGTACTTTTGTTTTTCTGTTTGTCTTTTTCATTTTTAGCCATGGCATGGTCAGTTTGTTTTAGATTTATGAGTTTGACTGTCCCTTTGGTATCTTTCGTCCCTCTTTTGTCATGATAAAACTATATACTAATTATCTTATCAATATCTTCAAGAACAAAAAAAAAAAGGTTGGAAAACTGATTATCTCAGAGAATTTTATAAGCCAAAGGACCATAATTCTGCAGAAAATCATCAAACAAAATCTATTAGAAAAAATAAGTTATCTCCCTTTGAACAAAAATCTAGTAATTAACTAGTATTTCATCAAAAATTTAATACTAAGGAAAGAGCTTTAACTGAACACGGAGAACAATACACCAAATCAATATCTACCAGCATGAAGAAAAAAGTCAGGAAAACTGATCTGCCAGACTAGTGGATGGACAGACAGACAAGAGTGAAAACCTAAAGTCCACTTTGACTTAGTTGGTAGGGGACTAATAAAATAAAGTTACATGGCAAAAAATGAGAGTTTGTTATCCATTTTTTAATTGTTTAATGTCATCACGAATTGTGTTAAGTGGTTTCATTATGAGCAGATGATATAAAATACATGTTGCATGAATAAAACTAATGAAATACAAATGTTTGGTAAATTAATTCAGTAGTTTTACGATTTCAAATAAGTCCATCTAAATTAAGTAAACAATTACAATATTCAATATAATGCACCAAAAGATAAACTTACAGAAAGGAGTAGGTTTGAAAAGGTCTTAAAATAGCCCCTCATTCCAGCTACCGTTATACATGTAGTTTTCAAAGGTACCTGGGTAAAATATGAAATTCAGATTTAATGACCAATGTCACAATAAATCATAGCTAATTCGATGACTAAAAAGAAAACTTGTTGTACATAATAGCATACGATTCACGACATCACAAAAAGCACCCATTTTGATTTTCTACAAAAAAATCATTGAAAAAGGGCAATTTTTCAGAGATTTTTTTATAACAAAAAACAAACAGCACATGTGTCGGCAGAAAAAGGTCCTATAACATGTTTGTAATGACATTTTAAAAAACAGACTTGAAATTTTAGATTGTTGACGCCTGTGCTCTATTTGAATATTAAGATTGTTGACGGCTGTGCTGTATTTGAATATTTAGATTGTTGACACCTGTGCTCTCTTTGAATATTTAGATTGTTGACACCTGTGCTCTATTTGAATATTAAGATTGTTGGTGCCTGTGCTCTATTTGAATATTTAGATTGTTGACAGCTGTGCTCTATTTGAATATTTAGATTGTTGACACCTGTGCTCTATTTGAATATTAAGATTGTTGATGCCTGTGCTCTCTTTGAATATTTAGATTGTTGACACCTGTGCTCTATTTGAATATTTAGTTTGTTGACGCCTGTGCTCTATTTGAATATTTAGATTGTTGACGACCTGTGCTCTATTTGAATATTTAGTTTGTTGACGCCTGTGCTCTATTTGAATATTTAGATTGTTGACGGCAGTGCTCTCTTTGAATATTTAGATTGTTGACGCCTGTGCTCTCTTTGAATATTTAGATTGTTGACACCTGTGCTCTATTTCAATATTTAGATTGTTGACGGCTGTGCTCTCTTTGAATTCAGATTGTTGACACCTGTGCTCTCTTTGAATTCAGATTGTTGACACCTGTGCTCTCTTTAAATATTTAGATTGTTGACGGCTGTGCTCTCTTTGAATATTAAGATTGTTGACGCCTGCGCTCTATTTGAATATTTAGAATGTTGACGCCTGTGCTCTCTTTCAATATTTAGATTGTTGACGCCTGTGCTCTATTTGAATATTTAGATTGTTGACACCTGTGCTCTCTTTGAATATTTAGATTGTTGACGCCTGTGCTCTATTTGAATATTTAGATTGTTGACACCTGTGCTCTATTTGAATATTTAATTGTTGACACCTGTGCTCTGTTTGAATATTTAGATTGTTGACGTCTGTGCTCAATTTGAATATTTAGATTGTTGACACCTGTGCTCTATTTGAATATTTAGATTGTTGACGCCTGTGCTCTATTTGAATATTTAGATTGTTGACGTCTGTGCTCTCTTTGAATATTTAGATTGTTGACGTCTGTGCTCTATTTGAATATTTAGATTGTTGACGCCTGTGCTCAATTTGAATATTTAGATTGTTGACACCTGTGCTCAATTTGAATATTTAGATTGTTGACGTCTGTGCTCTATTTGAATATTTAGATTGTTGACAACATTTTTATCTTGAAACATTGAGTATGATAATCAGGGCCAAATTTTGCCCTTAATAAACTTACTCCTTTGTGTATATTTAACATTAAAAAAAAAGATTTAAGTTTAATGGTGCATCAATACTGAAAATAAAAATGACACATTTAAAGATTTTTCACTACATATAGTTAAGTAGATATAGTATCTAGCTATCATAACACATATTTCAGACCAACAAAAGCAAGATATCTTATAAAGTCAAAATCATACATAGTCATCATCTAAACATCAAACAATCAGTAGACTTATTATTTAATTTCTCACATGTAATGGCTTTATATCATTCACACCAACAACTAACTTATTTAAAATAACTAATGATGTCCTATCACCAATATCAACAAAATAACAGATATAATTGATAAACTAAAACTTATACATACAAGCTATGCAAAGGTCTCAAAATTAATGACCTGTGATTGAAGGAGTGAGGCCAATTAATCGCCTCGGATATGTTCCAATGCTACTTAGACTACCTCCAAATGTCAGTAACTTATCATAATGTGACCTGATCACTGTAATACAAACAAGTAAATTAGGGAAAAAAGTTTCAGATTCAATGGCCAAAGAGGGTAGGGGCCAAATGATCTCCATGAAAATAAGATGAGCCAAATGGTTGTATATTACTAAACATTATTCTTCTCCCCTCAGTTGTAATAACAATTTTGATTTCTTGGTTGCACTTAATACCAGAAACAGTTTGTCTAAATCTTGATAGATATATGTGAATATTTTAAAATACTAAATAAAACCTCCAGTCATTGTGATTGGTTAACACACATTACATTGTGTACACAATTCTCTCATGATAACAATGATGTCCTTTCTCTCATTAAACATGTACACTTTTGTCACAGTAGAGCTATAAGTAGAACTTTACTACATTTATAAGTCCTTGTTAGGAACAAAAAGAGTAGAACATACAAGAACTCAACAACCCATTCACACATCATTAAATTTAACATAAAATTATTATTCAAAATTGAAAATACATTCATTTATACATGAGTACAATTAGTCAAGCTGCAACAATTAAACAAACCATAAAAATATATAAAACAGCAAAATAAAACCTGAGTTTCTAACATATCTGATTTCAAAGGAAAGAAATTGTCCTTACTGCATTTGTAAACAAATTAAAACAAAGAAGGAAATGTACCAGTCCTTTCATGCAAAAAGGTCCAACAGAAAATAATTACAACATAAGATAAAATATTGGACTTACTTTTAAGTTCAATGATTTCATCAAGTGTAAAGTATTATCTGCTCAACACACTTTCTTACACAAAACTTCAAACAGACCAAGTAAATTACAGGAAACAACTTATGTAACTTACAAAATTGAAATAGGAATTAGTTAACCAAATAGTGGACTAAAAACTCTAAATGGCTCCCAGAAACAAATGCACATAACTACCTGCTGTCCAGATATGATATTGTTTTGGCAAATCAAAGCATAGGAAAATATCAAACATATTTCTCTTCATGAAAGTCACATATAATTTGTCAACATGTAGCTTACATATAATTTCAAATTGTGTGAGATTATTGAAAATATAAAAATACAATATGGTATGATTGCCAATGAGACAACTTTTCACTACAGTTTTGACCATTCCATTCAAATTCTTCATATTATGAAAAGTAAAATGTGTCAAAGTAAAAAAAGTCAACATAGATTCCAGCACAACAAGGAAGGAAGTCCGTCAAATCTTATCTGTATTTATTTAATAAAATTTAACAGCAAAATAATTGTAATATATTTTACTTCATTTCATTTTTCATTGAATTTAAAATCTTATATCTGCTTATTTCCATAAAGTTACATTAACATAATATAATGAAGGACAATGAAACATGGGAAAATAAAACTAAAGTTGATCTGCCAACCAATCATTGCTAACCATTCATATTTTTAACCTACTTTGGTAAAATATCTAACTTAAAAAAATAAAAAAATATTTCCGATCTGGATTAATTATCTCCTATTTGTTGGGATAAGAACAGCAATTTCCTGTAACAGTTTATATAAAACTCTTCTAGAACTTTCCCGTGATCTTCACCATCAACCATGTGTTGTCAATTAATAACAAGGTTGACACATGGTCCATCACTAACAAAACACCTTTCCAGCACCAATAATCATCCACCAAAACTACAAACATCAGTCTTCTCTGTTCTATCTGATATAATTCTCAAAAGAATACCTTTCTTCCTTCTTGTTTGAATCTATCACTAAGGCTTAAACTGGTCTGAAATAGATAAGTTACTTATAAAACATGAGAAACTAACTCAAGGGTCATCTCTCTAGTGATCTCTAGAATCTATCACTAAGGCTTAAATGGTCTGAAATAGACAAGTTACTTATAAAACATGAGAAATCAACTCAAGGGTCATCTCTCTAGTGATTTCTAGAATCTATCACTAAGGCTTAAATGGTCTGAAATAGACAAGTTACTTATAAAACATGAGAAATCAACTCAAGGGTCATCTCTCTAGTGATCTCTAGAATCTATCACTAAGGCTTAAATGGTCTGAAATAGACAAGTTACTTATAAAACATGAGAAATCAACTCAAGGGTCATCTCTCTAGTGATCTCTAGAATCTATCACTAAGGCTTAAATGGTCTGAAATAGACAAGTTACTTATAAAACATGAGAAATCAACTCATGGGTCATCTATCACTAAGGCTTAAACTGGTCTGAAATAGATAAGTTACTTATAAAACATGAGAAACTACCTCAAGGGTCATCTCTCTAGTGATCTCTAGAATCTATCACTAAGGCTTAAATGGTCTGAAATAGACAAGTTACTTATAAAACATGAGAAATCAACTCATGGGTCATCTATCACTAAGGCTTAAACTGGTCTGAAATAGATAAGTTACTTATAAAACATGAGAAACTAACTCAAGGGTCATCTCTCTAGTGATCTCTAGAATCTATCACTAAGGCTTAAATGGTCTGAAATAGACAAGTTACTTATAAAACATGAGAAATCAACTCATGGGTCATCTATCACTAAGGGCTTAAACTGGTCTGAAATAGATAAGTTACTTATAAAACACGAGAAATCAACACAAGGGTCATCTCTCTAGTGATCTCTAGAATCTATCACTAAGGCTTAAACTGGTCTGAAATAGATAAGTTACTTATAAAACATGAGAAACTAACTCAAGGGTCATCTCTCTAGTGATCTCTAGAATCTATCACTAAGGCTTAAATGGTCTGAAATAGACAAGTTACTTATAAAACATGAGAAATCAACTCATGGGTCATCTATCACTAAGGCTTAAACTGGTCTAAAATAGATAAGTTACTTATAAAACATGAGAAACTAACTCAAGGGTCATCTCTCTAGTGATCTCTAGAATCTATCACTAAGGCTTAAATGGTCTGAAATAGACAAGTTACTTATAAAACATGAGAAATCAACTCATGGGTCATCTATCACTAAGGCTTAAACTGGTCTGAAATAGATAAGTTACTTATAAAACATGAGAAATCAACTCAAGGGTCATCTCTCTAGTGATCTCTAGAATCTATCACTAAGGCTTAAATGGTCTGAAATAGATAAGTTACTTATAAAACATGAGAAATCAACTCATGGGTCATCTATCACTAAGGCTTAAACTGGTCTGAAATAGACAAGTTACTTATAAAACATGAGAAATCAACTCAAGGGTCATCTCTCTAGTGATCTCTAGAATCTATCACTAAGGCTTAAATGGTCTGAAATAGACAAGTTACTTATAAAACATGAGAAACTAACTCATTGGTCATCTATCACTAAGGCTTAAACTGGTCTGAAATAGATAAGTTACTTATAAAACATGAGAAATCATCTCAAGGGTCATCTCTCTAGTGATCTCTAGAATCTATCACTAAGGCTTAAACTGGTCTGAAATAGACAAGTTACTTATAAAACATGAGAAATCAACTCAAGGGTCGTCTCTCTAGTGATCTCTAGAATCTATCACTAAGGCTTAAACTGGTCTGAAATAGATACTGTAAATTCAGAAATTATTGCGAGGTTTTTATTATTGCGAATAATGCGACTGAGTTGCAAACGCAATAATTTAAATGTTGTAAAAAAGTTATATGTTTCCTATTATATCGAAACAACAGAAACTCGCATTTTGTAATATTTTAGTTGAATTAAGAATGACTTTTCTCAAAATCGTAAAAATTCAAATCGCATTTAAGTGTAAAATGACAAAATCGCAATAATAAATGCACGCAATAATTTCTGAATTTACAGTAAGTTACTTATAAAACATGAGAAATCAACTCAAGGTTCATCTCTCTAGTGATCTCTCACTGGCAGACAAATGGATGAAACTAACTCAAGGGTCATCTCTCTAGTTATTTCTCACTGGCAGACAAATGGAAAGATGAGAAGACATTGAGAAGTGTGTAGTCACATAAATTTTTGGTTGAGAGGACGACTGTTTCCATGGTGTATGTTACATGATCTGATGGTATTTATGCCGACTTACTGACAGTTGAGAGGACGACTGTTAACAGGGTGTATGTTACATGATCTGGTGGTCTTTATGCCGACTTACTGACAGTTGAGAGGACGACTGTTTACAGGGTGTATGTTACATGATCTGGTGGTCTTTATGCCGACTTACTGACAGTTGAGAGGAAGACTGTTTACAGGGTGTATGTTACATGATCTGATGGTATTTATGCCAACTTACTGACAGTTGAGAGGATGACTGTTTACAGGGTGTATGTTACATGTTCTGATGGTCTTTATGCCGACTTACTGACAGTTGAGAGGACGACTTTTTCCATGGTGTATGTTACATGTTCTGATGGTCTTTATGCCGACTTACTGACAGTTGAGAGGACGACTGTTTACAGGGTGTATGTTACATGATCTGATGGTCTTTATGCCGACTTACTGACAGTTGAGAGGACGACTGTTTACAGGGTGTATGTTACATGTTCTGGTGGTCTGTATGCCGACTTACTGACAGTTGAGAGGATGACTGTTAACAGGGTGTATGTTACATGATCTGGTGGTCTTTATGCCGACTTACTGACAGTTGAGAGGACGACTGTTTACAGGGTGTATGTTACATGTTCTGATTGTCTTTATGCCGACTTACTGACAGTTGAGAGGACGACTGTTTACAGGGTGTATGTTACATGATCTGATGGTCTTTATGCCGACTTACTGACAGTTGAGAGGATGATTTTTTCCATGGTGTATGTTACATGATCTGATGGTCTTTATGCCGACTTACTGACAGTTGAGAGGATGACTTTTTCCATGGTGTATGTTACATGTTCTGATGGTTTTTATGCTGACTTACTGACAGTTGAGAGGACGACTGTTTACAGGGTGTATGTTACATGTTCTGATGGTATAATGCCGACTTACTGACAGTTGAGAGGACGACTGTTAACAGGGTGTATGTTACATGATCTGTTGGTCTTTATGCCGACTTACTGACAGTTGAGAGGATGACTTTTTCCATGGTGTATGTTACATGATCTGATGATCTTTATGCCGACTTACTGACAGTTGAGAGGACGACTGTTTACAGGGTGTATGTTACATGTTCTGATGGTCTTATGCGACTTACTGACAGTTTAGAGGACAACTGTTTACAGGGTGTATGTTACATGTTCTGATTGTCTTTATGCCGACTTACTGACAGTTGAGAGGACGACTTTTTCCATGGTGTATGTTACTTGTTCTGATGGTCTTGATGCCGACTTACTGACAGTTGAGAGGATGACTGTTTACAGGGTGTATGTTACATGATATGGTGGTCTTTATGTCGACTTACTGACAGTTGAGGATGACTTTTTCCATGGTGTATGTTACATGATCTGATGGTTTTTATGTCGACTTACTGACAGTTGAGGATGACTTTTTCCATGGTGTATGTTACATGATCTGATGGTTTTTATGTCGACTTACTGACAGTTGAGGATGACTTTTTCCATGGTGTATGTTACATGATCTGATGGTCTTTATGCCGACTTACTGACAGTTGAGAGGACGACTGTTTACAGGGTGTATGTTACATGTTCTGATGGTTTTTATGTCGACTTACTGACAGTTGAGGATGACTTTTTCCATGGTGTATGTTACATGATCTGATGGTCTTTATGCCGACTTACTGACAGTTGAGAGGACGACTGTTTACAGGGTGTATGTTACATGTTCTGATTGTCTTTATGCCGACTTACTGACAGTTGAGAGGACGACTGTTAACAGGGTGTATGTTACATGATCTGGTGGTCTTTATGCCGACTTACTGACAGTTGAGAGGATGACTTTTTCCATGGTGTATGTTACATGATCTGATGGTCTTTATGCAGACTTACTGACAGTTGAGAGGACGACTGTTTACAGGGTGTATGTTACATGTTCTGATGGTCTTTATGTCGACTTACTGACAGTTGAGAGGATGACTGTTTACAGGGTGTATGTTACATGATCTGATGGTCTTTTTGCCGACTTACTGACAGTTGAGAGGACGACTGTTTACAGGGTGTATGTTACATGTTCTGGTGGTCTTTATGCCGACTTACTGACAGTTGAGAGGATGACTTTTTCCATGGTGTATGTTACATGATCTGATGGTCTTTATGCAGACTTACTGACAGTTGAGAGGACGACTGTTTACAGGGTGTATGTTACATGTTCTGATGGTCTTTATGCCGACTTACTGACAGTTGAGAGGATGACTGTTTACAGGGTGTATGTTACATGTTCTGATGGTTTTTATGTCGACTTACTGACAGTTGAGGATGACTTTTCCATGGTGTATGTTACATGATCTGATGGTCTTTATGCCGACTTACTGACAGTTGAGAGGTCGACTGTTTACAGGGTGGATGTTACATGTTCTGATGGTTTTTATGTCGACTTACTGACAGTTGAGAGGATGACTGTTTACAGGGTGTATGTTACATGATCTGATGGTCTTTTTGCCGACTTACTGACAGTTGAGAGGACGACTGTTTACAGGGTGTATGTTACATGTTCTGGTGGTCTGTATGCTGACTTACTGACAGTTGAGAGGATGACTGTTTACAGGGTGTATGTTACATGTTCTGATGGTTTTTATGTCGACTTACTGACAGTTGAGAGGACGACTGTTTACAGGGTGTATGTTACATGATCTGGTGGTCTTTATGTCAACTTACTGACAGTTGAGAGGACGACTGTTTACAGGGTGTATGTTACATGATCTGATGGTCTTTATGCCGACTTACTGACAGTTGAGAGGACGACTGTTTACAGGGTGTATGTTACATGATATGGTGGTCTTTATGTCGACTTACTGACAGTTGAGAGGAAGACTGTTTACAGGGTGTATGTTACATGTTCTGATGGTCTTTATGCCGACTTACTGACAGTTGAGAGGACGACTGTTTACAGGGTGTATGTTACATGATCTGGTGGTCTTTATGCCGACTTACTGACAGTTGAGAGGACGACTGTTTACAGGGTGTATGTTACATGATCTGATGGTCTTTATGTCGACTTACTGACAGTTGAGAGGACGACTGTTTACAGGGTGTATGTTACATGTTCTGGTGGTCTTTATGCCGACTTACTGACAGTTGAGAGGACGACTGTTTACAGGGTGTATGTTACATGTTCTGATGGTCTTTATGCCGACTTACTGACAGTTGAGAGGACGACTGTTTACAGGGTGTATGTTACATGTTCTGGTGGTCTTTATGCCGACTTACTGACAGTTGAGAGGAAGACTGTTTACAGGGTGTATGTTACATGTTCTGGTGGTTTTTATGCCGACTTACTGACAGTTGAGAGGATGACTGTTTACAGGGTGTATGTTACATGATATGGTGGTCTTTATGCCGACTTACTGACAGTTGAGAGGACGACTGTTTACAGGGTGTATGTTACATGATATGGTGGTCTTTATGCCGACTTACTGACAGTTGAGAGGAAGACTGTTTACAGGGTGTATGTTACATGTTCTGGTGGTTTTTATGCCGACTTACTGACAGTTGAGAGGACGACTGTTTACAGGGTGTATGTTACATGTTCTGATGGTCTTTATGTCGACTTACTGACAGTTGAGAGGACGACTGTTTACAGGGTGTATGTTACATGATATGGTGGTCTTTATGCCGACTTACTGACAGTTGAGAGGAAGACTGTTTACAGGGTGTATGTTACATGTTCTGGTGGTTTTTATGCCAACTTACTGACAGTTGAGAGGACGACTGTTTACAGGGTGTATGTTACATGTTCTGATGGTCTTTATGTCGACTTACTGACAGTTGAGAGGACGACTGTTTACAGGGTGTATGTTACATGATCTGGTGGTCTTTATGCCGACTTACTGACAGTTGAGAGGAAGACTGTTTACAGGGTGTATGTTACATGATCTGGTGGTCTTTATGCCGACTTACTGACAGTTGAGAGGAAGACTGTTTACAGGGTGTATGTTACATGATCTGGTGGTCTTTATGCCGACTTACTGACAGTTGAGAGGACAACTGTTTACAGGGTGTATGTTACATGTTCTGATGGTCTTTATGCCGACTTACTGACAGTTGAGAGGAAGACTGTTTACAGGGTGTATGTTACATGATCTGATGGTTTTTATGTCGACTTACTGACAGTTGAGAGGACAACTGTTTACAGGGTGTATGTTACATGTTCTGATGGTCTTTATGCTGACTTACTGACAGTTGAGAGGAAGACTGTTTACAGGGTGTATGTTACATGATCTGGTGGTCTTTATGCCGACTTACTGACAGTTGAGAGGACGACTGTTTACAGGGTGTATGTTACATGTTCTGATGGTCTTATGCAGACTTACTGACAGTTGAGAGGACGACTGTTTACAGGGTGTATGTTACATGATCTGGTGGTCTTTATGCCGACTTACTGACAGTTGAGAGGAAGACTGTTTACAGGGTGTATGTTACATGTTCTGATGGTTTTTATGCTGACTTACTGACAGTTGAGAGGACGACTTTTTCCATGGTGTATGTTACATGATCTGATGGTCTTTATGCTGACTTACTGACAGTTGAGAGGACAACTGTTTACAGGGTGTATGTTACATGTTCTGATGGTCTTTATGCCTATTTACTGACAGTTGAGAGGAAGACTGTTTACAGGGTGTATGTTACATGTTCTGATGGTTTTTATGTCGACTTACTGACAGTTGAGAGGACGACTGTTTACAGGGTGTATGTTACATGTTCTGATGGTTTTTATGTCGACTTACTGACAGTTGAGAGGACGACTGTTTACAGGGTGTATGTTACATGTTCTGATGGTCTTTATGCCGACTTACTGACAGTTGAGAGGATGACTGTTTACAGGGTGTATGTTACATGTTCTGATGGTTTTTATGTCGACTTACTGACAGTTGAGAGGACGACTGTTTACAGGGTGTATGTTACATGTTCTGATGGTCTTTATGCCGACTTACTGACAGTTGAGAGGACGACTGTTTACAGGGTGTATGTTACATGATCTGATGGTCTTTATGCTGACTTACTGACAGTTGAGAGGACAACTGTTTACAGGGTGTATGTTACATGATCTGATGGTCTTTATGCCGACTTACTGACAGTTGAGAGGACGACTGTTTACAGGGTGTATGTTACATGATCTGGTGGTCTTTTTGCCGACTTACTGACAGTTGAGAGGACGACTGTTTACAGGGTGTATGTTACATGATCTGATTGTCTTTATGCCGACTTACTGACAGTTGAGAGGACGACTGTTTACAGGGTGTATGTTACATGTTCTGGTGGTCTTTATGTCGACTTACTGACAGTTGAGAGGATGACTGTTTACAGGGTGCATGTTACATGTTCTGATGGTCTTTATGCCGACTTACTGACAGTTGAGAGGACGACTGTTTACAGGGTGTATGTTACATGATCTGATGGTCTTTATGCCGACTTACTGACAGTTGAGAGG
The DNA here is from genome assembly GCF_036588685.1 of Mytilus trossulus. Classification (NCBI taxonomy): domain Eukaryota; kingdom Metazoa; phylum Mollusca; class Bivalvia; order Mytilida; family Mytilidae; genus Mytilus; species Mytilus trossulus. Next base: position 93,806,474 of record NC_086375.1, on the reverse strand, counting down.
ATGACTTTTTCCATGGTGTATGTTACATGATCTGATGATCTTTATGCCGACTTACTGACAGTTGAGAGGACGACTGTTTACAGGGTGTATGTTACATGTTCTGATGGTTTTTATGCCGACTTACTGACAGTTGAGAGGACGACTGTTTCCATGGTGTATGTTACATGTTCTGGTGGTCTTTATGCTGACTTACTGACAGTTGAGAGGACGACTGTTTACAGGGTGTATGTTACATGATCTGGTGGTCTTTATGTCGACTTACTGACAGTTGAGAGGACGACTGTTTACAGGGTGTATGTTACATGTTCTGGTGGTCTTTATGACGACTTACTGACAGTTGAGAGGACGACTGTTTACAGGGTGTATGTTACATGTTCTGATGGTTTTTATGTCGACTTACTGACAGTTGAGAGGATGACTGTTTACAGGGTGTATGTTACATGATATGGTGGTCTTTATGTCGACTTACTGACAGTTGAGAGGACGACTGTTTACAGGGTGTATGTTACATGTTCTGGTGGTCTTTATGACGACTTACTGACAGTTGAGAGGACGACTGTTTACAGGGTGTATGTTACATGTTCTGATGGTTTTTATGTCGACTTACTGACAGTTGAGAGGATGACTGTTTACAGGGTGTATGTTACATGATATGGTGGTCTTTATGTCGACTTACTGACAGTTGAGAGGACGACTGTTTACAGGGTGTATGTCACATGTTCTGATGGTTTTTATGTCGACTTACTGACAGTTGAGAGGATGACTGTTTACAGGGTGTATGTTACATGATATGGTGGTCTTTATGTCGACTTACTGACAGTTGAGAGGATGACTGTTTACAGGGTGTATGTTACATGATATGGTGGTCTTTATGTCGACTTACTGACAGTTGAGAGGACGACTGTTTACAGGGTGTATGTTACATGATCTGGTGGTCTTTATGCCGACTTACTGACAGTTGAGAGGACGACTGTTTACAGGGTGTATGTTACATGTTCTGATGGTTTTTATGCCGACTTAGTCTTACTGAAGGTTGAAGGGAAGAAAGTTTTAGGGAAGACTTTTTTCATGGTGTATGTTACATGTTCTGATGGTTTTTATGCCGACTTAGTCTTACTGAAGGTTGAAGGGAAGAAAGTTTTAGGTAAGACTTTTTCCATGGTGTATGTTACATGTTCTGATGGTTTTTATGCCCATGTTCTAATGGTGTTTAACAGTACTTACTGAAGGTTGTGAGAACAGCTCTTTATCCATGTTGTATGATATATGTTCTGATGGTTTTAAAGCCTAAAATATAAACATTCAAACATAAATCTCTACTCACTATCACATGATGATACAGGATTTACACATATTTTGACAGGTTATGATTAGTGTTGTCAACAGTTAACCGGTTAACCGGTTAACCGGTCGAACGACCGAATACCGAATACCAAAAACGTTAACCGGTTAACCGGACTTTTTTTCAATTTGTATAGATTTGATATAAATTTGTATGGAAATCATTAAATAGTTATGTTTTATTTAAAAATTGTCCAGTATTTTGATTGCTATTGTTGATCCTAAATACATAAAAGTAATTAGAGCTCGGGGCAGCACCTTAAAGAAACATGATTGGTAAACATGATTTTTTAACAATAACTTTAAATCAGAGATGCGATTAAATTTTACTAATTAGTTCATTATTTCGTTTTTGATCTAATAATGTGTAAACCAACATTTAAATGTGCAACCCCCATAGTGCAAGGTTTAGTCTTACTTTAAACGAAATGCTGCCTGAAAATTGTGAAATGCAAACCAATGTGAATGTACTCAAGGTATACGTGATAGTACAAGTTAAACATGCTTAAAGAAACAGGCAAACAAAGTATAGAAACAGGTCGTATGGTGACCTATAGTTATTAATTTCTGTGTTATTTTGGTCTCTTGTGGAGAATTGTTTCAATCATACGATATCTTCTTTTTTTATTATTAATCATTTCAAATTGAAACACTCCCCATTATTTTTGTAAGACAACAAGAGAAAATTAAAAATGATCGGTTTCAGACAAATTCAATTATACGAGATCAAGACTTTTTTTTTATTTTATTTTTCAATCTGAAGTTGGTACAAATGCTATAGTTGATACGGTGTATTTGTTTATTAAAAGTCAAACTTCGCCAGGAATCCTCCTTATAATGCCAAAGGACAAACTTCAATTCTGTAATCGTAATATTATGAATTCGATGAAAGTTTGTCAAATTGACACATCTTATAACTATTTGTACATGTAGGGTACTATTAATAAGGCTTTAAAAGGACAACTTAAACTACCGGTTAACCGGTTAATCGGTCGAACGATTATCCGAGTAAAAAGTGTACGATTTGACAACACTAGTTATGATCAAAGCAAATCTTTCCCTTCTGTGTTTATTTTGTCAATGTATCCTTATTCACTATAAAGTTCCACAAATTTGATTTTAATTCCATATTAAACCATAGAAAAATGGGTTTGAACAGACCTTATAAGGATCCATGATTCTGTAATTTGCTTAAATTCGCATCCTCAAAAATCAAATAATTGATATTTTTAGTATTTAAAACAATTTGACAGTAGTCCATTCTTACTATTCATTTTTTAATGAATACACGCCTGTTACATAGCTCAATTGCTAATTTAATTTTTTTCTGATGTCACATTGAGAGATTTCTATAGATTTTACTTTTCTAGTGAATACTCCAAAATCAGCTAATAAACATTGATCATGAACTATTTACTTGCAAAGTAAATAATTTGACCTCATTGAATCTGTATTCATGTAAATTTCAATTGAACCCCTTAGCTAGAGATGGTTAACGCATGAATTGTGTGCGTGTTTGATTATTTAAAGGATCAGAATGTCAACATTGAAAGTGAATGAAGATAAATGATTCGATCCTCTTATTCAGGTAAAAATGATGATTAACATATATTTGTAATCTATAAATAAAATTAAATAGACCTAGAAGAATCCAATAGCAAGATTTCTTTTTCTATTTATATCTATATTTATGTTTATATTGCTTATATGGGCATAGGTGGTCTTCGGGAGGTCACTGGACAGTCGACAATGAGAAGGCATCCAGACTGAAATACACACAAAACAAAGCTACATACTGTGGATTCATTATTATTCGTTGGTTATTAATTTTCATGGATTTTGTGGGAACAGGTAAACCATGAAATCAAATGTTCTATATTCTTGTATGCAGATTTCAGCAAAACCATGAAATTGAATAACAATGAGCATGAATCCACAGTATTATTGAGCTAATAGCCTGTCTCATATCCTTTCAAAACATGGATGGATTATATCCCATATGAAAACATTGATGGATATCCCATATCTTTAAAAAAAAAATATGGATGGATATTCTCTAATAAGTTATCTACAAACAGGTGGTATCACTATAAAAGAACTGAACATGTGTAACATAGTTTGGCATAACATATCCCTTTGATATTTTCAAACTCTTTTCTTTTATTAACAGGAGAAGCAGAATAAAATTTAGAACAGGGATATATGATACTTGAAATACTACTTTTATCTTACCTGTATTTGTTTCCTGAGATTGTCCTTGTTTTGTCTTCATACTACTTTTATCTTACCTGTATTTGTTTCCTGATATTGTCCTGTCTGTTAAGTCTTCATACTACTTTTATCTTACCTGTATTTGTTTCCTGATATTGTCCTGTCTGTTAAGTCTTCATACTACTTTTATCTTACCTGTATTTGTTTCCTGATATTGTCCTGTCTGTTAAGTCTTCATACTACTTTTATCTTACCTGTATTTGTTTCCTGAGATTGTCCTGTCTGTTAAGTCTTCATACTACTTTTATCTTACCTGTATTTGTTTCCTGAGATTGTCCTGTCTGTTTAGTCTTCATACTACTTTTATCTTACCTGTATTTGTTTCCTGAGATTGTCCTGTCTGTTTAGTCTTCATACTACTTTTATCTTACCTGTATTTGTTTCCTGATATTGTCCTGTCTGTTAAGTCTTCATACTACTTTTATCTTACCAGTATTTGTTTCCTGATATTGTCCTGTCTGTTAAGTCTTCATACTACTTTTATCTTACCTGTATTTGTTTCCTGAGATTGTCCTGTCTGTTAAGTCTTCATACTACTTTTATCTTACCTGTATTTGTTTCCTGAGATTGTCCTGTCTGTTAAGTCTTCATACTACCTTTATCTTACCAGTATTTGTTTCCTGAGATTGTCCTGTCTGTTAAGTCTTCATACTACTTTTATCTTACCTGTATTTGTTTCCTGAGATTGTCCTGTCTGTTAAGTCTTCATACTACTTTTATCTTACCTGTATTTGTTTCCTGAGATTGTCCTGTCTGTTAAGTCTTCATACTACTTTTATCTTACCTGTATTTGTTTCCTGAGATTGTCCTGTCTGTTAAGTCTTCATACTACCTTTATCTTACCTGTATTTGTTTCCTGAGATTGTCCTGTCTGTTAAGTCTTCATACTACTTTTATCTTACCTGTATTTGTTTCCTGAGATTGTCCTGTCTGTTAAGTCTTCATACTACTTTTATCTTACCTGTATTTGTTTCCTGAGATTGTCCTGTCTGTTTAGTCTTCATACTACTTTTATCTTACCTGTATTTGTTTCCTGAGATTGTCCTGTCTGTTAAGTCTTCATACTACTTTTATCTTACCTGTATTTGTTTCCTGATATTGTCCTGTCTGTTTAGTCTTCATACTACTTTTATCTTACCTGTATTTGTTTCCTGAGATTGTCCTGTCTGTTAAGTCTTCATACTACTTTTATCTTACCTGTATTTGTTTCCTGATATTGTCCTGTCTGTTAAGTCTTCATACTACTTTTATCTTACCTGTATTTGTTTCCTGAGATTGTCCTGTCTGTTTAGTTTTCATACTACTTTTATCTTACCTGTATTTGTTTCCTGAGATTGTCCTGTCTGTTTAGTCTTCATACTACTTTTATCTTACCTGTATTTGTTTCCTGAGATTGTCCTGTCTGTTAAGTCTTCATACTACTTTTATCTTACCTGTATTTGTTTCCTGAGATTGTCCTGTCTGTTAAGTCTTCATACTACTTTTATCTTACCTGTATTTGTTTCCTGATATTGTCCTGTCTGTTAAGTCTTCATACTACTTTTATCTTACCTGTATTTGTTTCCTGATATTGTCCTGTCTGTTAAGTCTTCATACTACTTTTATCTTACCTGTATTTGTTTCCTGATATTGTCCTGTCTGTTTAGTCTTCATACTACTTTTATCTTACCTGTATTTGTTTCCTGAGATTGTCCTGTCTGTTAAGTCTTCATACTACTTTTATCTTACCTGTATTTGTTTCCTGAGATTGTCCTGTCTGTTAAGTCTTCATACTACTTTTATCTTACCTGTATTTGTTTCCTGAGATTGTCCTGTCTGTTAAGTCTTCATAATACTTTTATCTTACCTGTATTTGTTTCCTGATATTGTCCTGTCTGTTTAGTCTTCATACTACTTTTATCTTACCTGTATTTGTTTCCTGAGATTGTCCTGTCTGTTAAGTCTTCATACTACTTTTATCTTACCTGTATTTGTTTCCTGAGATTGTCCTGTCTGTTAAGTCTTCATACTACTTTTATCTTACCTGTATTTGTTTCCTGAGATTGTCCTGTCTGTTTAGTCTTCATACTACTTTTATCTTACCTGTATTTGTTTCCTGATATTGTCCTGTCTGTTAAGTCTTCATACTACTTTTATCTTACCTGTATTTGTTTCCTGAGATTGTCCTGTCTGTTAAGTCTTCATACTACCTTTATCTTACCTGTATTTGTTTCCTGAGATTGTCCTGTCTGTTAAGTCTTCTGCCTCCCCGTCGAGGACCCCGAGGACCCCTGTAAAAATGATTACATAGTACAGCTATGGTGTCTTTAAATAATCAAGATTGGCCAGCTGAAGGACGCCTCCGGGTGCAGGAATTTCTGCTGCATTGAAGACATGTTGGTGACCTTCTAATGCTGTCTGCTCTTTGGTTGGGTTGTTGTCTCTTTGACAAATTCCCCATTTCCATTCACAATTTCATAAATTGATTACATAGTATAGCTTTGGCATCTTTAAATGTCAAATTGATTAAATAGTATAGCTTTGGTGGTCACATAAACCTTGTGTTTAAATTTCAGAGATTTCTATTTACTTATACTCAAGTTATTGTGCAAAAACCAGGAAAATGCTTATTTGTGCCCCTTTTTGGCCCCTAATTCCTTAACTGTTGGGACCAAAACCCCCAAAATCAATCCCAACCTACCTTTAGTGGTTATAAACCTTGTGATAAAATTTCATTGATTTCTATTTACTTATACTTAAGTTATTATCAGGAAATCATCCGTCTTCCAACAACGACGTGATACCAATATAAGATCAAAATTATTTTAATTTTTGCGGTTGTATCAAAACTGTTCAAGTGTTTTCTTATCAATATAATAATTACCCCTTAAGAACTGAATATAACCCTGAGTGATATAAGACTTTAATTACCGTTCCACTGTTGTATTGTCCACATTGACTGTTAGTATTCCATCATCCACATCCACTTCAGCTGCCTTCCTCCATCTGTATAGGTAAGAAATAAGTTAAGATGCATGCAAGATATTTGTATCTTATACGTTTTACAAGGCAGTTACACATAAACTAACCATAGAAAACATTATGTTTGTGTATTATTAACCATTATGCTTATGTATTAACCATACAAGACATTATGTTAGTATATTAACTATAGGAGACATTATGTTTAAGTATTAACCATTATGTTTGCAGTGATTTTGCTAGCTCTCGTCACTTTCGTATTTTACAAAAAGATTTTTCGAAATGACGAAAATATTTCATATCAATTTCGTCACATAAATTTGGAAAGTGTAAAAATATTTACACATCAAATTACTTGAATTCTACCTGTCTTTATGTTTCTGACAAGTTTATGACCCTCAGGTAATTAACGTTTACCAAAAGTGTTAAAAGTTGTGATGATAAGTAATCCGCCTATCGCCAATCAGATGGGTCACTAATCCCTTAATTATTATTATAAAACCTCATAAATGACCATCATAATAATCTGTTTAAATTAAATCAGTCAGTCAGCATTTCATTTTTATCATGCATTTCTCACAATTCTGTCGTATTTTAGTCATTTGAACAAAATTGATAATCTTCCCGGACATTTCAACTTTATTTTAATTTCAATATTTCCTTTACGATCATAATTTGCAGTTTGCTTGTCGTACTTTCGTCATTTTAACATATTTTCGTCATATTTTAAATAAATATTCATCAAAAACTTTCGACAACTTCGACTTTATTCAAAACGTAAATATTTTCACTTGCAAACAGTTGTTTCCTGATCTATGTATTGTGCATGCGTAAAAGTTGGTAGAGGAATCCGGTTTATTCTGAAATTATTATTCAATTGTCAATTAAAAATCGAAAGTAAACGTGATCTACAGTCTACAGTCATTCATGATTAGAATCCTCCCATTAAGTATAGATGCAGATCCTTCTATCCAATATTAAAGAAATTGATTCCAAATAGATATTTAAACGTATTTTCAAGGATATAAATGATTGTGAAGTGAAAAAGTCGTTATATTACAAGTTCATTTGTGCAGTGGTTTAAGAAATAGAGGCACCCAACTTTTGTTGATCAGGGGTGTGCCCTGAAAATAACTGAAGTGAAGCTGTGAACTATATTACCAGATCCCTGTTCTTATCTTCATAACTTAGCATCACATCAGTCAATTCATTCAATATTGCCAACAACTGCCTACATTAGCAATCCTAAAGTCTTCAAGATCCTAGACTAGTCCTTGAAGGACTTAGACATATATGTATAGCTAGTTATATAAACATCCTAGACCCCTTGCTATTATAAAAAATAAGGCTGATTTTTATCACACGCAAAAGTGACTAAAGCCCTCAAAATCCTAGCTGAAACTCTGTGTTGGTGTACTAACCATAACAATAGCCGTACAGTGACCTATAGTTGTTATTGTCTGTGTCATTTTGGTCTCTTGTAGACAGTTGTCTCATTGGCAATCATACAACATCTTCTTTTTTATATACTAGACATGTTCATGATGTTAGTGTTCTAAACATAGAAGACATTTTGATTGTGTATTAACCATAGAAGACATGTATTACATACCTTCTTCTTTTTTTAATTGGAGGCTGCTCATTCTGCAAATAAAATATAATAATTTAGATTAAGTAATAATTTGTTTTATATAACTAATTTTGTATGAAAGGAGTGCAATGTTTCATAAACAGAACATTTAATTTAGAATGAACCTTTACTGACATATGTATAACATTTACTAATAATAACTATCCTATGCATTGATACATACCAGAGATGCCATAGATGTAGTTACACTGTTTTTCCGTTTAAATCCAACAATCGGCTGTCTTTGGTTTTGTTGCTGATTAATTTTCTGAAGTGTTTGTCTTGCTTTTTTAAGTGCTTTCAAAGCTTCTGTCTTTTTCTTGGATAAATTCTGTATATTATTATTAATGTTATTCCTAACTCCTCCCTGTAAACGCCCTCTTCCACGTCTAGAATCGTGCTGGTAGAATCCTTGCTGTATACTTTGCCTTGGGATTTGTCCTTGTTGTATTTGTCTATTTTGACTTTGGTTCTGTCCTTGACCTTGTAGTATTTGTCTATTTTGACGTTGGTTTTGTCCCTGACCTTGTTGTCTTTGTCTATTTTGTAAGCCTATTCTATTTTGTCTTGGACTCTGATTTGGTACAGCTTGTCTATTTTGACCTTTTCTGTTCTGTTGCTGCCATGAATTTTGAGAGTAATAACGCTGCTGTCCTTGTCCTTGTCGATTTTGCTGTTGGTTCTGTTGTTGTCCAGATTTCTTAACATGAAAGATAAATTAACATTAATTTATATACCTAGTAGATAAGTTAGGGTTAGTATAGCATGACTTCTTAACATGAAAGATAAATTAACATTAATTTTTATATACCTAGTAGATAAGTTAGGGTTAGTATAGCATGACTTCTTAACATGAAAGATAAATTAACATTCATTTGTTATATATCTAGTAGATAAGTTAGGGTTAGTATAGCATGACTTCTTAACATGAAAGATAAATTAACATTAATTTATATATACCTAGTAGATACGTTAGGGTTAGTATAGAAAGATAAATAGTTGATACGTTAGGGTTAGTATATCATGTATAGATAGTATACCTGTGTAATACAATCAGCCATCCATAATAAATCAGATTTCAGTCACATTTGTAAAGGCTTAATCAAACCCCTTATACATTTTATTCTTTTGGTTTAATCAGCTCTTAAAAATCTTGGATTTTCAAATAATTTTACTTAGAGCATCACTGACAAAACATGTATTCATGTCAAGATGCTGTAAAATTGGTTACTTTATATAATTAGTGTTCAGAAACCGAATAATCCAGCAATTTTTCCATTCATAAATGAGCATACATGTAACTCTTAAATAGTATATATACATGTAGGTGACACCACCTAAATTTCAAACTTGATTTTTATTTTGGTAATAAGCATTGTGTATAAGTTTCGTAGCATTAGGTTAAAAAGGCAAACTAAAAGTTAGAGAAAAGAAGCCAACTGCGAGACTTTATGGTATGACTTTGAATGGTGGCATATATTCCCTGTTTCCATCCTTAATTCTATTGTTATTTGCATTCTTGTCTTTGGTGTATAGTTGCCTTATTGCCTTTCATACAATATATAGATAAAGGAAGATGTGGTATGAGTGCCAATGAGACAACTCTCTTTCAAATAACAATTTAAATAAGTGATAGTTATTCAGTTTACCTTTTGTCTATTAAGTGGACTCACTCCTGATAACTGTCTCTGAAAAGCTTTAGCACCCATGTTTCTCTTTAATCCTCTTAAATTTCTTTGCCCTCTGCCTCCTTTCTGTACTCCTCCATATCTTGTCCCTCGGAGTCCATCATCTTGTCTGTTTCCTCCTCTGCCCCCTCTACCCCCTCTTCCACCACGTCCTTGATTTCTACCACCTCTACCACCTCTCCTTGAATGACTGGAAAGTTTTATAATATCATCTGCAATAAAATTAAAGTTAATATTCATGTTTACATTTTGTAAATATTACCAAATACATGTACATGTAGGTTTTCAAATTTATTTTCAACAAAAATGTGTCATAAGTACACGGATGTCCCACTCGCACTATCATTTTCCATGTTCAATGGACCGTGAAATTGGGTAGAAAATCTAATTTGGCATTAAAATTAGAAAGATCATACCGTATGGAACATGTGTGCTAAGTTTCAAGTTGCATCTAAAACTACCTTGACCAAAAACTTTAACCTGAAACTCCCACTTTCATTTTCTATGTTCAGTGGACTGTGAAATTGGGGTCAAAAGTTTAATTTGGCTTTAAAATTAGAAAGATCATATCATAGGCAACAAGTGTACTAAGTTTCAAATTGATTTGACTTCAGCTTCATCAGAAACTACCTCAACCAAAAACTTTAACCTGGAGCGGGACAACGAACGGACGAACGAACGGAGGCACAGGGGGTATTTGGACTCATCGCTACATGATGGACGTGCAGTTTTATTATGCACATTTGACGTTTTGCCATACCAAACAAACATAACATAAAGAAAACCATACAAAATTATATACATAAAACCATCGTTTTTATACGGCACCGATTTTAGCTGTACATACAGATCTCTTTTTAAAAGCACATACTTGGAAGTTTTTAGCTGTTCACTCACACTGGAGTATATACGCTCAAAATTGAGTCAACTCGTTGACTGGAAGATAGATAGATATATAGATAGATAAGATACGTGGTCAGAATTTTGTTTTTATAGTACGTGGTTAGAGAGATGTCTAACTGCCTAATTTTTCAGTAAAACTACATGATAACAATTATGATTTTATGTTTACCTAATGACATATCAACTTTTTCGTCTGCTGTTGCCATAATTCCTATCCTGTTTGCAGATGTGATGTTAATCTGTTGTTTATGTTCTCAGTGATGCTGAAATCAAAATGGCGCCTTGAAAGATGATTAACTCGGCCCAAATCCCATTCGACACTTCACAAATCCAAACCGCTCAGAGTTCAAACCAAGGAAATGCACGCGTTCTGCCTTCTTGCCTTTGTTAATCGTGTAAGGCAATGTTAGTTGTTATATTATTCAATTCAATATTTTATTGGAAAGAGCACAATAGAGGCGTGATCCAAAATGAAAACAAGACAATATAATATTATTAAAACACTGGCATATATAAATGAAATATTTATATAAGTGCTGCTGCACGTACCAACAAGTCATAAGTAAATTCTATGAATACCATTACAGTATAAGCTGATATTGAAACCATAAACATATATATACATATATGTCATAAAGCATAAATAAAGCATAAAAGATTTATTTAAAGTCGGTTATACATGATATAACAATACAACATAAGATCTGTAGAGCTTTTTTCCAACATACACATAAGATAAGCACAGTATATAAAACACATAAAACATAAAGCACATCATCCAAATAAATATTGTTATCAAGCACAGCAATTAATAAGTACAATTAAAGCATATAAGCAAACATAACATGCAGATAAACTAACATTCGTGCAATAGCTATTATAAAGCACTAAAAGTAATTCAAGCATTAAGAACACAAATGAAAAAAAAAATAATTGCCAAATAATTTAAAAGCCAGAGTATACCTGTAAGATAAATAAATAAACGGATCTACAGCTCATTGAGATCTGTTTTTATTGAATATACTGAAAGGGGCAAATTCTTCGTGTTCATTGATTTGATTCAAATTCTCATATTTTATTTATAACAATCTAAAACATTTACCCAAATTTATATAAAAAGTCTAAACGATTTACAGGGCATGGGCTCAATTATATGTTGCTTCGTTTCATGTGTATTTTAGTCTAGACCATCGAGTTGACCTCCGAAGACCTCGATGGTCATATACGCGATATGTTGGATTGTTCTAGGTCTGTTTAATTTCCTTTTATAGATTAACAAGAATGTGTCCAAAGTACACGGATGCCCCACTCGCACTATCCTTTTGCATGTTCCATGTTCCATGGACCGTGAAATTGGGTAATTTGGCATTAAAATTAGAAAGATCATACTAAAGGGAACATATGTACTAAGTTTCAAGTTGATTGGACTTCCATTTCATCAAAAACAACCTTGACCAAAAACTTTAACCTGAAACTCCCACTTTCATTTTCTATGTTCAGTGGACCGTGAAATTGAAGTCGTAAGTCTAATTTGGCTTTAAAATTAGAAAGATCATATCATAAGCAACAAGTGTACTAAGTTTCAAGTTGGTTGGACTTCAGCTTCATCAAAAACTACCTTGACCAAAAACTTTAACCTGAACGGACGCACAGACGGACGAATGAACGGAGCCACAGACCAGAAAACATAATGCCCCTCTACTATCGTAGGTGGGGCTTAAAAATATATGTTTATCATCGTTTTTACCTGTATACGAATGTTTTTTGTGGCTCGAATCAGTCAATGCAATGATTTACCTTTGTTTCACTTTCAATGTTGTTATTAGTTTCCTTTAAATATCTTTACACGCACTACTCATGCGTTAAATATATCCATCTCTAGCTATAAGGGGTTAAATTGAGATTCACGTGAATACGGATTCATCTAATTTCTAAGAAACAGTGAGGATGAATTATTCACTTGCAAGTGAATAGTTCATCATCACTGTTTCTTAGCTTATTTTGACAAAGTTGAACTATACTGGCTGCTAAAAGCAAATAATTATTTCACTCTTTCACTCTGTTAAATTGTTCCTTTTCAAATTGTTACACGATGTTGACTGCTGTTCCCATATTTTGACTATTTTCTTTATTATATAAAAAAGAAGATGTGGTATGATTGCCAATGAGACAACTATCCACAAAAAACCAAAATGACACAAACATTAACAATTATAGGTCACCGTACGGCCTTCAACAATGAGCAAATCCCATACCGCATATAGTCAGCTATAAAAGGCCCCGATAAGACAATGTAAAACAATTCAAGCGAGAAAACTAATGGCCTTATTTATATAAAACTAGAGGCTCTAAAGAGCCTGTGTCGCTCACCTTGGTCTATGTGAATATTCAACAAAGGACACAGATGGATTCATGACAAAATTGTGTTTTAATGATGGTGATGTGTTTGTACATCTTACTTCACTGAACGTTCTTTCTGCTTACAATTATTTCTATCTATATTGAAATTGGCCTAGTAGTTTCAGTGGAAAATGTCAGTTAAAATTTACAAATTTTATGAAAATTGTTAAAAATTGACTATAAAGAACAATAACTCCTTAGGGGGTCAATTGAACATTTTGGTGATGTTGACTTATTTTTAGGTTTTACTTTGTTGTACATTATTGCTGTTTACAGTTTATCTCTATCTATAATATTATTCAAGATAATAACAAAAAACGGAAGATTTCCTTAAAATGACCAATTCAGGGGGAGCAACCTAACAGCATGTTGTCCGATCCCAGCTGTCCGATCCATCTGAAAATTTCATGGCAGATAGATCTTGACCTGATAAACAATTTTACCCCATGTCAGATTTGCTCTAAATGCTTTGGTTTTTGAGTTATAAGACAAAAACTGCATTTTACCCCTATGTTCTATTTTTAGCCATGGCAGCCATCTTGGTTGGTTGGCCGGGTCACGCCACACATTTTTAAACTAGATACTCCAATGATGATTGTGGCCAAGTTTGGTTTAATTTGACCAGGTAGTTTCAGAGGAGAAGATTTTCGAAAAGTTAACGACGACGGACGACGACGGACGACGGACGCCAAGTGATGAGAAAAGCTCACTTGGCCCTGTAGACCAGGTGAGCTAAAAATGAACGAAAAACAAATATGTAACACATAAACAAACGACAACCACTGAATTACAGGCTCCTGACTTGGGACAGGCACATACATAAATAATGTGCCGGGGTTTAATGTTTAGTTCACGCATCATTGTAAATATTACGGAATGTGATGAGACTGTCATCAAAGTGAGAGTTTTAGCGCTTTAAAACCAGGTTTAATCCACCATTTTCTATATTTGAAAATGCCTGTACCAAGTCAGGAATATGGCAGTTCTTGTCTATTCGTTTTTTATGTGTTTTGTCGTTTGATTTTGCCGTGTGATTGTGGACTTTCCGATTGGATTCCCCTCTGAGTTCATTATTTTTGTGATTTTACTTTTTATTAATCATTGAACAAAAAAATCATAAATCAAATGTTTAATATATCTCGTGGATAGTGCCCCTTTAACATTAATGCCTGCATGTATACCAAAGGAGGCTAAGTCAAAATTTAATCTAAAGAACTGGCGACCTATCTCACTACTGTGTGTAGACTATAAGATAGCTACAGAAAGTCTAGAAAAAAGGTATTGGTAAACATAATAAGTCAAACACAAAAACGTTTTCTTAAAGGTAGGTTTATAGGCGGAATGTACAAGATTTATTTATGATCTGTTGGAAAAGATGGAAGAAGACGACATTCTTGAACTTTTACTTAAAATCGATTTTGAAAAAGCTTTTCACACAGTCGAGTGGTCTTTTATATTTAGAGGTATTAGAGGTTTTGAAGTTTTATGGTTTTGACCAAACATATACAAGTTGGATTAAGCCATGCTACTTTGATGCCTCTAGTGTAGTGTTCAAAAACGGTTATATTTCCGCATATTTTTCATTGAAAAGGGGTGTTCGTCAAGGGTATCCTCTGTCTCTTTATTTATTTATTTTAGTGCTTGAATTACTAAGCACAGCTATTAAAAATGACCTTGATGTTGCTGATGTAACAATTAATGACTGAATTTTTGTTGAGCCAATACGCTGACGATTCTTCCGTAGTCATGGATGGTGACCAAAAGTCCCTAAATCAGTGTTTATATTTGTTTAAAAAAATATTGCCGTATGGATTGGGTTAAAAAAGGGTAGTATGGAAAAACTTTTGCCAGAAAAAAAACTTGTTTGGAATCATTCTGGTAGGTTTAGACTATTATGTATACGGAATGAGCTTGCTCAAGTGGATAGGTCAGCCAAGATAAACAGTATCAAGTCATTACTCAATACTTGGGCTTATAGCGTAAACTCAAGGCCTTTTTAGTTTTATCAGTAAGTATGCCATCTGTTCTTAATGCTGCAATGCCTGAACTGTAATTGTTCATGTTTTTGATGTCACTGTAAAAGTTTTTATGTTGTCTCGTAATTATGTTGTTATCTGGAATTGAAATAGGAAGATGTGGTGTGAGTGCCAATGAGTTGTTATCTGGTTCGTTTACTGGTACAGGGACATAACTTTGAGAGGACTTCAAGCTGCCTTGCCCGGCAATGCGCTAAGTTTTCGCGGGACCAAATACATTCAGCATGAATACGGTTCCTTACTTGGAAGAAGAAGAAGAAGGGAGATCAAATATCATGTTCTCAAATTAATTCCAGTAAGATCTTCTCATGTCTGTTTGAATTGACTTTTTGAGATGCTTGTACGTTTTCTTCTGTTGTTCATTTTTCTACGTTTTTTATGAAGTCGTTTAGCTTTGTTGATGTCAATTTTTAGCTTGTTATTAACCCATGGTAATGTTTTTCTTTTTGGTAACTATTTTGTGTGTGATATTTGCTTCTACTGATTGTGTTAGAGCTTCTGTGAATGTATTCCATAGAATATTTGAGGTTGGTTCTTCAAGTCAAATTGCTCTGTAATTTTACGTAAGAGTGTTCCTAAATCTGTTCTTATTTTACTCCAGTCAGTCGTTTGATATATTGTAGTACGGTACTTAATTGATTTCAAAGTTTTGTTTTTAAGATAGATTGCATTCAGAATAGACAATGTCTTGGTCTACATTCCCAAATGTGGGGGGAGGGGGGCATAGTTTCGGTCTTGTTAATTATGCTTGGTGTCTTCGTGAGTAGAAGAGGTCAATTATCCGTCACCTCTAGTAGGCTTTATTATGATCCATGAAATAAGGCACAGCCGAGGTCTAAAAATATCAAAATTCTTTCAAATGCTTAAATTTATTGAGGATCTTTGCTTTGTAATATAATTGGCATAAGAATGAAAACGAAAATTAGTAATAGAAAATAAAACTATCTTTAAGGAGTAGGTTTAGTAAGACCCTTTTTTGTCCCAAAATATAGCAGTTTTACTACTTTTTAAAATGTAAACCTTTAGCTATTTATTGGAAAGAAAAATACTCCTGTTACATAAATATGGGCTGTTTTTGACAATATAATGCACACATATCAGGCACCAGCACAATTAAGTCAAGCTAAAGTTTTCACAACTTTAGCATTTGAGTTAAATTTTAGACAATTTCCGTCTTAAATGGAAGTGGTCGCATTTGTGTTCATTCTTGATATTTAAAGTAAGTTGTATTTGATGATAATACCTGAGACCAGGGACGTATCCTTGCTGAGACGTATATAAACATATATATGTCTCTATCAAAACATAACATATATAAAGGTTGAGACTGAACACGGATGTCAAAATTACTTCAAATCTTTCACAAAAACAAATTGAATCGACCGAAGAAGACACTTTTAAAAGTATTTACGAAGTGTCCAAAATCTATCATCAGATGAACCTGAAATTTGAACCAAAATCGGCCCTTACCGAACCTGCTCCTGATGGACTACCAGCAGAGCATTTCAAACTAATGTCTGAAAAACATACATGTATAGTGCATATAGTGAACCTTATATTTAAGGATAAAGATCTGCCACAAGAAACAAAAGGAATAGTTTCTTCGGTACACAAGGGTGGGAAAGAGAAATTATATCCAGAGAACTATAGGGGTATTACAGTAACAATACATTTCTACCCTATAAATTGAAGGTATTTTAAAAGACAGATTAGAACCCAAACTACTGAAAATTCAAAGTAAGCTACAAAGAGGCTTCACTGAAAAAACATCGTCATTAAATACTGCATATATTGTATCTGCTGCTGCAGATTTTTGCAAAGAGATCCATAGAAGAACACATATTACTTACACTAGTATGATTAACAACATCACGAAATTATCTTTAATCAAAGAGCTGAAAGCTCTGACTCCTGGAAAAATGACGCCACTGTCTGTAATATTGGGATATTTTTTCATGCAAGTCTTGATTTTCACAAAGCGTGATAAGTGCAACATTGCAACATGTCTCGTTTATAGTATATAATTGATATTCGTATATGCGTTTGTGTGAAGTGAAGATGACAACTGGCTGGTTATTTTAGTACAAATAAATAGGTCAAGACTACCGGAATAATCTACAATATCAAATGACTACTGGCTGTTCTTTTGTACATATTAATAAAAGACTACATGATGATCTAAAGTATTCTGTGATTTTTTTCTTGCAATTTCTTTTTTTCTTAATAAAGAATACAGAAAACTGGAGTATCCTTTTCAAACCAAATGATGATGAAGAGCCTCTAGTAGACAAGCTTGTATACCCCACATACTCATTTACTAAGTTATTAGTGACCTAGTTTGTCTGTAAGAATGGCTACTTTTAAAAATCTGTTTGACGGACCGACCGACCGACCAGACCAGACCAGACCAGACAAGATCAGACCAGACACTTTGGCATACAAGGAAAGAGACATTTAGGTCATCTACCCTATGAAAACATTAAGTAACATTGCCACTATTAATCATAAAGATTTTGTCATGGTTAACATTGCCACTATTAAACATAAAGATTTTGTCACAGTTAACATTGCCACTACTAAACATAAAGATTTTGTCACAGTAAACATTGCCACTATTAAACATAAAGATTTTGTCACAGTAAACATTGGCACTATTAAACATAAAGATTTTGTCAAGGTTAACATTGCCACTATTAAACATAAAGATTTTGTCACGGTTAACATTGCCACTATTAAACATAAAGATTTTGTCACGGTTAACATTGCCACTATTAAACAAAGATTTTGTCACGGTTAACATTGCCACTATTAAACATAAAGATTCTGTCAAGGTTAACATTGCCACTATTAAACATAAAGATTTTGTCACAGTTTACATTGCCACTATTAAACATACAGATTTTGTCACAGTTAACATTGCCACTAGAGCCTGTGTCGCTCACCTTGGTTTATGTGCATATTAAACAATAGACACAGATAAATTCATAACAAAATTGTGTTTTCATGATGGTGATGTCTTTGTAGATCTTACTTTACTGAACATTCTTGTTGCTACAATTATCTCTATCTATAATGAACATGGCCCAGTAATTACAGTGGAAAATATTTTCTAAAAACCTACAAAAATTTAAGAAAAATGTAAAAAATTAACTATAAGGGCAATGACTCCTAAAGGGGTCAACTGACCATTTCAGTTGTGTTGACTTATTTGTAAATCTTATTTTGCTGAACATTATTGCTGTTTAATGTTTATCTCTATCTATAATATTATTCCAGATAATAACCAAAAACAGCAAAATTTCCTTAAAATTACCAATTCAGAGGCAGCAACTCAACAACAGGTTGTTCTGAAATTTTCAGGGAAGATAGATCTTGACCTGATAAACAAATTAACCCCATGTCAGATTTTCTCTAAATGCTTTAATATTTGAGTTATAAGCCAAAAACTGCATTTTACCCAAATGTTCTATTTTTGGCCATGGCCGCCATCTTGGTTGGTTGACCGAGTCACCAGACACAATTTTTTAAACTAGATACCAAAATGATGATTGTGGCCAAGTCTGGTTTAATTTGGCCCAGTAGTTTCAGAGGAGAAGATTTTTGTAAAAGATTACTAAGATTTACAAACCAGATGCTCCGCAGGGCACAGCTTTATACGACTGCAGAGGTTGAACCCTGAACGGTTGGGGCAAGCATGGACACAACATTCAAGCTGGATTCAGCTCTAAATTTGGATTGTGATTAAATAGTTGACACAGCATAGGTTTCTGACACAGAATGAATGTGGTCTTATGAACTTAAAAAAATTTTTTTGCCTTTGAGCATTGCACTATGCTGTTGAATATTAATCCTCTCAAAAAAATGTTTGAAGAAATTTTCTTTTTATTAGAGAAAATTTGAACCCATCCCATCCCCCCCCCCTCCCCCATTTTTTTTTACACCCCCTATCCTTTATTCCAAAACTAATCTCAATTCAAATTTCTAATTGAGTTTGCAACAATAATTACTCATTTAAATACATCATAAAATATTAAAATGTTAAAAAGTGCTTGTTATCACTGAATGGTAAAGATTGTTTTAATTTATCAGTTGGTAGTAAAAGTGAATATACATTGTATATTGAATAAAACAATGATTTAAGTTTATTCAACTACTTATTCTGGACAAAGAAAGATAACTCCAATTGAAAATCTTGCTATTGCACAATATTGTGAAATTAGATATTTCTTGATATTGTGCAATACTGTGCATTTGAAAATACTTGCTATTGCACAATACTGTGTACTTGAAAATTTCTTGCTATTGCGCAATACTATGCAATTGAAAATCTCTTGCTATTGCACAATACTGTGCAATTGAAGATTTCTTGTTATTGCTGAGTACTGTGCAATTGAAAATTTCTTGCTATTGCACAATACTTAATATAATAATTTTAGATCCTGATTTGGACCAACTTGAAGACTGGGCCAATAATCAAAAATCTAAGTACATGTTTGGATTCAACATATCAAAGAACCACAAGAATTCAATTTTTGTTAAAATCAAACAAAGTTTAATTTTGGACCCTTTGGACTTTAATGTAGACCAATTTGAAAACAAGACCAAAAATTAAGAATCTACATACAGTTAGATTTGGCATATCAAAGAACCCCTTTTATTAAATTTTTGATGAAATCAAACAAATTTTAATTTTGGACCCCAATTTGGACCAACTTGAAAACTGGGCCAATAATAAAAAATCTAAGTACATTTTTAGATTCAGCATATCAAAGAACCCCAAAGTCTCAATTTTTGTCAAAATCAAACTAAGTTTAATTTTGGACCCTTTGGACCAGACCAATTTGAAAACAGGACCAAAAATTAAGAATCTAAGTACACAGTTAGGCTCGTTATATCAAAGAACCCCACTAATTCAATTTTTGATGAAATCAAACAAAGTTTAATTTTGGACCCTTTGGGCCCCTTATTCTAAAACTGTTGTTGGGACCAAACCTCCCAGAATCAATAACAACCTTCCTTTTGAGGTCATAAACCTTGTGTTTAAATTTCATAGATTTCTATTTACTTTTACTAAAGTTATGATGCGAAAACCCAGAAAAATGCTTATTTGAACCCCTTTTTGGCCCCTAATTCCTAAACTGTTAGGACCAAAACTCCAAAAATCAATCCCAACCTTCCTTTTGAGGTCATTAACCTTGTGTCAAAATTTCATAGATTTCTATTTACTTTAACTAAATTTACAGTGCGAAAAACAAGAAAATGCTTATTTGGGCCCTTTTTGGCCCCTAATTCCTAAAATGTAGGGATCAAAACTCCCAAAACAATCCCAGCCTTCCTTTTGTGATCATAAACCTTGTGTTAAAATTTCATAGATTTCTATTCACTTTTACTAAAGTTAGAGTGCGAAAACTAAAAGTATTCAGACAATGACGACGCCAACGTGATAGCAATATACGATGAAAATTTGAAAGCGGTCGTATAAAAATGGTTAAAAATTGACTATAAAGGGCAATAACTCCTAAAGGGGTCAACTGACCATTTCGGTTGTGTTGACTTATTTGTAAATCTTATTTTGCTGATTATTATTGCTGTTTACAGTTTATCTCTATCTATAATATTAATCAAGATAATAACCAAAAACAGCAAAATTTCCTTAAAATTACCAATTCAGGGGCAGCAACCCAACAACGGGCTATTCAATTCATCTGAAATTTTCAGGGCAGATAGAAATTGACCTGATAAACAGTTTAACCCCCATGTCAGATTTGCTCTAAATGTTTTGGTTTTTGAGTTATAAGCCAAAAACTGCATTTTACCCCTATGTTCTATTTTTAGCCATGGCGGCCATCTTGGTTGGTTGACCGGGTCACCAGACACAATTTTTAAACAAGATACCCCAATGATGATTGTGGCCAAGTTTGATTTAATTTGGCCAAGTAGTTTCAGAGGAGAAGATTTTTGTAAAAGTTAACGACGGACGCAAAGTGATGGGAAACGCTCACTTGGCCCTTCGGGCCAGGTGAGCTAATAATAATGATCTACTATATTATTTAGGTACCAAAGATTAAAAATGTCATAAGGATTGATTAGAAAACCCAAATAATCATTGGAACACAACCTTTTGTAAATAGTATTTTATATAAAATGTGTTAAAATAAGTTTATTATGTCAAGATTCTTGTAAAAGCACTGTAGTTGCTGAAGAAATGTCATTATTTGAAATCTGGAGAGCATTTCTAACCTGTTCCTCATTGAAGCCCATGTCTATTAAGTGCTGCACCTACAAAATATAGAAAGAAAACATTAAACTATTGATCAAGTTTGATATATTACAAAACATACTATAAACAAGATTAACTGTCAGCTATTCTTCAATTATCAGATCCCTGCTATAAGTGTTTCTGATAAAAGCTAAAAGTAGGAGTGCTAAAGAGCCTGTGTGGCTCACCTATATCAAAGAGCCTGTGTGGCTCACCTATATCAAAGAGCCTGTGTGGCTCACCTATATCAAAGAGCCTGTGTGACTCACCTTTATCAAAGAGCCTGTGTGGCTCACATATATCAAAGAGCCTGTGTGGCTCACCTATATCAAAGAGCCTGTGTGGCTCACCTATATCTAAGAGCCTGTGTGGCTCACCTATATCAAAGAGCCTGTGTGGCTCACCTATATCAAAGAGCCTGTGTGACTCACCTTTATCAAAGAGCCTGTGTGGCTCACCTATATCAAAGAGCCTGTGTGACTCACCTTTATCAAAGAGCCTGTGTGACTCACCTATATCAAAGAGCCTGTGTGGCTCACATATATCAAAGAGCCTGTGTGACTCACATATATCAAAGAGCCTGTGTGGCTCACCTATATCAAAGAGCCTGTGTGACTCACCTTTATCAAAGAGCCTGTGTGGCTCACCTATATCAAAGAGCCTGTGTGGTTCACCTATATCAAAGAGCCTGTGTGACTCACCTTTATCAAAGAGCCTGTGTGGCTCACCTATATCAAAGAGCCTGTGTGACTCACCTTTATCAAAAAGCCTGTGTGACTCACATATATCAAAGAGCCTGTGTGGCTCACCTATATCAAAGAGCCTGTGTGACTCACCTTTATCAAAGAGCCTGTGTGGCTCACCTATATCAAAGAGCCTGTGTGACTCACCTTTATCAAAGAGCCTGTGTGGCTCACATATATCAAAGAGCCTGTGTGGCTCACCTATATCTAAGAGCCTGTGTGGCTCACCTATATCAAAGAGCCTGTGTGGCTCACATATATCTTCCATTATAGCCATTTTTATGTAAAAGTCATCATAAACGGGAATAGCTGTATGAGTTATCTGGTAATTTCAGTAATATTGACATATTTGTAGAGGGTGCTGTAGCGGCCAAATTTGAGAACAAAAACATTGTTGCCTATTGTTGTATTTTTTGGTAATTAGTGATATTCTATTTTGAGATAAGTTACTTTCCCTTTACTTTAATAAACCCCTTCAGGGAATTTGCACGAAACGTGCTTGGTGAAAATTTTTGATTATGATGAAAATAAGAAATACCAGTTTTATTTATTACAGATAAATTATCTTTCATGTTTAAAGTTAGAAAGTTTGAGTTTAATTGATGTAAAACTGATAAAACTTGACCATGATAATTTGGCAATTATTTACGGTAAATGTTCATGATATTACTACCGTAAATGATATGATAGATGCACTTTCGTATTGTATTATAGTTTACAAAATGTTTGTTTTGATAGTAGAATTTA
Source organism: Mytilus trossulus (assembly GCF_036588685.1). Lineage (NCBI taxonomy): Eukaryota > Metazoa > Mollusca > Bivalvia > Mytilida > Mytilidae > Mytilus > Mytilus trossulus. The sequence goes on along the minus strand of NC_086375.1, from coordinate 93,783,495 downwards.
GTGTGTTTTATCTTTTTATTATGTAGTTAATCTTTTCGTACCTGAATTAAGAGAATTGAACAGAAGGCATTAGTATTTTTATTTGGTATAGACATCATAGGTTCCCTACTATATAAAGTTTCATTCTATTTTTTATAGTATCAAAATAATAGACAAAACCCCTTTAATAAGATCTTGACTTGTTGATCCTTTTGGCTCCCTTAAGTTTTTTTCTATCAGTTATAATTTTTAAGATATGCGGCAAAATCCAAAAATTGGTAAAAATCATATCAAAACAGCTCTCCAACGCCGTCAATAGGCGCTCTCTCTCCCGTCGAGTAAAAGCCAGTATTGGTACCTTCGACGTAACGATACAGATACAGATACAGAAGAGTGATAACTCAAATAATTTATTAAGCCTTTTTGACTTATTTGTAGTTTGCTTCATGTTTAACATTTTTCCTAATAAAACTGTCTCAATTATAGTTTCCAAAATTATACAGACAAAAATGAAAGAGAATTGATGAAATTTAACATTTAAAAGTGCTATGGCACCTGTAAGAATTCATCTGGCAGTTTCGACTTAAATGAACACCAGGAAGATTTCAACATTCTTTAAATTTCTGCCCCTGTCAATTTTTAATATTGCACCTGAACATCTCTGAAAATTTAATCTTTTATGTTCATGAACCAAATTGCACATGTATATAAAGGTGTTTTTGTCGATTAAATGCTTTACCCAACTGGTCCTTTTAAACATACATGTATTTTAAAGTAACTGGTTTATTAATAAGAAGGTGGCGCTGTATCATATAAAACATCTACCTGCAGAAAGAAGTTGTATGATGTAAAAAAAACTTGAAAAACGGACGAAAATTGTTCAAACTACAGCAGTTTAACATGGAAAATTGCATTTGATTTAGAATATTTTTGCTTTTTACCGTTTGGTTTTAACTGTTTTAAAAGTCTTTTCCGGTCAAAAGCGGATCCCGATTTAAACAGTTAAATACTGTTGAACCGATCAGGTTTCACATGATGTTTAACAAAATAATGTAGGCAAATGTAGACATATTTTTTTTTTACTGTTAAAATGTGCAAAGTTTATCGAGATTGGAAATAAGGAAATTTACTTTCAAGTATTTTAAATTTATGTATATGTCATAAATGTCATTGATTACATTATTGAAACTGGACAACTAAAATGGGGATAATATTTTCGTAAATATATATTTAAAAAAAAAGTTTATTGTGGAATGCTTGTATTAATATAACAAGCTACAGCAAAAATTATAACAAAGCCATAACTTTTACACAAATTAGCTTATGTATAAAGTAAAAACAAGAACTTGAATTGAAGGATAGAACCGTTTAGAATTGTGAATATTTTAATTGACTAATACACGAAAGAATTAGATTTTTCGTATTCAATAAAGGGGTCCAAACGTATTTTTTGTACAATCATCTTCTTTACTTACGGAAATGTTTTTTTTAACTGTTAGTAAATATTAAAATTGAAAATGACCCAGCCTTGTTTTCCAATTTCGTATGTGATAGCTTTCGGTTTAAACTAATAAGATCAAACTAACAAAAAATATGAAAAAGGGACTAAAATAAAAATTGAACGAATGACTCTATTCGGCAGCGTACATGAACGGAATGTAACGAATGGACTATTCGGGTTACTTCGCAAGTATATACGACACAAACTTGTCTGTTCTTAATTCTCCGTGAACACGAAAATGACCGATAAGTGTCAGTGATTTGATTGATCACATGCGGAGAATCAACTTCCATGCCAGATATTGAACCAATTAACGAGTTATCGAAAGATGGGCGGTAACACAGATGAAACCTTTGAAGTGACAACGATGTTATTCCTTTCAATATTACTTCCATGATTTAACTAACAAATGTTAAAATAATCAATAAAGTATGACATAATAAACAGACCATGACAAATCTTCATTATATCATTGCTTTTTCTTGTCTGTTTAAGTTTAGGTTTTAAATACGATAAAAGGGCATTGATAATTATGTCCAATCTGAGTAAATTGACCTTTTAGAATTGTCATAGCTGTAAAATATGAGCGTTTCTTGACCTTTGTACTGGTACATACCTGATCTTCTAAAGCTTCTACTGGATTATTATCCTGGTTGTGTCCTGTGAAAATAAACAATACATATGTATGCCTTTCATGTCCCATGTCTCAAAGAAGTATAAGGCCCTAAAATGGCACTCTCTATTTTTTTATCAATATTACAATGGATCATAGCTAAAACAGTCAATAGTTAGATATTTCGCAATACTGTGCATTTAAAAATTTCTTTCTGAAACTTGACAAATTTTGAGAATTTTTTTTTTAAACCCTTGAAAAAAATTGTAGAATGGAACCTTGTAGTACACTTTTAGAGAGATACTGCACTTAAACACAAGTTATTGTCTGGAAACTAGAAACAGATATAAGAACATGTGGAATGAGTGCCAATTTATAAAATTAGACCATTATATAGGTCAAATATAAAAAAGACACAAACATTAACAACAATAGGTCACCGTACGGCCTTCAACAGTGAGCAAAGCCCATACCGCATAGTCAGCTATAAAAGGCCCCGATAGGACAATGTAAAACAATTCAAACGAGAAAACTAACGGCCTTATTTATGTAAAAAAATGAACAGAAAACAAATATAAAAATAAACAGTAACACATAAACAAATGACAACCCCTGAACTACAGGCTCCTGACTTGGGACAGGCACATACATAAATAATGTGGCGGGGTTAAAGGTGTAATACCACCATTGATTTTCCCCTATTAGTCTTTGTTAAATTTGCACTTTTCAAAAAGTTGTGAAGAATTTATCTTTGTTTCAAATAAAGAAATACTTGGCATGAGTAAAGTTTTATCCTGTCCAGTTCTATAGAAAAAGTTTCACATAACATTTCATTGCATATAAGAAAATAACCATCATTGGAAGTAAACCAATCAAATTTCTCCCCTTATTCTATCTGTGTACAAGGTTTAGTCACCATGTAACCTCAAGATTACAAAATTTTCTATAGAAATCACAAATAAAAAATAATGGTGTTTTGAAATACCCTAGACATATGTTTATGACACAGAAATAGTTATACTGCAATAAAATGTAGGATTAATTACCTACAACGGTCAAATTCAAGGGAATATTTTTTTAGACCTACTTTCGTATGCAACCGGATGTGGCGTACCATGATTTGGTGGTATTACACCTAAACATGTTAGCGAGATCCCAACCCTCCCCCTAACCTGGGACAATGGTATAACAGTACAACATAAGAACGAACTATAAAAATTAGTTGAAAAAGGCTTAACTCATCAGATAGACAAAAAATACAAGTGCAAAGTATGGTCTTCAACACAGAGCCTTGGCTCACACCTAACAGTAAGAAATAAAGGGCTGCAAAATTACTAGTGTAAAACCATTTTACAATAATATTATAAAATGAAGTATTGTGATATCATAGTTTCCAAGGAATTATATCTATAACATCTGAATCAATGATTGTAAAAGTAAAAATGTGTACCATGTAGTTGAGAAGAAAAATAAAGAAACGGAAGAAGGCCAATGGCTGAACGTCTTGAAAATTATTCCTAAATCAGCATTAAATTTTAATAGAAACTAGAAAATTGCTTATTTAGGCTCCTTTTTTACCCCTAATTCCTAAACTGTTGGGACCATATCCCCCAAAATCAATCCCAACCTTCCTTTTGAGGTATTGAACCTTCTTGTATATTTTCATAAAGATCCATTCACTAATACATTTTATTAAAGTTATTGTCCGGAAACCAAATATGTCTTCAGAGGACAATGACGATAACAACACCAACAACAATTATTATACAAATCAAAAAAAATGTTTGCGGTCCCATATAAGCAAATAATAATTGACTTACTTCTTTGCCTTACTCCAAACAGTTCCTGACCTTCATCTGGTTCATTATCAAATACATCATTATTTAAACCATTACCAAATATTCCTGGTCCATCATTCTGGAAACAAAATGTATAACAAGCAAGTTTAACAAGAATTTTTTTTTTTTATAGCAGAGTATCATTAAAATCAGTTGCCAATTGAATAACAACTTTCCCAAAATATCTATGATAAATGAAGGATGCATCCATGCGACACAAATGATGCCCCCGCTTGCATATTATAAAAGGCCATAACTCAAGAACTGTGAATGTAACACTACCCTAATGTGTACTTGATCTGAGTTTTGTGATAATTAGCATTATCACTATTTCCTGCATTTTTCCTTTGATAAATTTTTATGAAAACTTTTCATATCATGCTACTCGCTTGAGACGGAAAATTATCGCTAGAATCTGAGGAGGCATGTGGCATTGCTAATGAAATTGACATTCTTGTCATAAGTAAAATAGCGATGAACAGATTATCATTAGTCATCTCAACTCGATTGCTTTTCTGGTTTTCGTTGTACAGGCTCAAGTGAGAAAAGCAATCTCGTTATCGTTGGTCATCTCAACTCGATAGCTTTTCTCGTTTTCACGTACAGGCTAAAGTGAGAAAAGCAATCTTGTTGAGATGATCAACAATAATCTATAATTATGTCCAAGTTTCATAACATTTGGTTAAACTCAAGTAAGTAAACGGAAACAAAAATTCAGCTAGATGGACATAAAATTAAATTAGACCAGCTTGTAATAATTAAATATCTTCCAAAAGACAAACACATCAAACTCACCACGCTTCCTTTTAAATTAAACCAGTCAAGCATGCTATAATTAAATATCTACCAAAAGATAATCTCACCTGGTCTCTATTCAAATTAAACCTTCCATTTTGTTGAGGTTGTTGTTGAAATGTCTGCCATAATAATTGTTGTTCCATGTGCTCCATGTGTTCTTGTCTCTGTATTTCTCTTGTGGCACCAATTGGTTTCTCTAGATCTTTTGGTGGAGAACTCTCAAACAACTTTTGTAAAGTGCATCCAAAAAATTTAGCAATAAATGTTGGTATCCTAAAACTATGTACTTTTAAGAAATTAGCTTTCCACAGTAACCCTGAAAGCTGAAAAAGGGTATAAAACAATGACTTCTTCAGCAAAGTACAATTGACCCTTTCTCTACACACTATAGGGGTAATAAACAATGGCTTCTTCATTAAAGTACAATTGACCCTTACTCTACACACAATAAGGGTGTTAAACCATGCCTTCTTCATTAAAGTACAATTGACCCTTACTCTACACACAATAAGGGTATTAAACAATGACTTTTTCATTAAAGTACAATTGACCCTTACTCTACACACAATAAGGGTATTAAACAATGACTTTTTCATTAAAGTACAATTGACCCTTACTCTACACACAATAGGTGTATTAAACCATGCCTTCTTCATTAAAGTACAATTGACCTTTACTCTACACTATAAGGGTATAAAACAATGACTTCTTCATTAAAGTACAATTGACCCTTACTCTACACACAATAAGGGTATTAAACCATGCCTTCTTCATTAAAGTACAATTGACCTTTACTCTACACTATAAGGGTATAAAACAATGACTTCTTCATTAAAGTACAATTGACCCTTACTCTACACACAATAAGGGTATAAACCATGCCTTCTTAATTTAGGTACAATTGACCCTTACTCTACACACAATAAGGGTATTAAACAATGACTTTTTCATTAAAGTACAATTGACCCTTAGTGTACACACTATAAAGGCATTAAACAATGACTTCTTCATTAAAGTACAATTGACCCTTACTCTACACACAATAAGGGTATTAAACCATGCCTTCTTCATTAAAGTACAATTGACCCTTACTCTACACACAATAAGGGTATTAAACCATGCCTTCTTCATTAAAGTACAATTGACCTTTACTCTACACTATAAGGGTATAAAACAATGACTTCTTCATTAAAGTACAATTGACCCTTACTCTACACACAATAAGGGTATTAAACCATGCCTTCTTCATTAAAGTACAATTGACCTTTACTCTACACTATAAGGGTATAAAACAATGACTTCTTCATTAAAGTACAATTGACCCTTACTCTACACACAATAGGGGTATTAAACCATGCCTTCTTCATTAAAGTACAATTGACCTTTACTCTACACTATAAGGGTATAAAACAATGACTTCTTCATTAAAGTACAATTGACCCTTACTCTACACACAATAAGGGTATTAAACCATGCCTTCTTAATTTAAGTACAATCGACCTTTACTCACACTATAAGGGTATAAAACAATGACTTCTTCATTAAAGTACACTTGACCCTTACTCTACACACAATAAGGGTATTAAACAATGACTTCTTCATTAAAGTACAATTGACCTTTACTCTACAAACTATAACCTATAAGGGTATAAAACATTCTAATGCAATTTACAAATCCACAGTTGACCAGGCGTAACTAAGGAGGGACCCGCCATTTTGAATTGATTGAATCCACAAATGTTGGATTACTACTATATAATCGAAAATAAGTTTTCATTTGTATGAATTCACGTTCAGCCATGATGTCTTTGTGCCAAAATCATTCATGAAGTTTCACAGATTTTTTTCTATTTGTCAAATTAAGACATTTTTTTCAAGTTTTATCGTATTTTTTTCTTTTTGTAATGCATTAGAATCAGAATAACAGTACTGTAGTTGTAGAGTTGCAACAGTCAAATTTGATTTTGGCTACACGTCGCCAGTAAAACTGTATTTGCGACCGTCAAATCTACAATTGACGGTGGCAACTCTTCAACTACAGTACTGTTATTCCTCAAATGACTTCTTCATTAAAGTACAATTGACCCTTTCTCTACACACAATAAGGGTATTAAACAATGACTTTTTCATTAAAGTACAATTGACCCTTACTCTACACACAATAGGTGTATTAAACCATGCCTTCTTCATTAAAGTACAATTGACCTTTACTCTACACTATAAGGGTATAAAACAATGACTTCTTCATTAAAGTACAATTGACCCTTACTCTACACACAATAAGGGTATTAAACCATGCCTTCTTCATTAAAGTACAATTGACCTTTACTCTACACTATAAGGGTATAAAACAATGACTTCTTCATTAAAGTACAATTGACCCTTACTCTACACACAATAAGGGTATAAACCATGCCTTCTTAATTTAGGTACAATTGACCCTTACTCTACACACAATAAGGGTATTAAACAATGACTTTTTCATTAAAGTACAATTGACCCTTAGTGTACACACTATAAAGGCATTAAACAATGACTTCTTCATTAAAGTACAATTGACCCTTACTCTACACACAATAAGGGTATTAAACCATGCCTTCTTCATTAAAGTACAATTGACCCTTACTCTACACACAATAAGGGTATTAAACCATGCCTTCTTCATTAAAGTACAATTGACCTTTACTCTACACTATAAGGGTATAAAACAATGACTTCTTCATTAAAGTACAATTGACCCTTACTCTACACACAATAAGGGTATTAAACCATGCCTTCTTCATTAAAGTACAATTGACCTTTACTCTACACTATAAGGGTATAAAACAATGACTTCTTCATTAAAGTACAATTGACCCTTACTCTACACACAATAGGGGTATTAAACCATGCCTTCTTCATTAAAGTACATTTGACCTTTACTCTACACTATAAGGGTATAAAACAATGACTTCTTCATTAAAGTACAATTGACCCTTACTCTACACACAATAAGGGTATTAAACCATGCCTTCTTAATTTAAGTACAATCGACCTTTACTCACACTATAAGGGTATAAAACAATGACTTCTTCATTAAAGTACACTTGACCCTTACTCTACACACAATAAGGGTATTAAACAATGACTTCTTCATTAAAGTACAATTGACCTTTACTCTACAAACTATAACCTATAAGGGTATAAAACATTCTAATGCAATTTACAAATCCACAGTTGACCAGGCGTAACTAAGGAGGGACCCGCCATTTTGAATTGATTGAATCCACAAATGTTGGATTACTACTATATAATCGAAAATAAGTTTTCATTTGTATGAATTCACGTTCAGCCATGATGTCTTTGTGCCAAAATCATTCATGAAGTTTCACAGATTTTTTTCTATTTGTCAAATTAAGACATTTTTTTCAAGTTTTATCGTATTTTTTTCTTTTTGTAATGCATTAGAATCAGAATAACAGTACTGTAGTTGTAGAGTTGCAACAGTCAAATTTGATTTTGGCTACACGTCGCCAGTAAAACTGTATTTGCGACCGTCAAATCTACAATTGACGGTGGCAACTCTTCAACTACAGTACTGTTATTCCTCAAATGACTTCTTCATTAAAGTACAATTGACCCTTTCTCTACACACTATAAGGGTATAAAACAATTACTTCTTCATTAAAGTACAATTGACCCTTACTCTACACACTATAGGGGTGTAAAACAATGACTTCTTCATTAAAGTACAATTGACCCTTTCTCTACACACTCCTTAAATAGAAAACAGACAAGCACAGCAGACTGAAGAAGCTTGATGTAGAATTGGTTTATATTTTGCTATGCAAACTAATTCCTGAATTACCAAATTTAATTTATATTTTTACTGTCTGTATACCTCTCTACATTATCATATATACATGCAGCTAGATCAAAGTAAGTCAGGGAACAAAGATTGACATGCAGCATCACATTAATGACCTCTTCCAAGCAGTTTACACAATATCATATTAATGAATAATGCCTTTTCCCAACAGTATACACAATATCATATTAATGAAGAATGCCTCTTCCCAGCAGTTTACACAATATCATATTAATGAATAATGCCTTTTCCCAACAGTATACACAATATCCTATTAATGAATAATGCCTTTTCCCAGCAGTATACACAATATCATATTAATGAATAATGCCTCTTCACAACAGTATACACAATATCATATTAATGAAGAATGCCTCTTCCCAGCAGTTTACACAATATCATATTAATAAATAATGCCTTTTCCCAACAGTATACACAATATCATATTAATGAATAATGCCTCTTCCCAACAGTATACACAATATCATATTAATGAATAATGCCTTTTCCCAACAGTATACACAATATCATATTAATGAATAATGCCTTTTCCCAGCAGTATACACAATATCATATTAATGAATAATGCCTTTTCACAACAGTATACACAATATCATATTAATGAATAATGCCTTTTCCCAGCAGTATACACAATATCATATTAATGAATAATGCCTTTTCACAGCAGTATACACAATATCATATTAATGAATAATGCCTTTTCCCAGCAGTATACACAATATCATATTAATGAATAATGCCTCTTCACAACAGTATACACAATATCATATTAATGAAGAATGCCTTTTCCCAGCAGTATACACAATATCATATTAATGAATAATGCCTTTTCCCAGCAGTATACACAATATCATATTAATGAATAATGCCTTTTCCCAACAGTATACACAATATCATATTAATGAAGAATGCCTTTTCCCAACAGTATACACAATATCATATTAATGAATAATGCCTTTTCCCAACAGTATACACAATATCCTATTAATGAATAATGCCTTTTCCCCAACAGTATACACAATATAATATTAATGAATAATGCCTTTTCCCAACAGTATACACAATATCATATTAATGAAGAATGCCTTTTCCCAACAGTATACACAATATCATATTAATGAAGAATGACCTCTTCACAGCAGTATACACAATATCATATTAATGAAGAATGCCTTTTCCCAACAGTATACACAATATCATATTAATGAAGAATGCCTTTTCCCAACAGTATACACAATATCATATTAATGAAGAATGCCTTTTCCCAACAGTATACACAATATCATATTAATGAATTATGCCTTTTCCCAGCAGTATACACAATATCATATTAATGAATAATGCCTTTTCCCAACAGTATACACAATATCATATTAATGAATTACACAATATCATATTAATGAATAATGACCTCTTCACAACAGTTTACGCAATATCATATTAATGAATAATGCCTTTCCCCAACAGTATACACAATATCATATTAATGAATAATGACCTTTTCCCAACAGTTAACGCAATATCATATTAATGAAGAATGCCTTTCCCCAACAGTATACACAATATCATATTAATGAATAATGCCTTTTCCCAACAGTATACACAATATCATATTAATGAATAATGCCTTTTCCCAGCAGTATACACAATATCATATTAATGAATAATGCCTTTTCCCAACAGTATACACAATATCATATTAATGAATAATGCCTTTTCCCAGCAGTATACACAATATCATATTAATGAATAATGCCTTTCCCCAACAGTATACACAATATCATATTAATGAAGAATGCCTTTTCCCAACAGTATACACAATATCATATTAATGAATAATGCCTTTCCCCAACAGTATACACAATATCATATTAATGAATAATGCCTTTTCCCAACAGTTTACGCAATATCATATTAATGAATAATGCCTTTCCCCAACAGTATACACAATATCATATTAATGAATAATGACCTCTTCACAACAGTTTACGCAATATCATATTAATGAATAATGCCTTTCCCCAACAGTATACACAATATCATATTAATGAATAATGACCTTTTCCCAACAGTTTTCGCAATATCATATTAATGAAGAATGCCTTTCCCCAACAGTATACACAATATCATATTAATGAATAATGCCTTTTCCCAACAGTATACACAATATCATATTAATGAATAATGCCTTTTCCCAGCAGTATACACAATATCATATTAATGAATAATGCCTTTTCCCAACAGTATACACAATATCATATTAATGAAGAATGCCTTTTCCCAACAGTATACACAATATCATATTAATGAATAATGCCTTTTCCCAACAGTATACACAATATCATATTAATGAATAATGCCTTTTCCCAGCAGTATACACAATATCATATTAATGAATAATGCCTTTTCCCAACAGTATACACAATATCATATTAATGAATAATGCCTTTTCCCAACAGTTTACGCAATATCATATTAATGAAGAATGCCTTTTCCCAGCAGTATACACAATATCATATTAATGAAGAATGCCTTTTCCCAACAGTATACACAATATCATATTAATGAATAATGCCTTTCCCCAACAGTATACACAATATCATATTAATGAAGAATGCCTTTCCCCAACAGTATACACAATATCATATTAATGAATAATGCCTTTCCCCAACAGTATACACAATATCATATTAATGAATAATGCCTTTCCCCAACAGTATACACAATATCATATTAATGAATAATGCCTTTCCCCAACAGTATACACAATATCATATTAATGAAGAATGCCTTTTCCCAACAGTATACACAATATCATATTAATGAAGAATGCCTTTTCCCAACAGTATACACAATATCATATTTATGAATAATGCCTTTTCCCAACAGTATACACAATATCATATTAATGCATAACAATACATACCAACCCACAAATGGCAACAAGAATGGATTCTTTAGAAGTACTGGCAATCTAAAATAGAGAGAAAATTCACAGAAACAAAATATTTTTAAATTGCAAGGGAGAACATTGTCTCCCCTTCATAACTGTTGAAAAGTATATACAACCAGAAAAATACAGACATATCTTAAATATCATACAAAACTTGGGCAAGACGACCAGAAAAGTACAGACATCTTAAATATCATACAAAACTTAGGCAAGACACCAGAAAAGTACAGACATATCTTAAATATCATACAAAACTTAGGAAAGACGACCAGAAAAGTACAGACATCTTAAATATCATACAAAACTTTGGCAAGACGACCAGAAAAGTACAGACATCTTAAATATCATACAAAACTTTGGCAAGACACCAGAAAAGTACAGACATATCTTAAATATCATACAAAACTTAGGCAAGCCGACCAGAAAAGTACAGACATATCTTAAATATCATACAAAACTTAGGCAAGACACCAGAAAAGTACAGACATCTTAAATATCATACAAAACTTTGGCAAGACGACCAGAAAAGTACAGACATCTTAAATATCATACAAAACTTAGGCAAGACGACCAGAAAAGTACAGACATCTTAAATATCATACAAAACTTTGGCAAGACACCAGAAAAGTACAGACATCTTAAATATCATACAAAACTTAGGCAAGACACCAGAAAAGTACAGACATATCTTAAATATTATACAAAACTTAGGCAAGACGACCAGAAAAGTACAGACATCTTAAATATCATACAAAACTTAGGCAAGACGACCAGAAAAGTACAGACATCTTAAATATCATACAAAACTTAGGCAAGACACCAGAAAAGTACAGACATCTTAAATATCATACAAAACTTTGGCAAGACGACCAGAAAAGTACAGACATCTTAAATATCATACAAAACTTAGGCAAGACGACCAGAAAAGTACAGACATCTTAAATATCATACAAAACTTAGGCAAGACACCAGAAAGTACAGACATCTTAAATATCATACAAAACTTAGGCAAGACAACCAGAAAAGTACAGACATCTTAAATATCATACAAAACTTTGGCAAGATGACCAGAAAAGTACAGACATGTCTTAAATATCATACAAAACTTAGGAAAGACGACCAGAAAAGTACAGACATCTTAAATATCATACAAAACTTAGGAAAGACGACCAGAAAGTACAGATATCTTAAATATCATACAAAACTTAGGCAAGACACCAGAAAAGTACAGACATATCTTAAATATCATACAAAACTTAGGCAAGACGACCAGAAAAGTACAGACATCTTAAATATCATACAAAACTTAGGCAGGACGACCAGAAAAGTACAGACATATCTTAAATATCATACAAAACTTAGGCAAGACGACCAGAAAAGTACAGACATATCTTAAATATCATACAAAACTTAGGCAAGACACCAGAAAAGTACAGACATCTTAAATATCATACAAAACTTTGGCAAGACAACCAGAAAAGTACAGACATCTTAAATATCATACAAAACTTAGGCAAGACGACCAGAAAAGTACAGACATCTTAAATATCATACAAAACTTAGGCAAGACACCAGAAAGTACAGACATCTTAAATATCATACAAAACTTAGGCAAGACGACCAGAAAAGTACAGACATCTTAAATATCATACAAAACTTTGGCAAGATGACCAGAAAAGTACAGACATGTCTTAAATATCATACAAAACTTAGGAAAGACGACCAGAAAAGTACAGACATCTTAAATATCATACAAAACTTAGGAAAGACGACCAGAAAGTACAGACATCTTAAATATCATACAAAACTTTGGCAAGACGACCAGAAAAGTACAGACATCTTAAATATCATACAAAACTTAGGCAAGACGACCAGAAAAGTACAGACATATCTTAAATATCATACAAAACTCAGGAAAGACGACCAGAAAAGTACAGACATCTTAAATATCATACAAAACTTTGGCAAGACGACCAGAAAAGTACAGACATCTTAAATATCATACAAAACTTAGGCAAGACGACCAGAAAAGTACAGACATCTTAAATATCATACAAAACTTAGGCAAGACACCAGAAAAGTACAGACATCTTAAATATCATACAAAACTTAGGCAAGACGACCAGAAAAGTACAGACATATCTTAAATATCATACAAAACTTAGGCTATTAGTTTTCTCGTTTATTTTTTTTTAATTTGTCCATTCAGGGTCTTTTATAGCTATGAGGTATGATATTTGCTCATTGTTGAAGGCTGTATGGTCACCTATAGTTGTTTATTTCAGTGTTTATTTTGTCTCTTATAGAGATTTGACTCATTGGCAATCATACCACATCTTCATATTTTTACATGAATATATATCTCCAATTTCATAGTTTCATTGACCGACTATGAATATAAATACAGTCGAACGTCTTTGTGTTGAGGTCGAATGGACTGGACAAATATATTTGACTCATCAGAGGTTCGACTCATAATAGGTCGAAGGTATCATCATAAATTTGAATGAATGAGATACGATAAGAAATTTGTGTAAACTAGAAATTTGAACAATGTGCCTTTTTTATATTACATGTTATGAGTGTGTATTCAATCTCAATATATGTTGGTCCTTCAAACAAGGACATATACAAATCATTGATAAATACAATAATAACACATCCATTACAAAGATCAGTCATTATAATTCATGAAATCACTCGAGGAACGAAACAAATGAACAAGTTCAGAAAGAATTCTGATGATCAAGGGCTGTCTGCTTTCTATTCAATTATCATCAATTGATCATAATTGTCTTTAATTTCATAATCATTTTATTTATTGTAATTATTGAATTTTATTCTATAAAAGATTAAATTAAACTCAGCTTTGAGCATTTTTAAAAATTTGTTTCACTTTGATATCAAGTGAACTAAAGTTCTGCTTGAACGATCAACAAAAGTGCTAATTACTGGTCACCATAAATGTGTCATGTTAACTGTTATACAAACAAGAATGTTTACACAGCTTATTCACATCAACCAAGTTTGACTCATCAGAGGTAAATATGCATTGAGTAAATGGGAATTGTACCAAGGACCAAAAAATTACTTCAACTCATCCAAGTTTTTTCATGCTACTTGCTTGAGATGGAAAATTGTAGCTAGGAACTAAGGAGGCACATGGTGTTGCTAATGAAATTGACATAAAATTGACTACGTCATCATAGGTAAAAGCGATAAACAGATTATCATTGATTATCTCATCGTTACAGGCTCAAGCAGGAAAATTTATCTCGTTGAGATGATCAACGATAATCTATAGTTATCTTCACTAGACGATGTTCAATTATCAAAATGTCTAGTAAATCTATAAAGGAAGTTAAATCTAACCTGAAGTCCTAGTATATAATGAAATGACTTCCCAGTCATTGGTATACCAAAGATATGTCCAAATACCACTCGAGGTACTTCACAATAGTATGGAATAAACAGCGGATATAGCATACATAGTCTGTAAATAAATCAGATAAATTTTATTGTACCATGATGACATATTGTCTATTATTTTTTACAATTTAATGACAAATTCCTTATATAATTTGTGGTAAAGTTGCAATGTAGGAGAATGTATTTACATGTATACTTTTATATGCTGTTTTTTCATTCATCACTTAACCCCCCCCCCCCCCCCCCCCCTCAAACTCAAATTTACTTAATACTTTTCTCAATATATTTTCTCTCTGGCGTAGGTCAAAATTTCCTGATTTTAAGCCCTTTCAATCTTCCATTTATTCAAATCTTACTTTTTTTTTTAAATTTTAACCTAAAATCATTTGCCACTCTCTCCCATCGAATCTGTGTCACTAATGAAGTTGAATATTTTACTGTTAAATAAAAGAACTTAGTAAATTATTTGACTTCATTAACAGGGTAGGTGTCAAACATGCTATAACTTATGTATTTTACCTCAGGATAACTGACTTTATGTAATAAATCATCTGTGTTATTTGAAAGCATACAAAATGTCTGGAATGCTCAACTTTCTTCTTTGTGTATTAATATCATAAATGATCTTTTTATAAGTAAATGAACAAGCATGCAGAGAGTATTGAATGACAATACATGCTAAATTAATTTTCTTTATTCAAGCATCTCTTGTGCAAATATTGAACACTAATTTTGTTTATATTTAAGATGTATGTTTTCCTTGTAAATAAATTTTTTCTAAAGAAGATGTATCAACAAGATTAAAAGTGTGATTTCTAGTGCTTTAAAATGCATAACAAAAAATAATATCTTCGAAATCATTGACACTTATGTTATGTTATCTTTTTAGTCATTGACACCTATGTTTAGTTATCTTTTTAGTCATTGACACTTATGTTTAGTTATCTTTTTATTCACCGACACTTATGTTTAGTTATCTTTTTAGTCATTGACACTTATGTTTAGTTATCTTTTTAGTTATTGACACCTATGTTTAGTTATCTTTTTAGTCATTGACACTTATGTTTAGCTATCTTTTTAGTCATTGACACCTATGTTTAGCTATCTTTTTAGTCATTGACACTTATGTTTAGCTATCTTTTTTGTCATTGAAACTTATGTTTAGTTATCTTTTTATTCTTTGACACTTATGTTAAGTTATCTTTTTAATCATTGACACCTATGTTTAGCTATCTTTTTATTCACTGACACTTATGTTTAGTTATCTTTTTAGTTATTGACACCTATGTTTAGTTATCTTTTTAGTCATTGACACTTATGTTTAGCTATCTTTTTAGTCATTGACACCTATGTTTAGCTATCTTTTTAGTCATTGACACTTATGTTTAGCTATCTTTTTTGTCATTGAAACTTATGTTTAGTTATCTTTTTATTCTTTGACACTTATGTTAAGTTATCTTTTTAATCATTGACACCTATGTTTAGCTATCTTTTTATTCACTGACACTTATGTTTAGTTATCTTTTTAGTTATTGACACCTATGTTTAGTTATCTTTTTAGTCATGGACACTTATGTTTAGTTATCTTTTTATTCACTGACACTTATGTTTAGTTATCTTTTTAGTTATTGACACCTATGTTTAGTTATCTTTTTAGTTATTGACACCTATGTTTAGTTATCTTTTTAGTCATTGACACTTATGTTTAGTTATCTTTTTAGTCATTGACACTTATGTTTAGCTATCTTTTTAGTTATTGACACCTATGTTTAGCTATCTTTTTATTCACTGACACTTATGTTTAGTTATCTTTTTAGTTATTGACACCTATGTTTAGTTATCTTTTTAGTTATTGACACCTATGTTTAGTTATCTTTTTAGTCATTGACACTTATGTTTAGTTATCTTTTTAGTCATTGACACTTATGTTTAGTTATCTTTTTAGTTATTGACACCTATGTTTAGCTATCTTTTTAGTCATTGACACTTATGTTTAGTTATCTTTTTAGTTATTGACACCTATGTTTAGTTATCTTTTTAGTTATTGACACCTATGTTTAGTTATCTTTTTAGTCATTGACACTTATGTTTAGTTATCTTTTTAGTCATTGACACCTATGTTTAGTTATCTTTTCAGTCATTGATACTTATGTTTAGTTATCTTTTTAGTCATTGACACTTATGTTTAGTTATATTTTATTCATTGAAACTTATGTTTAGTTATATTTTCAGTCATTGACACCTATGTTTACCTATCTTTTTAGTCATTGACACTTATGTTTAGATATCTTTTAGTCATTGACACTTATGTTTAGATATCTTTTAGTCATTGACACTTATGTTTAGTTATCCTTTTAGTCATTGAAACCTATATTTAACTTTTTTATATATATATTTGTTATAAGTTAGTAATAATTGACCTATTGTTATAAGTTAGACTAATAATTGACCTATTGTTATAAGTTAGACTAATAATTGACCTATAAAATACAACTTACGGTCCTGAAGGCAAAGGTTGTAATTTGATCTGCAAATTTTGGAGTAAATAAATCACAGATAGTTCTAAGGCTGTTGATATAATAGCTGTTGACAACATATAGGACTGAAAATAAAATATAATAAAAGTAATTTGCATATTTAAATGTAAGCCACAGAAAACTGGTGTCTCTAAGATTGGATTAAAAAATTCCAGATTACATAGCTATATTTCCTTCCCCTCTCAATTTAATTGAAAAAAGATATAACATACAAATAACAAAATGTTTGTTTACATTTCTCATTCAACCTATATTGGTTAATAATAATTTATGGGAACCTAAATGTAGATATTAATAACATAAATAACATAAATAAAATGAGCTTATGGATATAAATCAATACCCTTCAATTTTCCAACCTGCTTTTTTTCTTAAAGTTCTTACATTATATACCAGGTTTGCATTTCCATTTTTAGATAATTCTTCATGTTCTTGTGATTATTAAATAATAAAAGCATATTCTGTAACATGTTTGATAACTTTGTCATAATGTGAGTAACACTGTCAACCTACCAAAAATTTTCTTGAACCATATCGCCTCTCAAATATTCTAAAGTAGTACATTAGAATAGAACAGCAACACATGTCTTTGAGATCCAAGTAAGCTACCTTTGATGAAAATAGTCTCCATAACTGAAAAATAAATAAAAAAAGACTACAAAACAAGATGAAGTTTGTGATGAACAAGACTTAATTATTAAGATTCTCAGGAATCCTGCACATTCTTAAAATAATGGGGATTATGAATGACTTTATGAATGTAATAAATTTAAAAACTTTAACTGCAGACTGTATGTAATGTTAACTGGAGGAAACTTTACTTTTTGATACTATCTTATGATCATAAACAAGTTACAGTCCAAGTTTGGTAGAAATCCAGGATAGTTTAAGAAAGTTATTAAATTCTAAACAACCTTAACCAAAGACATGACAGAATAATAATAATAATAACTAGAGGCTCTAAAGAGCCTGTGTCGCTCACCTTGGTATATGTGAATATTTAACAAAGGAAGCAGATGGATTCATGACAAAATTGTGTTTTGGTGATGGTGATGTGTTTGTAAATCTTACTTTACTAAACAGTCTTGCTGCTTACAATTATCTTTATCTATAATGAACTTGGCCCAGTAGTATCAGTGGAAATGTTAATAATTTATGAAAATTGTTAAAAATTGACTATAAAGGACAATAACTCCTTAGGGGGTCAATTGACCATTTCGGTCATGTTGACTTATTTGTAAATCTTACTTTGCTGAACATTATTGCTGTTTACAGTTTATCTCTATCTATAATAATATTCAAGATAATAACCAAAAACAGCAAAATTTCCTTAAAATTACCAATTCAGGTGCAGCAACCCAACAACGGGTTGTCGGATTCATCTGAAAATTTCAGAGCAGATAAATCTTAACCTGATAAACATTTATACCCCTTGTCAGATTTGCTCTAAATGCTTTGGTTTTTGAGTTATAAGCCAAAAACTGCATTTTATCCCTATGTTCTATTTTTAGCTGTGGTGGCCATCTTGGTTAGTTGACCGGGTCACGCCACACATTTTTTAAACAAGATACCCCAAAGATTATTGTTGCTGAGTTTAGATTAATTTGGTCCAGTAGTTTCAGAGGAGAAGATTTTTGTAAAAGATAACTAAAATTTACGAAAAATGGTTAAAAATTGACTATAAAGGAAAATAACTCCTTAGGGGGTCAACTGACCATTTCGGTCATGTTGACTTGTTTGTAAATCTTACTTTGCTGAACATTATTGCTGTTTACAGTTTATCTCTATCTATAATAATACTCAAGATAATAACCAAAAACAGCAAAATTTCCTTAAAATTACCAATTCAGGGGCAGCAACCCAACAACGGGTTGTCCGATTCATTTGAAAATTTCATGGCAGATAGATCTTGACCTGATAAACAATTATACCTCTTGTCAGATTTGCTCTAAATGCTTTGGTTTTTGAGTTATAAGCCAAAAACTGCATTTTACCCCTATGTTCTATTTTTAGCCGTGGCTGCCATCTTGGTTGGTTGACCGGGTCACGCCACACATTTTTAAAACTAGATACCCCAATGATGATTGTGGCCAAGTTTAGTTAAATTTGGCCCAGTGGTTTCAGAGGAGAAGATTTTTGTAAAAGCTAACGACGACGGACGACGACGCCGGATGCCAAGTGATGGGAAAAGCTCACTTGGTCCTTCGGGCCAGGTGAGCTAATAATAATAATAATAATAATAAATTCTTTATTTAAAGAGGGTAAACACAGTTAGTTACAATTACTAATCTTCCCTGAGGCCCTCATATACATGTATGCAATACAAGTAAAAACAAAATGATAATAATAAGAGAAAAAAGCAAACAAACAACATATAAACACAATTGTATAGACATAATAGTTCAATGTACAAGTACCATGATTAAAAGATATAAAACAGTTACAGATTGCATGTAGTAAATAAACATAGTATATACAAATCATTAAAATCATACATTCTAAGAGTAATAGTTGCAATCATTCATTTCTTGCAGCCATTTGTCAATGATGAATGAATGTAATAAAATTAAAATTAAATTAACAGTACCAATTTGCCTGCACCAGATGTGCATTTCGACAATACATGTCTCTTCAGTGTTGCTTGTGGCCAAAATATTTGAAATCCAAAGCTTATATGAAAGATGAAGAGCTATAATCCAAAACGGTCCAAAAAGTATAGCCAAATCCATGAAAGGAATCAGAGCTTTTACATTCCTTAATTTATGATAATTTCTAACATTTTTGTAACAGCAAATTTTAATAACACAAAAAAATCAGTACTTTCATGCCAGTACCAAAGTACTGGCTACTGGACTGGTGACCCTCGGGGACTAACAGTCCACCAGCAGAGGCATCGACCCAGTGGTAAAAATAAAATTAACTGTACCAATTTTCCTGCACCAGATGCGCATTTCAACAATACATGTCTCTTCAGTGATACTAACAGTCAGAAAAAATAAGTCCACTTATAACAATATATAAGAAAATTACAGAGAAACAGGATTTTTTTTTACAAAATTTACTTCTGGATATTATCTTATGATCATAAACAAGCCTCTTTCCAAGTTTGGTAGAAATTCAGGATAGTTTAAGAAAGTTATTAAAATTTCAAAAACTTAAACCACAGAGTGAATATTTGTGGACAATGCCAACAACAGAATGTAGAATTGCTATGTCTCGCTTTTACTACAAAAGTTAAAGGCTTGACAAAAAAAATCTTAATAATGTAGGTCATTAAAGTTTGACATAAATAAATAAATTACTTTACAGGAAAAGGGATTATCATGATCCTACATAATTTTAGTTCAAGATTACAATAAAATTGAGAATGGAAATGGTGAATGTGTCAAAGCAACAACAACCCAACCATATAGCAGAAAACAGCCGAAGGCCACCAATTGGTCTTCAATGCAGCGAGAAACTCCCTCAGCCAGAGGCATCCTTCAGCTGTTAATCCTTTTTTTATTTGAATAAGGTTCTTTCAAACAAAAATCCCCCCCCCCCCCAAAAAAAAAAATAATGAAAAGGATCTTGGTTCTTACCTTAGGTTGACAATCTACCATCACTTCTTATCTTCATAAATTCAAAATAAGTTGAAAAAATAAATACCTGTTGTTTTTCTACAATTAGGTGTGGATTATACCAGAAATAATGTCTGTATTGTTGAAATGGAAAGTTTAAGGCAAATGATGATATTAATGTAGCAGTCAGTAATCCTTTACTGGACGGAGATTTGTCTGAAAAATACAAAATATTTACCTGTATCATTTTCAATATAAGTTTTATAACATAACTAAATTTATTAGTCATTTAATGCTATTGTATTTATCATGCTCTTAACTCAATTCATTAGTCATCTAATGATACTCTCGTCCTGAATATGCATGAAATATTTGCCGCTGGACGTTAAGCAACCAACAATCAATCAATCTAATGATACTGTATTTATCATGCCCTCACTAAATATTATAATAATTCAATTCATTAGTCATTTAACAATGTATAATGATATTGTATTTATCATGCCCTTAGCAATCTATCTATTTGGAAAACCCAAGATAATCAAAGGTCAATTTTCTTTTTTTGATTTTTTTGTTTTTAGAGTAGTTATTATTCATGTTGTTAGCATCCTCCTTTGACATAGGGAAGATAGTAAAGAAACTAATGCAGGTTTAATGACTCCATATATATATATATATATTTTTTATCTTGATATTATGCTACATGTTTGATGAATAGAACACTGTGTTTCTGTCATACAAAATTCTGCAGCTATTTGCAATAGCAATCCCTTTTGATCTACAATTTAGCATTCCTTGTGATAAGCTGTGACAACAGGACTAATGGAGAAAAGTGTCTGTCAATATAGATGAGTAGAAGTACATGTATCTGTCAATGGCATTTTAAAATTAAGGTTGTTTTTATGTATACTGATCATGATGATGATGTACATGGTATTGCAAATTGTAATCTCTGTTTGTATACTATACTTTCTTAAAAATGTATACTCCTATGAAATGGTCATCACTGGAACCAACAATAAATACAAATGTATATAACACCTGATCCTGAAACCATAGTAACAGGAAGAATTCTCTAAGAACAGACTAACCTATAGCCAACTAAATAAGTGCTGCCATGAAATAAGTCAATCCCTCTAGCCATATTACGAACGTAGTGAAGAAGAAAATAAAGATCACTTCTTCTACTTCAACCATATAAAGGCCATTGACTTCAGCAAACTTCTACTTCAACCATATAAAGGCCATTGACTTCAGCAAACTTCTACTTCAACCATATAAAGGCCATTGACTTCAGCAAACTTCTACTTCAACCATATAAAGGCCATTGACTTCAGCAAACTTCTACTTCAACCATATAAAGCCCATTGACTTCAGCAAACTTCTACTTCAACCATATAAAGGCCATTGACTTCAGCAAACTTCTACTTCAACCATATAAAGGCCATTGACTTCAGCAAACTTCTACTTCAACCATATAAAGGCCATTGACTTCAGCAAACCTCTACTTCAACCATATAAAGGCCATTGACTTCAGCAAACCTCTACTTCAACCATATAAAGGCCATTGACTTCAGCAAACTTCTACTTCAACCATATAAAGGCCATTGACTTCAGCAAACTTCTACTTCAACCATATAAAGGCCATTGAATTCAGCAAACTTCTACTTCAACCATATAAAGGCCATTGACTTCAGCAAAACAAAGATTATGTCACATATATTTTCAACTGCAGACAATAGGTGTATTTACACTTGTATGCAAATTTGTCCGTCATTATGTTGAATCACACAGGTTCCTGTAAATTTTGACATAACAATTCAAAAAATTTGACGTCACAATAGACTTGTAAGTGATTGTTGCTCGACGTCAAAAGTTATTCGGCGATCTAAGGTCATTTGGAGTCAATTTTAGCTAAATACCAAAAGTGTACTGTTTATACCAACAAGAAAGAAAAGAAATGATGTAAAAGTTGAACACATTGAATATACACTGCAACAGATATTGCTAATATTCCTGGCAACAACACAAGGCCTAAGAACATGAAGAAAGAACAGCACACATTATAGAATATTTTAAAAGTGCAAGGTTTTGAAGAGCGGTTTCAAGATCTACATGTGTATGTATGTATATGTGTACTTCAGTATTCTAAACGCAACACTTGCATGTAAAAATCATGATCATGCATTCATGTATATAGGTTGAAAACAAATCTTTACAACAAAAGAGATGAACTTTCGATTTCTATGTAGCAACATTCCAGTAGCACCTGCATATAGACATGATAGAGATAGAGAACCAGTACTAACTATTGAAAATAATATTCTTAAAAAATCGTCAATTGAAAAACTTTTAGGTGTTAGAATTGACTCTAATCTGTCCTGGACAGGCCATATTAATTACTTATGTTCATCAATTTCATCTAGACTTTTTTTACTCTCTAAAATCAAGAAATTTCTAAATATTGATCTAAGAAAATTATATTATAATGGGTATATTCTCCCACTGATAGATTATTGTTGTATTATTTGGAGTGGTTGTGCTAAAAATGAGCTAGTCAGAATAATAAAATTGCAGAAAAGGGCTGCAAGAATTATTTTAGATGCTGATCCACTTTCATCATCAGCTCCACTGTTTAAACAGCTTGAATGGATGACAGTAGAGAACAGAATCTCATACCACAAATCAGTTTTGATGCAGAAATGCCTTAAAAATGAAGCCCCTGTTTATCTCACCGAAAAATTTAAAGAAATGCCAGAAATAAAGCAATATTGTTTGAGAAATGCCTCTTGCAAAAATTTACAAATTCCAAAAGCCAAAACAGAGCTTTATAAAAAATCTTTTATATATTCAGGATCTATTTTATGGAATAATTTACCAATATCCCTGAAAAAATCAACATCAAGTACAAGCTCATTCAAAAAAGATTTAAAAAATTACTGGTTGGAACATTAAGAAGCTGTGTTTTTTATATGCATAATTATTTTCACACACTTACTCAAACTTGTTATTGTTGATGTTATTACTATAAATATATGTCATATGTGAATTTGTAATGTTTACCTGTTGTGAAAATTGTATACTTCATGACAATTTTTTATTTCATTATTCATGTATGTGTGTCTGTTTGATATTTTGTAATTGTTTGTATTATTTCATTGTATTTCATGAGGGCCTCAGGGAAGATTAGCTTTATAGCTAACTGTGTAAAGTTAAATAAAGAATTATTATTATTATTATTATTATTATTATTATTATTATTATTATTATTATATTATTATATTATAATTATAGAGTATATATCTCCCAATTGATACGATATTCTCTGCTTGTATATATTTCCTATCATGATTTCCTTGATAGAGGGTTGCTGCTCACAAGGAAGCTATTAAACCAATAGTTCCACATGGTGAAGTTGAAATCATCATGTCAGAGTTGGTTGACTATTATTTAATAACCGTTTCACAGATGATATCAGATATGTTTCTTATGTTTTATCTACAAATCATCCACTTCCCTTTGGCCTAAATTAATATATTTGTTTGTTTCCCCAATCCCAACCGACCCTGCCAAGCCAGGTGTGGGTAGCTACATGTATAGGTAGGTAGGGAAATAATTTTATTTTTTCTGAAAGCCTAAACAATATCAGTCGATTTGGCAAGCCTGTAAATCAGAAATGAATAAAATAATATTTGACTTAGTTTTGACAATCAAATTTTGTGAGTTGGACCATTTTTCTAGGTCGGTCGAGATTTGGGAAACAAACGATAATTTATTTTGTGCTTTTCACAACGAATGTGAACTACGGAATTTAACTATTTACCTGGTTTATATGGGGACAAAGTCCCCTATTACAGTAGAAAATTCAATAAAAAAAAAAAAAAAAAAATCGGAAAAATTTCCCGAATTTTTCATTGTACTAATGAACTCAAAATCTTTCAATTTTTTTATGTCGGGTTTTTGAATTTCCAGATCGGCGCAGAAATCTACTTCTGTTTCAGGTCTTGTTTACATGAGACTTTGAATAAAATGTATATTTATCAGTCTAAGAAAGGAACTAATACTAATTCATTGAAAAAAAATGTTTGTTATTAAAAAAACGTTACCCAATGACAGCTTTTCTTTGTTTGAATTGAATATGACGTCATAATTTAAATAACGTCACAACTAAACCAAAATCGGAAACGTTAAGGTATTTCCGTTTCTATTTTTAACATTGTTGATTAAAAAAAAAATCAGACTTCATCCCCATTCACAGGTAATTCCTGCCTCATATTAATAACATGAGCAACACGACAGGTGCCACATGTGGCGCAGGATCTGCTTATCCTTCCGGAGCACCTGACATCACCCTCAGATTTTGGTGGGGTTTGTGTGTTGCTAGTCTTTACTTTAGTTTTCTATGTTGGGTCTTCTATGAACTACCTATTATTTGTCTGTTTGTCTTTTATTTTTTGGCAACACTAAACATCAATTCATAATAATTTACATGCCCGTTTCCCCACATGAGTTTGAGATCCTATCAATAAGGGGTTAAAAATATACCAAAGTCGACTATCACAGGATTTCAAACTTCTGTGGTTTCCGACCATGGGTCGTTTCCTGTGACTATTCGTAAAACTTACAAAATCCAGTAGTTCCATGTAATGCTCCCATAACCAACAGAGATTTTTTTTAATTCACCATCGAACAAATAAGGAAACTTTCTATTTTCTTTAGTGTTTTCTCGGGATTACGGAAATTCTATGCATTTCCGAAAAGAAATTTAAGAAATTTTACGTCTAATTCATTCACACGTTTGGAATCCATAGAAATTCGCCCCAATGGAAATCGCCCCACGCCTAATCGCCCCATTTTTCACCAACTGGGCCACTTTAAAAAAAAAAAACCGCCCCAAACTGATTTACCAAATCGCCCCACTTTAAAAAAAAAACTCACTTGTGAAATGGGTTAAATTCCTTGAAAAAAAGATGCTATCCCGTTGATATGCTCCTGCCACTTATAAATTAAATCAATACCTATGTAAACCTTATAGTTTGATTAATAAAGCAGTATTAAGAAGTGACGGTATCAGTATTTCGGTAACGTGAATGTCAACTCGCCCTACTTGTGTAAAATAGATAAATCTTGATGAATTGAGTTATGCCAGTTTTCAGCAAAGCAGCCTCTTAGGCGTAAGGGCCTAAGGCGTGTGTGGAGTAGACCCCCCTTTTTAAATTCTGATTTTCATATCTGATTTTTTCAGATTTTCGTATTTTATTTTTTCATATATAAACTTTATAGATTTACTTTGTTTTACTTATTAAAGGTTTTCAAAGTCTTTTCAATGCAATAAGGATAAAGATTTTGTTACTAACATTGTTAAATTGCACTGAAAAGACTTTGAACACATTAAATAAGTAGAACTAAAGATAATATAAGTTGAAATATGAAAAAAATATTTTCAAATAAAATATGAAAATCGAAATTAAAAAGGAGGGGTTCATTTTACAAACGCCTGTGTATTCAAGTGGGGCTATTTTGCCGGCTCAGCAAAATAGCTTCGTTGGCTCTATTTTGCCGGCGGCAAGACATTTGATAAGGTTAGTCATAGCCTTCTCATCCACAAACTGAAGCACAATATGGGATAACCACTAAAACAAATGAGTGGATACAACTTCCTAGATAACGTGATAGAACACATTCAAAAGAAGTAGAGGGCCAAGTTAAACATCGACTTCGATCCATTCTAATAGAGTCCGGCGTACCACAAGGATCCGTCCTCGGACCTAACCTTCTTGTTTTATATATACGACATGCCCCAGTGGATTCAATCAACCTTGCGACTGTTAAATGCTTACGTCACAATATCATCCAATGCAGATGCTGCAAACGTACAAATGACTTTGACCAGCTGTACGGGAAGCAACATGGCTTAACTCCCATCCTGACAAATTAAGTTTACTCATCATCTCCAAGAAGCGAACTAAACCTAAGTACAATTACACAGTCCATGGCCATAACCTTGAACATGTAACATCAGCTAAATGCCTGAGATGCACTAATTTATCAGATCTTAGATGGGATTAAAGCATAAGCACCACCTGCTTCAAAGCTAACAACACCATTAGTTTCTTAAAAAGGAATGTGAACATCTCCAACAAGTCAATAAAAGACATGTCAAAACAAGAATATACACGGATGCCGCACTTGCACTATCATTTTCTATGTTTAGTGGACTGTGAAATTGTGGTAAAACTCTAATTTGGCATCAAAATTAGAAAGATCATAGCATAGGGAACATATATACTAAGTTTCAAGTTGCTTGGACTTCAACTTCATAAAAAACTACCTTGAACAAAAACTTTAGTCTGAAGCGTGACAGACAGACGGACAAACGGACGAACAGACAAACAGACAGACGAACGAACGAACGAACGGACCTACAGACCAGAAAACATAATGTCCCTTACTATCGTAGGAGGGGCATAACACATACATGTCCCTCTTCAAGCATACTTTAGAATATGCTAGTGCAGTATGCAGATATACTCCCTGTACATACTGACATTCCTGACCAGACCTGAACTGTACATACTGATATTCCTGACCAGAACTAAGCTGTGCATACTTAGATTCCTGAACAGACCTGAACTGTACATACTGACAATCCTGACCAGACATGAACTGTACATACTGACATTCCTGACCAGACATGAACTGTACATACTGACCTTCCTGACCAGAAATAAATTATACATACTGACATTCCTGACCAGACATGAACTGTACATAATGACATTCCTGACCAGACCTGAACTGTACATACTGACATTCCTGACCAGACCTGAAATGTACATACTGACATTCCTGACCAGACCAGAACTGCACATACTGACATTCCTGACCAAACCTGAACTGTACATACTGACATTCCTGACCAGACCAGAACTGCAAATACTGACATTCCTGACCAGACCTGAACTGTACATACTGAACTTTCTGACCAGACCTGAACTGTACATACTGAACTTCCTGACCAGACATGAACTGTACATACTGACATTCCTGACCAGACCTGACCTGTACATACTGACATTCCTGACCAGACCTGAACTGTACATACTGACATTCCTGACCAGACCAGAACTGCAAATACTGACATTCCTGACCAGACCTGAACTGTACATACTGACATTCCTGACCAGACCAGAACTGCAAATACTGACATTCCTTACCAGACCTGAACTGTACATACTGAACTTTCTGACCAGACCTGAACTGTACATACTGAACTTCCTGACCAGACATGAACTGTACATACTGACATTCCTGACCAGACCTGACCTGAACATACTGGCCTTCCTGACCCGAACTGAACTGTACATACTGACCTTCAGGTCCAGACATGAACTGTACATACTGACATTCCTGACCAGACATGAACTGTACATACTGACATTCCTGACCAGAACTGAACTGTACATTCTGACATTCCTGACCAGACCGCAACTGTTCATACTCACATTCCTGACCAGACCGCGACTGTACATACTGACATTCCTGGCCAGACCGCAACTGTACATACTGACATTCCTGACCAAACCTGAACTATACATACTGACCTTCCTGACCAGACATGAACTGTACATACCGACCTTCCTGACCAGACATGAACTGTACATACCGACCTTCCTGACCAGACATAAACTGTACATACTGACATTCCTGAACAGACATGAACTGTACATACTGACATTCCTGACCGAACCTGAACTGTACATACTGACATTCCTGACCAGACCTGAACTGTACATACTGACATTCCTGACCAAACCAGAACTGCACATACTGACATTCCTGACCAGACCTGAACTTTACAAACTGACATTTCTGACCAGACCTGAACTGTACATACTGACATTCCTGACCAGACCAGAACTGTACATACTGACATTCCTGACCAGACCTGAACTTTACAAACTGACATTTCTGACCAGACCAGAACTGTACATACTGACATTCCTGACCAGACCTGAACTGTACATACTGACATTCCTGACCCGAACTGAACTGTACATACTGACCTTCCGGTCCAGACATGAACTGTACATACTGACCTTCCGGTCCAGACATATACTGTACATATTGACATTCCTGACCAGAACTGAACTGTACATTCTGACATTCCTGACCAGAACTGAACTGTACATTTTGACATTCCTGACCAGACCGCAACTGTACATACTGACATTCCTGACCAGACCGCAACTGTACATACTGACATTCCTGACCAGACTGCAACTGTACATACTGACATTCCTGACCAGACCGCAACTGTACATACTGACATTCCTGACCAGACCAGAACTGTACATACTGACATTCCTGACCAGACCAGAACTGTACATACTGACATTCCTGACCAAACCTGAACTGTACATACTGACCTTCCTGACCAGACCTGAACTGTAAATACCGACCTTCCTTACCAGACCTGAACTGTACATACTGACATTCCTGACCAGACCAGAACTGTACATACTGACATTCCTGACCAAACCTGAACTGTACATACTGACCTTCCTGACCAGACCTGAACTGTAAATACCGACCTTCCTTACCAGACCTGAACTGTACATACTGACATTCCTGAACAAGAACTGTAGATGTACATACTTATCTCCCAGACCAGAAATGAACATGTATATACTTATCAGTTAGACCTGAACTGCACATGTATTTACTTATCTTCCAGACCAGAACTGTGACCTGAACTATACATGTGCATACTTATTTTCAATTCCACAACTGTACATATGCATACCTATCCCCATGACTAGAAGTGTACATGTGCATACTTATCTCCAAGATCACAACTGTACATATGCAAACCTACCCCCAAGACCAGAAGTGTACATGTGCATACTTATCTCAAAGATCACAACGTTCCCTCCCAGACCAGAACTGTACGTGTTTATACTTATCTCCAAGACTAGAACTGTACATGTACATACTTATCTCCTAGACAAGAACTATGTATGTACATACTTATATCCAAGACAAGAACTGTAATGTACATACTTATCTCCAAGACAAGAAATGTACTAATACATACTTATCTCCAATACCAGAACGGTACATATACATATTTATCCCCGAGACCAGAACTGTACCTACTTATCTCCAAGACAAGAATTGTACATTTATATACTTATCTCCCAGACCAGAACGGTGACTGTGCATTCTTATCTCCGAGACCAGAACTGTACATGGACATACTCATCTCCCTGACCAGAACGGGGACTGTGCATTCTTATCTCCGAGACCAGAACTGTACATTCTTATCTCCAAGACCAGAACTGTGCATGTATATACGTTTTCCCAGACCAGAACTGTACCTGTAGATACGTTATCCTAGACCAAAACTGTACTCCAAGACAAGAACTGTACATGTACATACTTATTCCCAAGACCAGAACTGTACATGTATCTACGTTATCCCAGACCAGAACTGTACCTGTATATACGTTATCCTAGACCAAAACTGTACTCCAAGACAAGAACTGTACATCTACATACTTATTCCCAAGACCAGAACTGTACATGTATCTACGTTATCCCAGACCAGAACTGTACCTGTATATACGTTATCCTAGACCAAAACTGTACTCAAGACAAGAACTGTACATCTACATACTTATTTCCCAGACCAGAACTGTACATTTATATACGTTCTCCCAGACTATAACTGTACATGTATACACGTTATCCCAGACCAGAACTGTACATGAACATACTTATTTCCCTGACCAGAACTGTACATACTTATCTTCAAGATCATACTTACTTTCAAGACCAGAACTGTACATGTATATACGTTATACCAGACCAAAACTGTACTCCAAGACAAGAACTATACATGTACATAGTTATTTCCCAGGCCAGAACTGTACATATATATACGTTATCCCAGACCAGAACTGTACATGTATATACGTTATCCCAGACCAGAACTGTAGATGAACATAATTATTCCCCTGACCAGAACTGTACATTCTCAGATCCGGACATCCTGGCATTTACATTTGTCAGGAGGTGATGCCATCCGGAATCCTCTAGACTTTTCATCTACTTGAAGGGGATTACTGATTATTTATATTGCCGATTTTGTTTTAACCAGAGGTTATAGTATGTTAAAAATCAAAATAGAGATATTATATAGTGTCTTTAACAGTATTAATCTTCAAGACCAGAACTGTACATAATTATCTTCAAGACCAGAACTGTACATGTATATATACGTTATCTCAGATCAAAACTGTACCCCAAGACAAGAACTGTACATCTATATACTTATTTCCCAGACCAGAACTGTACATGTATTTATGTTATCCCAGACCAGAACTGTACATGTATATATGTTATCCCAGACCAGAACTGTACATGTATATACGTTATCCCAGACCAGAACTGTACATGAACATACTTATTTCCCTAACCAGAACTGTACATACTTATCTCTCTCACCAGAACTGTACATGAACATACTTATCTCCCTGACAAGAACAATACATGTACAAACTAATCTCCAAGATCAGAACTGTAAATGTACATATAAATCCTCCAGACCAGAACTGTACATGTACATACTTTCTCCTAGACAAGAACTGTACATCTACATACTTATTTCAAATGATAGCAATGATCTATCACAATCCTATTAAACTTACTTCAGCAGAAAACTTTATAACGAAAATTGCTTATTTATTCAGTTACTAGAACGTGAAGCTGTTAAACTGTATTAACAGTAATGATACTTCATAGTCAATATCAATTATCTATCACAATTATTTCCTATCACTCACTGAAGCAGACTCCTGAGTCACTTGTAAAGTAATCCCTTCAACTCGATTTCTGCATTGCAGGCAAGACAAAAATTGAATAGTTATTTCCTGGTAATATGGCATTTCTAGAGCTGAAAACAGGACATGGGTTTTACTCATTGTTGAAGGCAGTACAGTGACCAAAAGTTGTTAATTTCTGAGTCATTTTGATCTCTTATGGACAATTTTCTCATTAGCAATCATACCACATCTTCTTTTTTATATACATCTACCAGTACATATAATGTCCCATCAACTTACAAAGTGTCATGACATTCTGTATTGTTGTTTCAGAGGAGTTGAGATGACAAGAACAGGACTGACATGGACCAGTCAAAAACATTGTACAATATATACTTTGTTATGTAGGTTACAAACCCTATGTATCTCACCTGGCACAATGGGCCAAGTGAATTTTTCTCATCACTTGGCATCCGTCGTCGTCATCCAACATGGAAGACATGGTTAAAATAGAACGTGGGGTGAGAAATGCAGCTTTTTACTTATATCTCTGAAACTATAGCAAAAGTATAACAGGTGCATTATTTCATGCATTGATTTTAATAAATATATCTGATGAGACATTGGAGTCTATAGTTTATAGCTTAAATTGTATCATTGATGCATGCTTTATATTACTCATTATTCAAACAAAATGAAGACATTCGTAGAATACTTTATTCTGTACAAAGTTTTTTCAACATCAAACTTTTTATGTCTGTCAAATACAAGTTTTATAATGAGCCAACAGTCATTCATTCTCAGTAAACACACAGACCTTCTCTGTCAGCCAACAATATAATGTCATTCATTCTAGGTCAACATATAGATCTTCTCTAGATCATTAGGTAACAAAAAAGTACAAATCATTACATTATACTGTACAGCAAGTAACAGTTTTAATTAAATAAGTAAAAACATTACAGTATAAAATCACACAATTTTACTCTTGCATCCGACTGTTCTTTTTCAAAGCACAATCATTGTTGGCCAATAGTATGTCCAGGAATACATTGACTTGTGTTCAGGAAATTGTACAAATAAAAAATCAACCATCCCTAGAAGACCTCTGGTTAGTTTTATCAAGGTCAATTAATTTATTAATAGCAATTGTCAATAACTGATCTCTGGTTTGTGTTTATCTTGAACCAAACATAAATGACATCACTAAAGCTTAGAAGCTGTATTGAATTAAATTTCATGGGAATCACTGACATAACAGATAAAGATCTCAATGATATTTGTTACTGTAAATTCAGAAATTTTTGCATGGATTTATTATTGCAAATTTGGTAGAATGGACTAAAACGCAGGATTAATTATTGCAATTTCAGGAAAATCTGAATTGGTTGATTATATAGGGAATCATTGTCTCTTATGTAAGTTTATAGATCTGCCACTGGATAATCATAATATTTCCCTTTGAAAGAAAAGACATTCCGTGTTTTCATCAAAACAATTAAACCTAACTTATTGTGTAGCATGTGATCATTGTGATGACAAAATAAAATATCAACATAAAACTGAAATATGAAATAAATAAAGAAAACAAAATGTCAATTGTATGTATTATACTAACAATATAAATGGGATCTACTTCTATATACCTACAAAACAAATATAAAATATAAACTATTAGGATATCCCTGCATGTTATTTTTACAAGCACTGTTTTTTTCTAGTGATACTAAGATTTTTGGTATTCATTTTAACATAATCTTAAAGCACACTATTCTCCATAAAAACATATTTCCCAAAAGATGAGTTCCTCCCTCTATTTTCTGAATGTAGTTTTATTTTTTTTAAATACAAAACAATTCCTAAAATAAGATTTTGATTACAACTATAAAAGGATTTCTGATATGTTTTGGGAGCCCATCATCTCTAAAATCTTAATCAAAATGAATAGTTTTAGTGGACTACATAAGGAATTTATTAAAAGTATGCACATTATTTCTTTAAGTTATTCTAAAAAGACAGAAAAATATATTACTGATTCTTTATAACTTAATTCTAAATTCCATTTTCAAGGAGTAAATCATGAAAAAAAGATGACATCACAGTCACATGACAAAGTTATATCTATGAGCTGATAGCCAATCAGAGAAGATATGTTAAATCATAAATTAAATTATTTATAAAAACACCAATAAGATTTGATGGGGGATGAAAAAAAACCTTCTCTGTTCTCATTATCTTCAAACTTTGCTAGTTTTTACAGTCTCTTCTTATTTATATAACTATTTCTGGATATTTCTATGTGCCTTTCTGAAATAAAACATGTTTTAAAGTAATAGCATGAGATTATAGGTCAATGTCATCATACAAAATGATTGTTTATCCAATTAAATACATATAAAGAATGAAAACATAATAGCAAACCATGATCTCTCATAATCACATTACTTCATTCTGTTATATTGCATGGATGCTTTACTCCAAATCTATCAATCAATCACAAGTCGACACATACATAATTGTACATGGACAAGTTGACACATACATAATTGTACATGGACAAGTTGACACATAAATAATGGTACATGGACAAGTTGACACATACATTATTGTATATGGACAAGTTGACACATACATTATTGTACACAGACAAGTTGACACATACATTATTGTACATGGACAAGTTGACACATACATTATTGTACATGGACAAGTTGAAACATAAATTATTGTACATGGACAAGTTGACACATACATTATTGTACACGGACAAGTTGACACATACGTTATTGTACATGGACAAGTTGACACATACATTATTCATTTTTTTAAAGTCGAGGTTACATAAAATATAAACAATATGACTAGTAATACAAATTACAGAAGAAAATCATCTATTGACAAGATCTACCAAATCTGTCTAATTAACAAAACTAAATTAAAGCAGGAGTAAATTGACCGCATATTATTTTTCTTAAAAAATTCCCACCATGAAAATAACAATCACAATCACAATTTGATTCCATACCGAGAACAATCCACACACACACACACACACAAATTTTTGTTATGACAAATGGAATGAGAGTTGTCCTTCTTTTGCAGCTTTTTGTAGT
This sequence comes from Mytilus trossulus, assembly GCF_036588685.1. Lineage (NCBI taxonomy): Eukaryota > Metazoa > Mollusca > Bivalvia > Mytilida > Mytilidae > Mytilus > Mytilus trossulus. The sequence goes on along the minus strand of NC_086375.1, from coordinate 93,748,480 downwards.
TTTTCTCGCATGATTTGTGCAGATGAATAGTCAGGTAATTTGAGATAATTAACACATGTCATCACAGAAGGCAGAAAACTGTCTGGATTATCGTTGGTTTCAAATGTCTTTCTGACTATTGTCAATGGAGGATTCAAACTTTTAAAACCTGAAAGCAAAAATCAAATTCTAAATTATGTAATATATCATCTCTTGGCTGATGTCTTTATAATGGTTCTTAAAAGTTAGTTTTCTAACACTTTTGCCAATTAAGTTTTATTCTAAACATATAGTACTTAATAACTATGACGTATTTTAAATAATCATTTGCAGCAGACCCGTAAGACTGTAATATCATAGTTGAATACTGGCATCTGATTTATAATGTTACTTACCTCCGACTGGAAGACGAGGTGACCCGGTAACAAACTGTAGAAACTCCCTCTGTTCATTGATATCATAGGAACTGAGATTCTCAAACAACGATTTAACAGCACGACTGTCGTGTGTATAACCATGATCGGGGCGACAACATTCTAACAACATCTTTGTATCCCAGGGCTCGGTAACATTACCACAGAATAACTGCTCCAGCTGAAATACACAAATACTTAATGTATAACAGTCTTATAGCTGAAATACATAAATACTTACTGTATCCTACTGTAGTCTAAATTAGGTCATCTTGTTAGTTTCGCTCGGTATTTTTGTTTGCACTTATCACATGGGGAAACTACACATTGACGTCACAACGCTATTACCAGCAGACAAAATTAGTGCAGAATAAATTTTTTCTACTCTTTTGAATAAAAAAAAATAAATATCTAAAATAAGTTTACATTGTAATTCTTTAGTATTGCTCAAACATACAAATTTTCTATTGGCAGTTTCAAACCCGACTTAAAACTTGAAACTGGCATTTATTTTAAATATGTGCCTTTAAAATCAACATAACAGACCAATAAAAGTTTACAGTAGAATACATGTATATAATGATTTTTTTATATTAACAAATTTGTATGTGAAATTATGAACATTACCACATTCATATTAAAAAGTCCGCATCTGTGTCACGCGTTTTCACACGATTTTTGACATGTCATGTCATGTCATGACATGATTTCCCATTGTCAGAGGTTGGCAAGTATGCATTTTTAATTGCCATTAATTTATACAGAAAGGAACACAATTTACCTAAGTTTGTCACTGGTGTGTAGAAAAGTACAAGATTTTTAATAATGGTAAGGTTGAACATCCTTAATATAAATTTCCTCATTTATAGAAATACAAAAGTGTAGTTAATTGGTGTATACCTCATCAGGATAACAGCTCTGTAGTGATGACATGTGAAAGACAGATTCAAATCCTTCTCTAAATGCTTCAAACTGTCTGGATACACCTTCCACTAAACTCCAATGTACTACCAACTGTAAACATATAACATAATAAACTTAATTTATCACCATAAACAAACAGTGTAAATATGTTGTCATTTTGTCCATTGCATTCAAAAACTAAATTTCTCTAAAATTACATTTTTTGTTCCTACATAGTTCAATAAGTATGAATGTATCAAATCCCACGACAAGTATATATCTAATAATTAAACTGCGAGCAATCCGTGAGGTTGTCTCAAACTAAATGTTCATATTTCTCTCTATGGGAAGACTTGTCTTGGTACTCTAAAATGGCAATATAATATTTTTTCCCCTCTGTGGTTGTCATAAGTGACAGATGTATGAATCTTGTTTACCCCTAGCCCTTTCATTACCTGTTAGTATTTCTCCAAGTTATCTAATGTGACAGGTATATCCTTGCCTCCTTTATGACCCTTACCTGTAAGTATTTCTCCAAGTTATCTAATGTGACAGGTATATCCTTGCCTCCTTTATGACCCTTACCTGTAAGTATTCCTCCAAGTTATCTAATGTGACAGGTATATCCTTGCCTCCTTTATGACCCTTACCTGTAAGTATTCCTCCAAGTTATCTAATGTGACAGGTATATCCTTGCCTCCTTTCTTCAATTCTATATGGCCATAACCAGGGAGTGTAAAGTCAATATCTAGGTCTTCTATACTACACCCATCCATACTTAAACTTTCCAGGGCTAACTGGCGACTCTCCTCAGTCTGAAATCATACAACAGTTCTATTTCATTGCTTCAATAACAAACTATTTTTATGATAGGCCCTTTCACAGTTATTTTAGCCATGTTGAATAGGGGGCACATTTTCATAGTTAAGGTGAAAATGCAGGAAAACATCATTGAAACAGGTAGATGCTTAGAAACAAGCATAGAATTTCTCATACCAAATTACTTCCACCTCTATCCAAAAAATCTGCCCCGATTCAATATGGCTGCAGAAGCCATGTCCTGGCCTATTGACAAACTAGATCTGTGAGTGAACTCACCAAGGACAGTTCTATCCTGGGATTATAATAGTTGATTTATCATCTCTCCTTTAACATGAAGAACAAATCATATTTCTTCATGCACATCTACAACTGTGTAAATGTTCATCAATATCCCTCAAGCTATTTACGTAGACAGACAGACAGACAGACAGACAAACACACAGAGTTGTCTCATCGGCATTCATACCACATCTTTTTTTCTATACACAGAGGGTAGTTCCACTTAACTATCCAAACATTTTCTTTGAAGGGGATATACAATAACAAATATAAGCCATGTGGACCAAGTCTGATTGCACTTTAATGAGATGTAAATGTCAATAACTATATTCATTTATATTGCCCTATTTAAAAATTGGAATAAAGTATTTTCTATTACTCCCCACTTCCAATTCCAAAGGAAGGTCCTGAAAATTAAATAAATTGTTACAGCTTGCCTACTACTTAAAGGAATGTATTTATACAATCTAGTCTGGAAGCCCTAAATATGTAAAATTTTGTTGACCTAAGCATGTTAGGTTGTTCACTCTCCATCTTTTATGTATATAACTAATCCTTCACAGTGTTCTCAATATTTAAACCAATTTTACTTTTCATTCCTGGCTATTAAATGTGTGCGTTGGTGTGTTCCTGATGACGGTAAAACTGAAGAAAAAAGCTTTGAAATTTATAAAATATTTTGTCATTTCAAATTTTACTTGCAGAATTGACTATTAACTTATGTATGACCAATCATATAATTAGTGAGGATTCTATATTTCACCAGATGACGGTCATCTGACTGGTCATGTGACTGGTCATTGTTACTCACATGTGACTTATCAGCCAGTATTCTGTGTTTTTGTCTGAGAATATCCTCTAACTGTTGGAAAGACTTGGCAATGACAGGATCTATAAATTGTAGATCAGCTGATGTAAGACTGTGTTCTTGTCCTAACATCCACTTGTAGAAAACCAAGGACAATGGCAAGTCCAGCTGTACACACAAAAAATATAACATTTACATTACTAAAAATATATAATGAGTCAAAAATGTTACAAATAAAGAGTTCAGAAATTTAAACAAAATTTGTCTTGCTCTGCCACTACAGCAAACAAAGAAAACTATATTGTTAGAACTTTTAATACAAAAAAAAGATTTACTGGTAATCTTGGAATTTTAATCAAAATAATTGCAATCAGAAAGTAGATGATAAAACCAAAGATGTATATCACTTAACTATTGGTGATGATCCACACATCTAAAACAAACTGTGAGATCTTAACCATGTCTTGTTATTTATTATTGATCATAAATATATTGGACAATATTTACCCCTACTCTTTGAAAATCTCCTGACACTACTATCAAAGGGACAAAGTATCTGACTATATTTTTGAGAGAAAAAAAGTACATACTACTGTAAATTCAGAAATTAATGCGAGGTTTTTATTATTGAGAAAAATGTGACTGAGTTGTAAAAGCAATAATTTAAACTCGCATTTTGAAATATTTTATATGAATTTAACAGGATTTTTCTCAAAATCGTAAGAAAATCTTATTTAAGTCTTAAATGACAAAATCGCAACAATAAATGCACGCAATAATTTCTGAATTTACAGTACATTTCGCAGACAGCAAAAGAATATGATTTCATTTCTTTTTGGTAATTATATTATTATTTTCCCCCAGTAAAATGACAGTTTTTCTATGTTTGTTACTCTGTATAACTTACCATTCTGGAGTCCATTAATGCTTTAGCCATAAACTTGCCTAAGAATTTAAACTTAGCTTTAATTCTATTGACAATGGCAGCTTTAGCATTCCGTGCAAGTGGTGCTGGGAACAGTCCACAGATGGAGAAACTATATTCTGTTACGTGTTCTGTAAATAATAAACAGAGGTAATTTCTTGGGACACTATAGAGAAACTATATTCTGTAAATAATAAACAGAAGAATTTTCTTATGGCATTGCAAAGTGCTTACCATAACCAATTCCAAAGTAAACAAATTATTAATGTGGAGCCAGATTGACAGTGATGCTAATATGGTTAGAAAATAATCACAGAAATATGTAATGTATACCAGTGTTTATATTTGATCTTAACTCATTTAAATCATATAACTTAAAGTTGTAAATATTCCAAAATAAAATTGTCATTTCATTTCTTTAGGTAGATTCTTCAAGAATCATACCAGGACTGTATCTGCAAAATTATCTGAACAATACAAATAATACCTGAAGAGTTTTTCTCGACTAAAGATTCCCCTCTCCACAATTCAAACTCTGATTTCTGTAATTCTTTTGATACTAATGCATAAAATTCTAAAGTTGGTCCTAGACCTGTTCCAACCTATAAAAGTAAAACAAATATTATATATCCTGAGAAGAGGAGATACAAATTTACACAATATTTGTTAACACATAGATCTCTTAAAAATTAGGGGGCCTCAGTAGTCTAAGTAGCCCTACTACTGTAATCACTGACCAGTTAACACTGAGGTTGTGAGTTCGAAACACTACTTGTGTGGGTGCACTCAACTCTAGTCTTGGTTGACTAGGATTGTCAATTTTCCCATCTAAAGGTTCGGCTCCATCCACCCATACAAACAAACAGCCACAAAATAGCCCCAAAGTGGGATTAAAACACCAAAAATCAATGAATTTTAAAAATCATAAAAAGATAGTATCACAGTCTTTACATGATCATCAAAGGTCAGTCAGACAATTGGTAATGATTTATCTGTCTGACTGAAACAAGGTTAAAAATATGTTTTCTGTTATCACGGTATCCTGTATGTAGTACATGTTCACAGAAACAAACACAAAATAGTATTATACAAATGTTTTCAAGAATTTTAAGGTTTTTTATAGTAAAAATCATGAATATTTATAGACTTCAGCAGAAACAATAACTAAAATTAAATCAAAAGAACTGTGAAAGTAATTATGATATTGAAACTTTTTATTATTAATTTAGCAAGTGAATATGGAATCAAATATATTTGATTAAAGCACTCTGAATTTGGATTGGTTGGAATGACCTATTTATTTATATGACCTATGACAAATTTATCAGATTTGAAGGGCCTGGCAGTACAGCATATTGTGTGATGTCTGATATAATTTCATATAATATACAGTAAACCGACTTAAAGAATAGAAACCAATTTCAGGACCTACATACATACGTACATACAAGACAGACAAGGGTAAACTTAATGCTTCCTTCAGTACAACAGGGGTAATGAAAATAAACTGTCATAGAATAATAAAATATCAATATCTCCATGGAAGTCACATTGACTGAAGTAATTCTTAATATTTATGTTATATTAATGCCAGCTTTCTGGTTTTACAATATCTACAATAACACACTAAAAGTCTAGGATCTTACCTCATTTTCATATTGAATTTCCAGTAAGGCTTTAGAATTACCCAGTTCATCAATAACTTTCTCTGCTTGTTTTAACAATTCTAACCGGTTCACAACTCGCTAAAACACACAAAACGCTCATAATAACTCAAATTGTAATAATAAACAAACCTTGTCTCACCTTTAGGAAAAATTTGGTTAAAACTTTGTGCAACTTAAAGAGAAAAAGTTTATTGAAAAGTTATGTATACTTAATGCAACATTGTCATGCAGGCATTCCAGTCATAAACAAAACTGCTTTATGAATCATAGTGATATATTTAGTAATGATAGAAAAGTGCATGCCCTTCATTTGCCTTGAATTTAAAGACTTTGCAATAGATTTTGCATGCTTTAATATAGTTGAACATGTTAATTTCCTTTGCAAATATGTCCAGGTAACAGATTTGATAAAGTAAGTGAATTTTACCAAAAATTGGTTGAATACCATGAGCAGCTTTGCGAACAACACTTGAAAATTAAATGAAGTATTATCAGCCCTTGCTACTGTATCACTTACCCTTCTTCTGTCCAGCCTAGGAGCTACCCTCTCATTATTATCATTAGAGCTATTGTCACCGGTGTTATCTTGTAGTCTCATTAGAGCTCGATCTCTGTCAAAGGTTGTGGCATAAAATAATAACTGACGAGTTTCAAAAGGAAACATGAATGGTCTGAAACAAAGAACATCATCTATTTAATAAACACTTTAACCAATCAACTTTGTATACATCTTAAGCAATTAACCAACTTGTTTACCTCAAAGTTCTAAATTTACTTATAGCTTAGAAACCAGTAGATAATAAACAACTTGTTTACCTCAAAGTGCAAAATTTACTTAATGCTAAGAAACAAGTAGATAATAAATTCAATATTCATTCATCTGTTGCTTCCTAGGCTAGAGTTGTCAATAGAGCAGGACTTAAACACCACGTTCATGCATTTTAGTTGCTACTGTAAAATTCAGATTTGTAGTTGTTAGCCTTTCAATTTATATAATTATTGCCTCCATGTTAAGAATGCACATGGTTACTAATAGGTCAATCTCATGTAATTAGACCCACCCCAGTATGCAATTACATAATAATATGAAAAAGAAGATGTGGTATGATTGCCAATGAGACAACTATCCACAAAAGACCAAAATGACACAAACATCATTAACAACTATAGGTCACCGTATGGCCTTCAACAATGAGCAAAGCCCATACCGTATAGTCAGCTATAAAAGGCCCCGATAAGACAATGTCAGTTTCACCAAAGTTCAATGGATCAAAAGATATGAGCTGGAGATCAACTATCATAGGTTTCGAAGGTCAAAGTCCAGATCAGAGAGACCTGAATTTGGTTTATAAACATTGTAGAAAGAAATGACACATCTAATATTGCTGAGTTCCTTTAAAACTAGACTATTTAATCATCAAATGATAAACAACATATATATCACAAAATAAACCCACACATTTTTACAAAATTTCCTGTCCTTTATGTATAACCATATCAAATTGAACTAGAACATCTACTTACGCTGCATTGGCTATCTCAGCCAACCAGTTAGGTAAATTGCCCGTCATAATCACCAGTGGGTCCTGTAGCTGTCTGTTAGCTTTGGCTGTTAACTTTGAACTTAAGAACTCGTTGAAAGACATAATAGGTTTGTGAGAAAATGGCACCTGAAATATAAAAAAATATCAAAATTTTCTTTTAATGTAAACAAATTATAAAATATGAGACTGCAGATCAAAAAGACCTTAACTCAAGGCATAAATCATTATTTTGTATACATTTCAGATGGATTGATTGATTGATTATTTATTTTGTGTTAAACACTACTAATTACAAATAAAAGTAATGTGCATATGATTGTAGTGTGTCTTTCTATGTATTTTATCTAATATAGAATTTGATGGTACTGTTCGACAACATTTTTTGTCTATACTTTTACTGTGTGATAGAATCCTTGATTACTCAACATACCTCATACATAGTAGACCAATAATTATTAAAGGCATGTAATATTCTAAGTAGAGCTATAACGTCAAGAGAAGGATCCATAACTGTAACAAAGGCTGGCAGTTTGTCTGTTAAGTAAGCATTTAATGCTGGAACCATCACAGGACAGTGACCGTCTACAATAAAAGAAATCATTAAAGATTTAAAGAACCTTTGTAAGCACGCTCACATACCCCAAGTCCCACATTATCACGGGACAAACAAAATTTCACCAAATTCCTAGTTCAAAGACTCATAACTCTACAAAAATCAACTGATGAAAATTTTCTTTTAGGTATGCACATTTACATATTATGTCCTCAGTGGCTATAAAGTTTCATGAAATTCTGTTGTACCTACAACTTCTAGCATGGGGTATAAATATACAATATGATTTAGAATAGCTTAAACAAAATATTTCATTAAACCATGTTTATCATGTCCTAAATCTCAGACTAGGAAAACTTCACAATCATGATTCATCTTTGCCTCTTATAAAAAACTAAAACTATTAATCTAAGCCCCTCACATAAATCCTGAATTCCATTTCACCATTTCAAAAACAGAGAATTTTGTCATGAATTCTATTCACGTCTATAATGTGCTTCCCTTGTTGAGCATCAAGGCATCAAGGCAACAAATCCCCAATATTCCAAAAAGTTTGATTATATCATTACTCCTTTTGTCAAAGGTCAAGGAAGAAATAAATATAAGCTTTAGTCCAGAATATTTCTGCAGTAGTATAATAATAATAATAATACCATTCCATAAATCGTCCACTTTTTTCCTGCCTTTAGATTTACTATGGTGTTCAGATTTAGTTTTCTTTGGACTTGTAACTGTATCCTGGTCAGCAGCCTGCTTGTACCTAAAATACAAACCAAATTAAATCAAATATTTTATTATTCAAATCAGGGTCCCACAGGGTACTTGTCATTGTTGTGACTTTACGACATCAGGACATGCAAGGAGATAAACTAAGTCATGTGTGTGACTCTAAGGTCTTTTGACAAATACTTTATTCTAGACTCCAAGTTAATCAATCTTATTCCTAAATGATGCATGGCTGGTAACTAAGGAAACAATTCATAGTCTTTGGTTTGCTTTTAAAATAATGTAAAGATGGCCAAGAAACACAGTATAAGTGTAGTTGTTACCATATTGTATGGGTCTGTACCCAAATGCCAGCATGACCAAGAGGAATTTCTGAATCCGTATCTGTTTCACTGGCATCTTTCTCCCCAGGATTGCTGTAGTTTTTAATGGCTTGATACACTGTCATGTTGTAAGGCAGAAACCGCTCTCCCATGTAAAATTCTAACTTATGTCTGGCTGTGCCTTGACTGATAAATACAGCAGCCTTAAAATAAATAGGTTTAAAACATTAACAGAATACTTGCATTTTTGCAAACTATCAGTTTTAAAATGATTATTTTATGCATTTTAATTAATTTGACTTTACATGAACTGAAGTGAAGACACTACATATAAAAGTTGTTTTAGTTGTCAGATTTACATATTTATCACATGCCTCATCGTATCAACAAAGATCTTGTGACAGTTTGTGGTAGGACCTCTTGGTGCTTCATCGTATCAACAAAGAGATCTTGTGACAGTTTGTGGTAGGACCTCTTGGTGCTTCATCGTATCAACAAAGAGATCTTGTGACAGTTTGTGGTAGGACCTCTTGGTGCTTCATCGTATCAACAAAGAGATCTTGTGACAGTTTGTGGTAGGACCTCTTGGTGCTTCATCGTATCAACAAAGAGATCTTGTGACAGTTTGTGGTAGGACCTCTTGGTGCTTCATCGTATCAACAAAGAGATCTTGTGACAGTTTGTGGTAGGACCTCTTGATGCTTCATCGTATCAACAAAGAAATCTTGTGACAGTTTGTGGTAGGACCTCTTGATGCTTCATCGTATCAACAAAGAAATCTTGTGACAGTTTGTGGTAGGACCTCTTGATGCTTCATCGTATCAACAAAGAAATCTTGTGACAGTTTGTGGTAGGACCTCTTGATGCTTCATCGTATCAACAAAGAAATCTTGTGACAGTTTGTGGTAGGACCTCTTGATGCTTCATCGTATCAACAAAGAAATCTTGTGACAGTTTGTGGTAGGACCTCTTGATGCTTCATCGTATCAACAAAGAAATCTTGTGACAGTTTGTGGTAGGACCTCTTGATGCTTCATCGTATCAACAAAGAAATCTTGTGACAGTTTGTGGTAGGACCTCTTGATGCTTCATCGTATCAACAAAGAAATCTTGTGACAGTTTGTGGTAGGACCTCTTGGTGCTTTAGTATTGACATATCCTTCTCTTTTGATTAGTAAGATAGGCTAGTAGCTAATTAAGGTATGCAAGTATTTCATATGTTTGTATTTACAGCATAAATCATTCACTGGTTAGATTATTCTCTTGCAAATGGTTAGATATATTCAATTTAAAAATCGCTATACAAAATTTACTTCTAGATACTATCTTCTGATCATAAACAAGCTTCTGGCCAAGTTTCGTACAATTCCAGGATAGTTTAAAAAAGTTATTAAAATTTTAAAAACTTTAACCACAAAGTGAATGTAATGGTTCCTGGCAGAAAAAAACTTTAGTTAGTTTGGACAATTTAATAGCAATTCAAAATAAACAGTTCCCCTTCAGCATGGAAATGACTATACTATAACTATACAAACTGATAATCTAATTTTGTCACAATATCATTAAAGTGGAGTTAAAGTCTTATAGGATTGTAAGTATGTTTTATTTCATCACCTTGCACTTTTATGACTTGGCTGCGGTTTTTTACAGCAGTTGGTTCAAATTTCTGACCAGTTGAACAATTTGATTTTATAAAACAAATTGCAATTTGGTCAAAATTTTGAATGAGTTGCAATTGGTGGAGAGCAACACTAACAGTCAAGTCACTGTAATGAAAATTACTTCCCAAAATCAATTGTACATCGAACGTTTTCCCACAGTTATACATGTTAAAGCATGTGAATTATTGATCTTTTCCCTATACACATACCATGGTATCATCAACATACACAGTCATACATGTTAAAGCATGTGACTTATTGATCTTTTCCCTATACACATACCATGGTATCACATCAAACATTTTCCCACAGTCATACATGTTAAAGCATGTGAATTATTGATCTTTTCCCTATACACATACCATGGTATCACATCAAACGTTTTCCCACAGTCATACATGTTAAAGCATGTGATTTATTGATCTTTTCCCTATACACATACCATGGTATCATCAACATACACAGTCATACATGTTAAAGCATGTGAATTATTGATCTTTTCCCTATACACATACCATGGTATCATCAACATACACAGTCATACATGTTAAAGCATGTGAATTATTGATCTTTTCCCTATACACATACCATGGTATCACATCAAACGTTTTCCCACAGTCATACATGTTAAAGCATGTGAATTATTGATGTTTTCCCTATACACATACCATGGTATCACATCAAACGTTTTCCCACAGTCATACATGTTAAAGCATGTGAATTATTGATCTTTTCCCTATACACATACCATGGTATCATCAACATACACAGTCATACATGTTAAAGCATGTGACTTATTGATCTTTTCCCTATACACATACCATGGTATCACATCAAACATTTTCCCACAGTCATACATGTTAAAGCATGTGAATTATTGATCTTTTCCCTATACACATACCATGGTATCACATCAAACGTTTTCCCACAGTCATACATGTTAAAGCATGTGATTTATTGATCTTTTCCCTATACACATACCATGGTATCATCAACATACACAGTCATACATGTTAAAGCATGTGAATTATTGATCTTTTCCCTATACACATACCATGGTATCATCAACATACACAGTCATACATGTTAAAGCATGTGAATTATTGATCTTTTCCCTATACACATACCATGGTATCACATCAAACGTTTTCCCACAGTCATACATGTTAAAGCATGTGAATTATTGATGTTTTCCCTATACACATACCATGGTATCACATCAAACGTTTTCCCACAGTCATACATGTTAAAGCATGTGAATTATTGATGTTTTCCCTATACACATACCATGGTATCACATCAAATGTTTTCCCACAGTCATACATGTTAAAGCATGTGAATTATTGATCTTTTCCCTATACACATACCATGGTATCATCGACATCTTCATCAGAATTATCATCATCACTTATATCATCATCCCCACCATCAGGTTTAGGACGGCCATACCCCCTAACTACAAGGTATCTCTCTATAGCCTGAACCAAGGCTAATGGATCAATCTTCACAGGTCCTCCCTTCCACTGGCGAAGTGTGGTACATTCAGGGTGTCTTTGTAGATTGCACTGTAATATATTACATTAAAACATTATAAGTGAATCTTCCAATACCCTCCCTTCTATATTTGTAATGTTGTACATTCAGGGTGTTTTTGTATAAAAAAATAAATAATTGCACTGTAATAAAATCTGCACTCCAATTTAACTTTCTGATTAATTTATGTGTATTTCAGAAGCTATTACTTTATCCATAAGTGATGTGTATTGAAGCTCTATCTTTACCTTTAATTAATGTGTATTACTTTACCTTTAATTGATATGTATTGAAGCTTTAACTTTACCTTTAACTGATGTGTATTGAAGAATCTCAAAGCATTAGAACCTCTCCCACTGGATGCACTTCCACCTGGTAAATCATGAACTTTGACCTGGAACTGCAAAATAAAAGCAATACTTGAGTCAAAAAGCTACTGCTCACCGATGATACCCCCACCCCAATATTTTCGTTAATAGGAAGTTGTTGAGTGATGAATCTGAAAACACATCACATGGTATAGCTGATTATATAAACCATGAAACCAAAGTTTAGAAAAGTTCCTGAGAAAAGTGTGATGAAATTTCAACTTGGATACACATATGTAAAATGCTGTAAATGTTGGGTAAACAGGAAGTTGTTGAGTGAAGAATCTGAAAATGTTGGGTAAACAGGAAGTTGTTGAGTGAAGAATCTGAAAATGTATCATATGGTATAGCTGGCCTATATAAACCCTGAAACAAAACTTCAGAAGTCCTTTTTATGTATTTCCTGAGGAAGATGTGACGACAAATATTCACTAGACAGATGAATGGAAGGACAGGTAGAGGTGTAATAGTATACCCTCACATTTTTAAAGAGAAAAATATGATGCTGGCCATTAAGTACATTTGTCTGGTAAGTTTGTTAATGAAATGACTCACCTAATAAAAGCTATTTATTTGATTTGAGGGTAAAACTAGACATTATAGCAAGTTAGACTTATAAAGTCAGTCACAATTTGAAGTTGTTCTAAGTCTATTACACAAGTCTTTAATTGCCATAGCTTTACCATATTTAATGAACTGAAAGTAAACTGTCAGATATCATAATACCTGTTCTAACTGGTGCAAACAACCAATCAGTTTGGCAACCAATGCAGTCATTGATGGCAGGTTTCCAGAATCTAAGTGTACCTCTTTACAATGTAATACATCTGGAGGCTGTAAACAACAGAACATTTAATTACTACAATGCACTATAACATTCAAAACAAAAGATGATCAAACAACAGTTTATAAGATATTAATTAATATAATATCAAGCAAAAGCCATGAAACTTGAATTTAATAATTCTTCAGTTTGCTGTGTAACTTACAAATAAAGTGATAACGTTGATCTTTTTTTGTAAATATTGATGATTTTTTAAAACTAAGGTCAAATAAAAAGATGTGTTTCCTATTACGATACCCTCCCTATTTTTTAAGCTCAAAAATAGCCTACCAATTTTTTTTGTAATTTTTCAATAAGCACTTTTATCAAAGGCAGAATAGACAAATAGACAAATGATAGTCTCGATGTAAAAACATATGGTAAAATAAACATAAATCTGTACCTACCAACTCAAACATGTAAAAGGAAACACACATATTTTTTTGTTGGCCTAACATTGTTTGTTTGTAAATGTAGTTTTCTGTATGTTAAAATTCATACACTTACGAGAAATGTAAACAGATTTATTTAAACGCTCAATTCTCATTGTTTTTTTGGAGTGATTACACTTGAGCCTATTTTTTTAAAGTGTTTATATACCAACACCCATAGCAACAATGTTAAATTGAATCAGTGTCCTACATTTAAATTGAATAACTTTAATAAAATACTTACAGGGCAGTTAAGGAATATATGTAGAAATCTTCTGATTCGGACATCTCGTGGCACATCACCTGTCGTTGAAGTTAAATACTGTAAAAGTTTCTGAACAAGTCCACTATGTATTATTTCAAATGGAGACACATCGCTGTCCTTCATTATATTAGCTATCTCTTTCAAACAATCTATTCCACAGTCATCCTGAAGAAAAATCATTCTAGGTTATACAAATGTTACAAAAGTTTTATAGTAGTTATGTTCATGAGGAGTTCAGGGATTATAAAACCAAGCAAATCTGCTACACTGGAAAAAGTTATCAACAAAATCAAATTAATGTTGTTTATCAAGGTAAAAAATTCTAGTCATTTTATAACACATTTTCTGACGAGAAAACCGCCATTCAATTGATGACAAATCAAGATGATGTTGTGATGAAACCAGCAGACAAGGAAAATGCCCTTGTGAAAATGGACAAAGCTAACTACACCAAAGAAGCAGGGCATCAGCTCTCTGATCAGAGATTATTAGAAGTTTGACCATGACTCTACTTCCAAGGTTAAGTTCCAAAGTTATTACAGTGTTACAAACCATGCACCAGGAAAATGAAATAAAAAAATGGGGTCACCGTTCATTTAAGCTAAAATCTGCCTCTGGAAGAAACACACATTTTTGTTAATGTACTTTTTTTCTGTTGAACTAATAGGAGAAAAAGAGGAAATATCGAAATAAAAAAATAACCTAATATAAGAAATCGCTTAAATTTTACAAATATTTAGTTTATGTACAGCTTATTTGAAAACAATAATAAACTAGAGGCTCTAAAGAGCCTGTGTCGCTCACCTTGGTATATATGTGAATTAAACAAAGGAAGCAGACAGTTCATGACAAAATTGTGTTTAGGTGATTGTGATGTGTTTGTACATCTTACTTTACTGAACATTCTTGCTGCTTACAATTATCTCTATCTATAATGAACTTGCCCGTGTAGTTTCAGTGGAAAATGTTAGTAAAAATTTACAAATTTTATGAAAATTGTTAAAAATTGATTATAAAGGACAATAACCTCTTAGGGGTCAATTGACCATTTTGGTCATTTTGACTTATTTTTATGTCTTAAATTGCTGTACATTATTGCTGTTTACAGTTTATCTCTATCTATAATAATATTCAAGATAATAACCCAAAACAGCAAAATTACCAATTTAGGGGCAGCAACCTAACAACGAGTTGTCCGATTCATCTAAAAATTTCAGGGCAGATAGATCTTGACAAGATAAACAATTTTACCCTTGTCAGATTTGCTTTAAATGCTTTGGTTTTTGCGTTTTACCCCTATGTTCTATTTTTAGCCGTAGCGGCCATCTTGGTTGGTTTGTCCGGTCACAAAACACAATTTTTAAACAAGATAGCCTAATAATGATTCTGGCTATGTTTGGTAAAATTTGGCCCTGTAGTTTCAGAGGAGAAGATCTTTGTAAAAGTTAACTAAGATTTACGAAAAATGGTTAAAAATTGACTATAAAGGGCAATAACCCCTAAAGGGGTCAACTGACCATTTTGGTCCTGTTGACTTATTTGTAAATCTTACTATGCTGAACATTTTTGCTGTTTACAGTTTATCTCTATTTATAATAATATTCAAGATAATATCCAAAAACAGCAAAATTTCCTTAAAATTACCAATTCAGGGGCAACAACCCAACAACTGGTTGTCCCATTCATCTTAAAATTTCAGGGCAGATAGATCTTGACCAGATAAACAATTTTACCCCATGTCAGATTTGCTCTAAATGCTTTGGTTTTTGAGTAATAACCAAAAACTGCATTTAACCTCCATGTTATATTTTTAGCCGTGGCGGCCATCTTGGTTGGTTGGCCAGGTCAAAAAACACAATTTTTAAACTAGATACATCAATGATGATTGTGGCCAAGTTTGGATTAATTTGTCTCTGTAGTTTCAGAGGAGAAGATTTTTGTAAAAGATCATGGAGATTTACGAAAAATGGTTAAAAATTGACTATAAAGGGCAATAACTCCTAAAGGGGTCAAATGACCATTTTGGTCATGTTGACTTATTTGTAAATCTTTCTTTGCTGAACATTATTGCTGTTTACAGTTTATATTCATCTATAATAATATTCAAGATAATAACCAAAAACAGTAAAATTTCCTTTAAAATTACCAATTTAGGGGCAGCAAACCAACAATGGGTTGTCTGATTTATCTGAAAATTTCAGGGCAGATAGATCTTGACCTGATAAACAAATTAACCCCACGTCAGATTTGCTCTAAATGCTTTGGTTTTTGAGTTATAAGCCAAAAACTGCATTTTACCCCTATGTTCTATTTTTAGCCATGGCGGCCATGTTTTTTGATGAAATGGAAATTAAAACACAAACTTTATTCTAGATACCCTCAGAATCAATCAGATGAAGTATGGTTTAAATTGGTTCATTAGTTTCAGAGGAGAAGATTTTTGTAAAAGATCATGGAGATTTACGAAAAATGGTTAAAAATTGACTATAAAGGGCAATAACTCCTAAAGGGGTCAACTGACCATTTTGGTCATGTTGACTTATTTGTAAATCTTACTTTGCTGAACATTATTGCTGTTTACAGTTTATATCCATCTATAATAGTATTCAAGATAATAACCAAAAACAGCAAAATTTCCTTAAAATTACCAATTTAGGGGCAGCAACCCAACAATGGGTTGTCTGATTCCTCTGAAAATTTCAGGGCAGTTAGATCTTGACCTGATAAACAATTTTACCCCATGTCAGATTTGCTCTAAATGCTTTGGTTTTTGAGTTATAAGCCAAAAACTGCATTTTACCCCTATGTTCTATTTTTAGCCATGGCGGCCATGTTTTTTGATGAAATGGAAATTAAAACACAAACTTTATTCTAGATACCCTAGGAATCAATCAGATAAGTTTGGTTTGAATTGGTTCAGTAGTTTCAGAGGAGAAGATCTTTGTAAAAGTTAACGACGACGGACGCCGACGCCGGACGCCGGAAGCAAAGTGATGAGAAAAGCTCACTTGGCCTTTTGGCCAGGTGAGCTAAAAATATAGGTCACCGATGAGTCAAAAAAAATATTTCAAATTTAAGGCCAAAAAATGGCATTTTTGCACCAAAGGGAGATAATTTGGAGCTTTTTTTCAATTTTTAAAGTCATCTGGGGCCAAACCAAATAATTTTTTGGGTTGTTTTGTGTACCATATCATAAAGTAACAACTAATAGTGTAATAAATAAAATTTGTAATGAAAAAATAAAGGTTTAATTTTTTGCTAAATTTTTTGTACCCAGGAGCCACCTTAAAATGTGTATCCCTACCTCAACTGTTAAAAGATCTGTGGCAGTACAAAGTCTGTTGAGTATATTGAGAGCAGGGTGACTTGATCCTTGGGTCTCATTACCAAAATACTCTTCTAAAAATCTAGATGCTGAAATAAACAAAGATTCTATCTAACTTCCAGCTAAATTAAAATTTATATGAAATTAAAACAGACAAAAGTCATACTCGCAGTACTAGAAAGACACTGATTATTGTAGCAATGACATTTCTCTACTTTCAGTAAATTCTGCTCAAGCTTTGCCAGAATATCAATGCTTTATCTAACTTTATATTTTCTACCTATTATTAGAATCTAAAGCAACAGAAATATTTAATTCCATTATTAATTCATGAAATCTGCAATACATAATATCCTGCGAGCATTAAAGAATCCATAAATATCCTCAACACTGAATCATTTATACTATTTTTTATCTGTATAAACTTGAGCAGGATATATTGGTCTCTTTATGTGTGTGATGTATATCTTTTGTTATACTCAGGACAATTTATAGCTTGACTTACTGTGTTGAAGACTGTTTATTGCCCACTAGATGTCTTTTGAGCTGTCACATTGATGTTTACCCCTTATCTATTATTTATATAGAAAGCTGATATATATTCACCATGAAAGTAGAAGAAATAAAGGACTACCTTTTGAAGTTTAAAACAAGTTAAATCAAGTACTAAGTAAAACTCGTACCTTGCTCTTTAACCCAGGCTTTCACTTTCTCTTTGTTGCATGGGCTGGTTATCAGCACAGGTTTAGGACTAAAGGCATCCTGAAATAGAAAGTAAATAATAAATAAAAAGAAAATCATTTCTTAATGGTGAACATTAAATTGTTGCCATAGAGAAATGAAAATTGTCCAATATAACAATAGACTTTTTAAAATCAAATCATGCATTTTTCAAATTACAAAATCAGACATATGCATTTAACAAGATCAATTTATCAAGCTTGAAATGGTTTTTAAGGCAAATGTTGGCATCAGAATAATCAGAAGCAGAAGTTTGTTGTTGCAAATGTGATAAAAGACAGCAGGACCCGATAGTATTTCTTTCCTATTGTATACCAATGGTTCTAGAACATGGTTTTATTGCCTATTTGTTTGGAAAGTAAAACCTTTGTGCAGCATTGTTGGTTCTTCTAGTAAATGATATATGACTTACACTTCTGGTGAGACTGGTCAAAAGTCTTGGCTGACCAACCTTTGATAAGCCAGATTTAGGTGGCTCTGATGAAGAAGAAAACTTTCCCCATGTTCGTGGATTCAAACTACTTGGTAAGAAAGACATCTTTGAACTTGATTTCCCTTCCTTCCCTGCAAAGTAATAATAAATATAGAAGTTCTTAACAAAATTCAATTAAATGTAAAGTAAACACAATGGTGTTGATTTAAAGCTTTAGCTTTTCCTCCAACATTCATAAGTTTCACATTATTTAGAAAATGTATAGAAATGCTTAACAAAAAAGATTTTAATTCAATTAAATGTAGTTTGATTTAAAGCTTTAACCTTTCTTCCAACATTCATAAGTTTCACATTATTTAGAAAATGTATAGAAATGCTTAACAAAAAAGATTTTAATTCAATTAAATGTAGTTTGATTTAAAGCTTTAACTTTTCTTCCAACATTCATAAGTTTCACATTATTTAGAAAATGTATAGAAATGCTTAACAAAAAAGATTTTAATTCAATTAAATGTAGTTTGATTTAAAGCTTTAACTTTTCTTCCAACATTCATAAGTTTCACATTATTTAGAAAATGTATAGAAATGCTTAACAAAAAAGATTTTAATTCAATTAAATGTAGTTTGATTTAAAGCTTTAACTTTTCCTCCAACATTCATAAGTTTCACATTATTTAGAAAATGTATAGAAATGCTTAACAAAAAAGATTTTAATTCAATTAAATGTAGTTTGATTTAAAGCTTTAACTTTTCCTCCAGCATTCATAAGTTTCACATTATTTAGAAAATGTATAGAAATGCTTAACAAAAAAGATTTTAATTCAATTAAATGTAGTTTGATTTAAAGCTTTAACTTTTCCTCCAACATTCATAAGTTTCACATTATTTAGAAAATGTATAGAAATGCTTAACAAAAAAGATTTTAATTCAATTAAATGTAGTTTGATTTAAAGCTTTAACTTTTCCTCCAACATTCATAAGTTTCACATTATTTAGAAAATGCAAATCACTTCTGCTAAGCACTATATATCAGGTTTATATAAACTTAACATTATCATGATTATGGGTTTCCACTGATGCAGACCTGTTTGTTGGGGTACATTTATTTTTACCTGCAGACTTAGGTCGTTAAACCTAATGGGTTTCCCTACTGGAGACCTTTTTTTGGGGGTATATTTATTTTTACCTGAGGACTTAGGTCGTTAAAACTAATGGCTTTCCCTACTGGAGACCTTTTTTTGGGGATATATTTATTTTTACCTGCAGACTTAGGTCGTTAAACCTAATGGGTTTCCCTACTGGAGACCTTTTTTTGGGGGTATATTTATTTTTACCTGAGGACTTAGGTCGTTAAAACTAATGGCTTTCCCTACTGGAGACCTTTTTTGGGGGGTATATTTATTTTTACCTGCAGACTTTGCCCTATTAGAACTTCTGTTTCCCACGGCAGGAGATCCTTTAGTAGGGGTATCTGTAGAAGATTCATCTGTATTTTTACATTTACGACCCAGTGATCTTTTTGGTGGTTTCTTCCTTTTTAATACATCACTTAGTCTCCTGGAAATGTAAACATTTCAATGTTCATGATTATTATGATTATTACAGATACTGAATATGACATATCTGTTGGAAATACTGGTAACTTTAACATAGAAAAATCAACAGTAAAAACGGCCCTGAAAATCAAGAAAACAGCTTTACTGAATAAAATTTTAGTAGATATATAAGAAGATGTGGTACCAGTGCCAATGAGAAAACTCTTCATCCAAGTCACAATTTGTAAAAGAAAAACCATTATAGGTCTCAGTGCCTATTTTCATAATGTTACATATATTCAAGAACAGCTGTGTTCCTCTAGCTGACACATAACTGATGTTACATTTAATTTTCTTATTTTTATCATTTTATTTATAATTCTCACTGTGATACTCTGACGTAAAAGATACTAACATAACATTTAATTTACTTTATGTCTACTTATAACCTTACATTTGAGAAGAGCTGTGTTCCTCTGACGTTGATGCCACAACATTTGATGCTCCGTCTAATTTTTTATCAATGCTTTCTGATGATGTACTACTGCTTGTGATACTTGCTGAGGAACTTGACACAGATGCTGGTGGGGGGATGGATGTTGATGGTGAAGGCGATGCCTTGACAGGGGATGGGGCCTGGGGATCTATTTCTGTTAATTTCTTTATCTGATGCATAACACCTGAAATAAATGTAAATGCTTGATTAAAAATCGATAAATCTTACAAGCTTTAATTGCTTGGTCGCAACTATTTTACTTAAGTGTTGTCTAAACTAGTAGTTAGGAATGTAAGACAGCTTTCAAAGACAGTATAATTTAATAATTTCCCCCCTTCTGTATTTGTTTAAATATCATATTGCACATTCTAATGCAAAAAAGTTTGTAACGTTCATTTTGATTGGATAACGTCACTTTCTTACATGGCATCAATTGACAATTGATGTTATGGGACGTCAAGCACGTGCAGACGGCATATGACAGATTTTAAAAACATGTTTTAACGTTGTTTTCTGTCAGTTTCATTAGAATGGAGATAACAATATTGTATTTTAAGCTCAGACGGCATCAATTTGGGATTTGATGGTCGCAAATACCTGTTTACTGACTCTGCTCACGCGTCGCTAGTAAACTTAATTTGCTACCATCAAATCCCTAATTGATGCCGTCGGAGCTTAAAATACAGTTATCTCCTAAATGGAGGTTTGTTTCCCCCTAAAATACAATCAGCTTTATAATACTTTAGAGAATTTTTTTAAAAAAGGAATTGAAAAAAGAAGAACTAACCTTCTCTTCTAAAATATATGGAGAAAACATCTGGTAATTTTTGCATCAGTATTTCTGCCATCTGTACAGCAGCTACAACCACTTTTAAATCATTAGATGCCATCATTGCAGCAATGTGGCTGGACACAGGCTGTGTTTGTAAAATACTTCTCAACAGGTCAGCTCCAGCATAGAATATCATTCGTAATAATGTCTGTAGGCACTTGTGTCGTACTGTAGGACCAGCCTAAAGGAAGTAAGCAAAGAATATCAGAATATCATTCATAATAATGTCTGTAGGCACTTGTGCCGTACTGTAGGACCAGCCTAAAGAAAGTAAGCATAGAATATCATTCGTAATAATGTCTGTAGGCACTTGTCGTACTGTAGGACCAGTCTAAAGTAATTAATGTCAAAAATTGTGTATAAGATTCATAACAGTTGGTAAACTCAAGTTGTAGGACAGGAATCATTCCATTTGTAAAGATGCATAACTTATAAATGGTAAAAGTGACACCATTGAAATTCAAACTTGATCTCTTTTCAAGATTACCTTAGCTGTATTTGGCACAACTTTTTGGAATTTCTGGTCCTCAATGCTCTTCAACTTTATACTTGTTTGGCTTTATAACTATTTTGATCTCAGCGTTGCTGATGCGTCTAAATTATAATCCTGGTACCTTTGATAACTATTCAAGGTAATAACACTGTGTATTAGTTTCATAACATTTGATTGAGGCAAAATAGAGTAACATAACTGAAACCAATCTCAGGACACATGGACAGAGGTACAGATGTAAAACATAATAACTTCAAACAGCGGTGGCATTTAAACAAAACAAGAGCAAAATTACCCCAAGCAAATACCTGAAAACTAACAAACTGATATCAAAAGAGTTGCAATTCATATCATTAATATCAAATTAGCAAAATAGATGCTATGGATCAATTCAACCTTTTAGAAAGTTAAAAGTATTTAAGAACTTACAGATGAACTATAGACTTCATACAAGACAGAGAAGAGAGTTTGTATGAAAGCTGAGGCTAACTCCATGTCCTCCTTTAGAATTTCTGCTCTAGAATCACATCTATCTACCAGTGGATCTGTGGTTGTAGTGGAGGATGGTGGTGTTGTGGTATTGGTGGAGGACCCTGTAATAATAAATATAATTTTTTAGAATTTTAGAATTTCTGCTCTAGAATCCCATCTATCTATACCAGTAAATCTGTTGGTTGGGATGACCCTGTAAAATTACAGACCTTTTTTTATCAAATCAAAATCTTCAAGAATGACAAAACTAGAGTCTCTAAAGCACCTTTGTCACTCACCTTGGTCTATGTGAATGTCATAAACAAAGGAAACAGATGGATTCATGACAAAATTGTGTTTTAGTGATGGTCATGTGTTTGTAGATCTTACTTAACTGAACATTCTTGCTGCTTACAATTATTTCTATCTATAATGATTTATGAATTTACAAAAGGAGAAGGTCCGGTAAGGACTGATTTTGGCCTTAAATTTCAAGTTCATCTGACGAAAGATTTTGACCACTTTTTAAACACTTAAAATGTCTATTTTACTTGATTCAATTAGTTTATGTGGAAGATTTTAACTGATTTAGACATTAAAAACGATCCGATTCAAGCTCAAATATAAAAAATCTACCAAATATGCCAAAAAATGTCACTTTATAGATGTTTTTTGTCAAAAATGAAAGTGGCAACATCCGTGTTCATCCACAACCTTTAGATATATTATGTATTTTCATAAAATACAACTTACATTTCAATAATAAGGATGAACACGAATGCGGCCACTTTCTTTTTACACGGAAAATGTCTAAAATTTAACTAAAATGCTAGAATTTTGATGATTTCAGTAATTTAGCATGACTTAATGGTGCTACAACCCAATATATGTACATTGTATTGTCAAAAACTGCCAATATTTATGTACCAGAAGCATTCTTCTGTCCAATAAATAAATTAAAAATCTATAGTTTAACAATTTTGTAAAACTGCTAAATTTGGGGGCCAAAAAGGGGTCTTACCATACCTACTCCTTTATGTAAAATGTTAAAAATTGACTATAAAGGGCAATAACTTTTTAAAGGGTCAATTGACCATTTTGATCATGTAGACTTCTTTGTAGGTCTTACTTTGCTGTACATTATTGCTGTTTACAGATTATCTCTATCTATAATAATATTCAAGATAACAACCAAGAGCTGCAAAATCTTCTTAAAATCAATATACCTATATCAAATCAAGCATGAAGAAATAAAGGTGTGGAAAACTGATTTGCTGGACTGATGGATTGACAGACAGACAGACAGACAGACAGACAGACAGACAGACAGACAGAGTGAGCTGTTGTCCCACCGACTACATCCTAATAAGTTTAAATCCAAAGATGAATAATATCCACTACATAAGAGTTAACAACAAATACCAAGGATTTCACAACATTTTCAAATATAGCAAAAAAACAGTGTTTTAGAGCAGGTTTGTCATCACCAAAAATGTCACTTTTATGTACAATTTTAAAGCAGGTTTATAGACACCAAACATCTCTTTTTTATGTTGTATTTTCAAGCAGGTTTACAGACATTTTATAGCAATTTTAGAGTTGTAAACATCTCACATTTATGACAGTCTTTCAGGGTTTCATAAGTTTGAACTCCAAAACAATTTGCATTAAAACATTTTTTCAGATCAACATTTTCAAAGCAGACTACTTTTTTTGTTCTGTAAAATCTACATACTGTGGATTCATTATAATTCGTGGGATACCAATTTTCGTGGCTTTCGTGGGTACTGGCGAACCACGAAATTAAATGTTCAACGAATAACAAATTTTCTATAGGCTTGTATGGAGACTTCGGCAAAACCACGAAATTAAATATCCACGAACTTGCAAGTTTTCCATAATCCACGAAAATTGGTACCCACGAAAATAAATGAATCCACAGTATTTTTTCATGCATTCACTGAATGAATTTTAAAAGTCTAGGTAGAAGACAAGCTAATTTTTCATTTCACTGCCTGGACTGGTTATAATTTCTTACCTGTAGGCTGTGGGACACCAAATGAATTAAGTTTCCTCTGTACAGGGCGTGCTGTGCCTGTGTCTTCATTAATCTGCTGCAAGGAATTAAAGTCTATTGTATATGACCTGCCCATAGTAGATAAACTGACCTCATCCTCTCCAGCTTGATAGGCTGCCTGTAATAAGATAAATGTAACACTGTCAAGTATTAGTGTATTACATAACATATTTTCTACACACTATTAAACATCCACACTCAAATGGGTGTTTTACAGCCTAAAGGTTATCAAACTTTTTTTCTTTACAGTATCCCAATCTATAGCTGAATATATAAATGAAGCAACATGAGGAGGACCATCTTATACTTGAGAATTCTCACTAAATTTGACCTACAATAAGCATATATGACAAGTGCCAGAAGTGGAGCAGGA
This sequence comes from Mytilus trossulus, assembly GCF_036588685.1. Taxonomy (NCBI): domain Eukaryota; kingdom Metazoa; phylum Mollusca; class Bivalvia; order Mytilida; family Mytilidae; genus Mytilus; species Mytilus trossulus. Next base: position 93,723,681 of record NC_086375.1, on the reverse strand, counting down.
TATGCCTACCCTTTCCTTCACCCGAGTTCACCCTGGTTTTTAATGTGGTAACTGTTGCTTACACTAATTCTGTGTACTATTTTATGGTATCTTTTCAGTTTTGATTTTTGACATTGTCATGTCTTATGACTTTTAAATGTGCCCTTGGTGTTTTTCCACACTTCTGTACATTATTTACCTCAAGGTTTCAGCTAGGATTTTGAGGGCTTTAGTCACTTTTGTGCGTGATAAAAATCAGCCCTATTATTTATAATACCAAGGGGTCTAGGATGTTTATTAAACTAGCTATACATATATGTCCAAGTCCTTCAAGGACTAGTCTAGGATCTTTGAAGACTTTATGATTGCTAATGTAGGCAGGGCAGTTATTGGCAATATTACTATGTAGATATGAACAGGGATCTGGTAATATGGATCACAACTTCATTTCAGTTATTTTCAGGGGAAACCCCGGATCAACAAAAGTTGGGTACCTCTATTTTTTAAACTTCTGCACAAATGAACTTGCAACAACTTTTTCACTTCACAATCGTTTATATTCTTGAAAATATGTTTAAATCGATAATTGGAATCAATTTCTATAATATTGGATAGAAGGATCTTCATCTGTGCTTATTGTGACAATTTTAATGACTGTAGACTGTAGATCACGTCTACTTTCGATTTTTAAACGCAATGAAATGAAAACAGGAAGTGACAATTGAATAATAACTTTAGAATAAAACCGGATTCATCTACGAACTTTCACGCATGCGCAATACATAGAACAGGAAGCACCTGTTTGCAAGTGAAAATATTTCTAAAAAGAACTTTTTGAATAAAGTTCATTCTTTTTAATCAAAGTTGTCGAAAGTTTTTTGATGAATATTCATATCAAGTATGACGAAAATACGTTCAAATGATGAAACTACGACAAGCAAACTGCAAATTATGATCGTAAGGGAAATATTGATATTAAAATAAAGGTGAACTGTCCGGGAAGATTATCAATTTGGTTCAAATGGCGAAAATACGACAGAATTGTGAGAAATGATTTAAATGAAATGCTGACTGACTGATTGACTGATTTAACTTAAATAGATTATAATGATGGTCAATTATGAGGGTTAATAATAATTAAGGGATTAGTGACCCATCTGATTGGCGATAGGCGGATTACTTATCATCACAACTTTTAACACCTTTAGTAAACGTTAATTACCTGAGGGTCATAAACTTGTCATAAACATAAAGACAGGTAGAATTCAAGTAATTTGATGTGTAAATATTTTTACAGTTTCCAAATTTAAGTGACGAAATTGATATGAAATACATTTGTTATTTCGCAAACCGTCTCGTAAAATATGAAAATGACGAGCGCAAGCAAAATCACTGATTTACCTCTACAATTTTACTATCTATTGCTGTATAATGATGCCAGATGCTTCTATCATCCCTCCATTGCCACATAACTGCATCAGTTTGAGTGAACGATCCTTTACGTAACATTTGATCAATGGAAAATATACCATCAGTTGGTAACTTGGGCATCAATTCCCTGTAAACAATAAACATGTCTTTAAGTTAATACAATTGAATGTTTTTATTGTTTATAAAGAAGGTATATTCTTATTTATACAAAGCAAGAATGAGAATTTCCTTGTATCTAAAAGCTTTGTTATTATTTTTCTCAAACTTAGTAATTTTTTTTTTGTAAAATCAACAAGTGATATCCTTTTAGAACTTAACCTCTGGTAAATATTAGCTAATCAGGTCAGGGAATTATGCAATCCCAATCTGTGCATCCACAATCACACAGAAATTTATAACCGTAGAAAGCTATTGAATACGTTTATACCAAGCAAATAATTCATTATACTGCTATAAATATTCTGTTAGTGATAATACTCTTAATTTTGTATTCTAACTAAAGCTGACTTTACTTTGTGTGCGATAAGATATATACATGTGTCAGTGATGAGGTAAAATGCGAGGTGATCAGTAAGAAAGGTAGCTATTCTGCTGCTTGACAATTGATAGTGAATGAAAATTTATTTAATTTGGTTATGTTTTAATATCTTATTAAACAGTAACTTACCCAATTAGACAAACAATCTCATACAGCTCCTGTGGTGTTCTGGATACTAACTGAAATACAATCAAATTCATATACAGTTATTATTTTATTTTCTAATATTAATCTTTTAAGAGAAAATTAGTATGCCTTTTAACACATAACACAGAAAATAAGGAGATGTGGTATATTTGCCAATGAGACAAGTATCCACCTGAGTTCAAATAAAGAGTATGAAATTAATTATAGGGGACCTATCTAAAATGCAATATTTTATATTAATGGAATAAAAACATTATAAAAGCAACTTTTGTTCTTTTTTAATTTGTTTAATGATGATCTTTGAGTAAATTTAGGGAACGTTCGTGTTTTACTGATTCAATAATATTGCCAAATGATTTTCTTAAATTAATCAAAATTTCCAAATTTAGCATCTGGAAACCACTTTTCTGCATAAATTTCAGGATATTTTTAGTACCTATGACCTTGACCATGGACATACTGAGTTCAAAATCAATAAGCTTCGACCTCTCATGATACATGACCATATTGCCTAGTTAAGTTGCAATCCAAAATGTAGCATCCTATTTTAAAACATCTGAGAACACCTTTTCTGCACATATTTCATCCTATTTAAAGTGTATATGATATTCAACAGTCTTATTTTCGAACAAATTTCAAGTTAACAAATATGTAAAATGTATCATAGCTAAAATACAAACCTCAACAACATTTTCAGTCTGTTCAGAAGTTCCCACCAAAAGATAGCACAAAGTATCAGCTATTTCTAAAAATAAAAAATGTTTAAATTTACTGCCAGTGCACTGCATGATGAGGACATCCTATACAGGAATAATGATAAAATAAGACACATCTTTAATCAAATCAAACAATTTATTCTTTTAACTTAGCCTTCTTCAACTGATTTTAATAGTTTGTTCTTATGTTGTACTGTAACACCACTGTCCCAGGTTAGGGGGGGGGGGATCTGTCCCAAGTCAGGAGCCTGCAATTCAGTGGTTGTCGTTTGTTGCTGTAATATATTTGTTATTCATTCATTTATTAGTACATAAATTAGGCTGTTAGTTTCCTCCTTTGATTTTTTTTCTATTTGTGTCTTCAGGGCCTTTAATAACTGACTGTGCGGTATGGGCTTTGCTCATTGTTCAAGGCTATAAAGTGACCTATAACTGTTAATTTCTGTGTCATTTGGTCTCTGGTGGAGAGTTGTCTCATTGGCAGTCATACCACATCTTCTTATTTATAAATACTTACTCTGTTTGAGTAGAACAACAGCTAGATCAGGACAGCTGGCACACATTATTGCTAACATTCTGATCACCATAACAAAGATACCAGTACTAATAACAGGTGGGCTCACAACCAACTACAAAAGTAATGTTTTTAAACAAATTTGAGCACTGCATGATAAGCCACCGTATACATGAATATTGTTGATTTATGTTTGAACCTGTTATAGCATAAGTAAATATAACCCAGTGAGAAAATTTCTATGTACATGTAAGAAGAAGCCAATGGGATCTGAAACGAATGTTTCAGTTCATTGATGGGACTGTTTACTTACAGAGGAATTCTAATACAGATACATGATTAGCTAAAAACATTATGTTACATAATTGAAAAATATAAATAAATTATTAATTGCTTTAGTTCTATTTTAAGTGAATATTATGGCTGTGCCGCTGTGCACATAGAAAGAATGTGTATTCATTTAACATTAGGTTAACAGCATAGTAAATACTTATCTAATACAAAATTACTTCCCAAAATAGACAAAGATTCTTGGCAATATTTGAAATTTTGTAAAAATTACAACAAGAAAGTTCATGGATCATTTCCTGAAATCACAATTCTCACATGTTTGTGCATCATTCAACAATGCAATAAAGAGCAGGCAGCAATTCTGAATTTACTACAATGAATATCAGTTATAGCCAAGTATTCAAAATACACCAAAATATAATCAAAGAAAATCTAATACCATTGCATACATGTGATTCTTCCGGCGGGAGTCAAAATCTCCCGCTTTTAAGACCCTCTTCCGTCCCTCCCGTTAAAATTTGAAATCTTCCGCTTTTTCAAAATGTCAACCTCGAAAAATTTCAGTAGAAATTTTTGTTTACAAAATTGATACTGACAGAGAAAAAGTCTGAGAAACTCGAAATTTAGATCGGAAAAGTCCGAGAAAAACAGAAGTTTCCTTTAACTGTTTTGATGTCAAAAGGTAAATAGCCTCGAGTTATCTATGAAGGTGTTAAGGATTAGACTGTATATACAGCAATAAAAGAGTATTGGCAATTACCTGGTGATAAACTAGCAAGTTTAAGACACATGCCTGGATGATTAACTTGAAGTGAAATACTGACAATGGATTAATTAAAGTTGTATAAACAACGACTTTTTTGTGATGCTGTTAAAACATTGAACAGTTATATTACTTAACCTCAAATATGATATGTATACTTAACACTTGTTGCAAAGCTGACTATGGTGACTCTAATGACTTGACCAAGCATATGGAGACAGCAAACCCACCAGAAAGCTCAATTCAACACCACTGTTTAGTTAGTGGTACCAAAATTGACAATGTACATGTAGCTAAGCAGAGATGCTTTTTACCAACTATATATGATGGCTGATAACTTTATCTTGAACTTTATACATGTATATAATAAATAAATATTTAAAAACCCCATATCTTCTACTTCTATCAAGTAAAAGTGGCTATAGAGTTATAGAATCATTAACAAAAAAGGAAAATATGCAGTTTAAACCCAAAAAAACCATTGCGTACGTCGATAAAAATGTCCATAAAAAATCTCCAGTATATATGAGGCACAAACTCCAGCTGAAAATTTCCAAATCTCCAGTTGTGACTTGACAACTCTGTCACATGTATGCCATTGGGATATTTTCATATTCTGCCTCCAATTTTTGTTATATAATTAGGAATTAATTGTATTGTATTATAAGCTTTGACGGCATCAATTGGTGATTTGATGGTTGCAACTTAAGTTTACTGGCAACGCGTTAGCCAAACCGGTAAATGGATATTTGTGACCATCAAATCACCAATTGATTCTGTCTGAGCTTGAAATACAATATAGTCATCAAACTGATAGAAAATAATGCTAAAACATACATTTAAAATCTGTCAAACATTGTCTGAACTTGCGTGTACTTTTTCATAGCATCAATTGTGAATTGATGCCATGAAATTTAGTGACGTTATCCAATCAAAATTAATGTTACAAACGATGTTGCATTAGAACTTGTTATTGAGTAAGTACATTTTACATCTTCTAGTACATTACATCTGGATACATTTATGTAATTATAAAACTTACGAGTTGTTGAATATTAGTTAACAATCCATGAGCTGACATTTCCTTTAGTACTCTCTGATCACTGCTAAAATTATCAACCAATCGAGAGAAACATAAACAACAACTCTCAACAGACTTCTTATCCTGAAATCAAAAATTATATAATATAATTAAAGATGCATATATCTACTATTAAATGCTCTGAGAATAAAGTTCCCTATTTCCATTCTCAATTTTATTACAAATCCAAAAAATAAAAATCTACAGTGCTTGTGTTTATTTCATAAGGTGAAATTATATTTCAAGTCACTCACGGTAAAGAATTTCTGAAAAGTCTAAATACTCAATGCTTGTACCTGATGTGTGAGTTTAGAGCTGAGTAATGGTAGAGATTCTCTGACAAAGTGGAACTCTTCAGCTGTCAGATTCTGTACACAGTTGGCAGTCACAGCTAGAGCACTTCTCTGTGCTGTAATACTAAAGAAGTCCAGGAACATCAGACATGCTGATATACCTCCCTGAAAAATATAATTCACGCTGCATTTACTCTAACTTCAGTCAATAATAGTAATAAAGTCTAGAGCACTTCTCTGGGCTGTAATACTAAAGAAGTCCAGGAACATCAGACATGCTGATATACCTCCCTGAAAAATATAATTCACACTGCATTTACTCTAACTTTCTGTCAATAATAGTAATAAAGTCTAGAGCACTTCTCTGTGCTGTAATACTAAAGAAGTCCAGGAACATCAGACATGCTGATATACCTCCCTGAAAAATATAATTCACACTGCATTTACTCTAACTTTCTGTCAATAATAGTAATAAAGTCTAGAGCACTTCTCTGGGCTGTAATACTAAAGAAGTCCAGGAACATCAGACATGCTGATATACCTCCCTGAAAAATATAATTCACGCTGCATTTACTCTAACTTCAGTCAATAATAGTAATAAAGTCTAGAGCACTTCTCTGGGCTGTAATACTAAAGAAGTCCAGGAACATCAGACATGCTGATAAACCTCCCTGAAAAATATAATTCACACTGCATTTACTCTAACTTTCTGTCAATAATAGTTATAAAGTCTAGAGCACTTCTCTGTGCTGTAATACTAAAGAAGTCCAGGAACATCAGACATGCTGATATACCTCCCTGAAAAATATAATTCACACTGCATTTACTCTAACTTTCTGTCAATAATAGTAATAAAGTCTAGAGCACTTCTCTGTGCTGTAATACTTTAGAAGTCCAGGAACATTAGACATGCTGATATACCACCCTGAAAAATATAATTCACGCTGCATTTACTCTAACTTCAGTCAATAACAGTTTGAACTCCTCTTTTATTTCAATAATTATTCAAAACAGGAATATTAATGGACTCGAAAAGCCGCAGAAATAATAGAAAAGACCATTAGAATTGTTTACAAAACAAAAGACAATGGATCCTGATTCCTGAATATAATATTATCCATCTTATCACTAAACTTACAGCTTGTAGTATTGCTTTACTGTGTCTTTTAGATAACATTTCTAATGCTGTTAAGGACTGCTCAGCAACATCCATACACTGTATTGCTCTTAGCTGAAATAAAATCATCATCATTGTTACTCCTTCAGTTTAACTTAGTGAGAATAAAAATTCATCAAAGATGGCCTGTCCTACATTTTTTTTTAAGAATATGAGGAATGACACAAATGATGCCCCTGCTGGCATGTAACGTTTACACAAGAACAGTTACTATATAAAGTGATAGTGATAGTACCCAAGTGTGTACTTGATCTGAGTTTTGAGTTAATAAGCATTGTGTATAAGTCAGCTGGTATAACTTACGTAGTAGTTGTTTGAGGCAAACTTAAGTTAGAGAGAGGAAATGAAAAATACAGAAAAAGTAACACCACAAAAATTAAAACTGTATATGTTTTGTAGTATAAGGCATAGTGTATAATATTCATATACATTTACAGTGGCAGATCCAGCCATTTTAAAAAGGGGGGTTCCCAACCCAGAGTAAAGGGGGGGGGGGGGGGGGGGGTCCAAATATCCAAATATATGCTTCCATTCTATTGCATTGATTGTCAAAAAAAAAGGGGGGTTGCAACCCCCAGACCCCCCCCCCTAGATCCGCCAATGATTTAGTAGAGGCTTAAATTAAGTTACAGAATGAAACCAATTACAGGACGGATGGCCATACAGACAGGCCGTCAAGTGATATAACTTAATGCCCCCTTCAAGGGGTTAAACCCTTTTTTTTATGAATTTTATTTGGTGGAAATATGATAATTCCTATAGAGACTTGCTATGCTCCTTTTAATAAATAAATTGTGTAAGGGCTTGAGACACATTATTTTATTCACATATTATTTTATTCTAGCACAATTTGTGTATGGCTGTAAACAAGATTGTATTCACTATTAAATCACTTTATCCTACTCACTTTCTCAAGGAATACTGGCACAGCATCAACGACAACAGCTGATGACCTTGGAAGAGCTTCCATCATGTAGGTCAAGGCTCGACAAGCATGGTTCATTATATCAAAGTTATGTTCCATTTGTAATAGTGTAATAAGTGCTGGTACGGCTTGTTTTACTGGGAATCCTGCCAATGTATCTTCATTCCCCATGACCAACAACTGTACAAATACATAATTCAATAAATAACTAAGATGCTAAACAGATTTCTCTAGATTCAGGAAGTCATTGACATGATCATTATTTGCTGTGATGAGTTCCAGCTAGATTTCACAGTAAATGTAAAAAGAAAATTCTACTGATGATTGAAGTACCACAAAAGTGTACTTTTCCTTCAACTTTCTTTTTTTATCTTTACTAATCCTTTAAAATTCAACTTCAACTGACTGTAGTGTTCATGGAAATTATGTCATATTTTTTTTTCAAATCAATAACAATTACACTCTCCGGCCCCGGTATTGTTCCTGGTTATTAGATCAATCTTTCAAAAGATTCTGTCAATTAGTACTTTAACATTGAAAAAAACAAATTTTCCAATATAAATAAGGGGCAAAACTGTTTTAGATAGAATATTCAGTGGTAAATATGTAAAACTGGTGTAACTCACCTGACACATTTCTATGGCTGCAGACAATTGCTGGTCCTCATTACCTGTCGCTTGTAGACCTTGCAATAACTGCTGGGCTTTACTCACTAAAAATCAACAGAATCATAGTCAGATTTTAAATAGTTTGTGTAAAACTTTGGTAAACCCTTTCTTTTATACATAATGTCTACTCAATACTCCATACAGTAATGTTAATGGAAAGAGTGCAATGCATTTCTTTTTCAAAGTAGTGATAAAGTTAGTAAAATAGATGTTTTGATTACAGAAATGTCATCTTTATTCATCCAACCCCAACAAATTGATGTGTGATTCATATTCAAAATAAAATTGGAACTATGTAACAATTCCAAATTGACAACAATATGAATGAAATCATTCAACTATTTCTCTTTTCACTAAGAGTATTACCAACTTAATTGATTGTAAGTGTCTTTTCTTCCCTGATTTGAGGTGTAACTGATTGTAAAAATGTGTAAAAGAGTTTTTAGTTTTTTAGTTATAAGCCAAAAACTGCATTTTACCCCTAACTTCTATTTTTAGCCGTGGCGGCCATCTTGGATGGTTGACCGGGTCACGCCACACATTTTTTAAACTAGATACCCCAATGATGTTTGTGGCCAAGTTTGGTTTAATTTGGCCCAGTAGTTTCAGAGGAGAAGCTAACGACAACTGACACCGGACGACGACAACGGACGCCAAGTGATGGGAAAAGCTGACATGGCCCTTTGGGCCAGGTGAGCTAAAAATTGAATCGCAATTTCCCTCCGATATGCACAACTACATAGTATGTCCTTATTATCTGAAAAGGTTTCGTAAAATTCTGTTGTGTGGTTTGAGAGGAGTTGCGATGACAAACTGTTGCAGTAGTACACTGAAGCAAATAAGTTCAAAGGGGCGTAACTCCTAGAAAAAAAATTGAATCGCAATTTCCTGTTGATATGCACAACTACATAGTATGTCCTTATTATCTGAAAAGGTTTCGTGAAATTCTGTTTTGTCGTTTGAGAGGAGTTGCGATGACACACTGTTGCAGTAGTACATTAAAGTAAATAAGTTCAAAGGGGCACAACTCCTATAAAAAAAATAGAATCGCAATTTCCCGTCGATATGCACAACTACATAGTATGTCCTTACTATCTGAAAAGGTTTCGTGAAATTCTGTTGTGTGGTTTGAGAGGAGTTGCGATGACAAACTGTTGCAGTAGTACATTATAGTAAATAAGTTCAAAGGGGCGTAACTCCTAGAAAAAAAAATTGAATCGCAATTTCCCGTCGATATGCACAACTACATAGTATGTCCTTATTATCTGAAAAGGTTCGTGAAATTCTGTTTTGTGGTTTGAGAGGAGTTGCAATGACAAACTGTTGCAGTAGTACATTAAAGTAAATAAGTTCAAAGGGGCACAACTCCTATAAAAAAAAATTGAATCGCAATTTCCCATCGATATGCACAACTACATAGTATGTCCTTATTATCTGAAAAGGTTTCGTGAAATTCTGTTGTGTGGTTTTAGAGTTGTGATGACAAGAAACAGGACTGACGGACGGACGGACGGACTGATGGATGGACGGGTCAAAAACATTATACCCTCCGCAACTCGTTGCGTGGGGTATAAAAATAAACTGACAACGCCATGGCCAAAAATAATAGTACACTAGAAATAACAAAGAAAACTTAAGACTAAGCAACACAAACCCCATCAAAAACTGGGGGTGATCTCAGGTGCTTCCCAAGGGTAAGCCGAGTCTGCTCCAAATGTGGCACCTGTCGTGTTGCTAATGTTAGTACAAACCCGATCAATAGTCTAATTCTGTAGATCACATTCATGAAAGGGGAAGGGGGTTGTTGTATCCAATATCATCTGTTAAATTGATTGCGATAGAAGTGTGTACATACTTGCTCCACCTCCCATAGTTCTGTGTAAAATCTGATGCATTCTGGGTCCTAGTGTGTTGAATAAAGTTGATGACAATCCTCTAGCTTCTAATAATGCTTGAAAGGAAAACAAAGTATAGTTCACAAACTATAAAGGTAAACATAAAATACTTTCAAAAATGACTTGAGAAACTAAATAAGCAAAGTATGACATTGCTGTTGTAAAACTTCTATATAAATGTTTTAACAACCATGCAACAAATTGAGGCTTGTAGCACATACAATGTAATTTTCCCTGCACTTAATATTTCTGGACATAACTATTCCAAATATTTATCAGCACTCATTTAACATCTTGTTTGAGACGCTGATATAAAACTTTGATAAAAATCTGGCAAGAATTGTACATGTGAGAGAACTCAGATGACCTGATGGACAGAAAGACAAGTATTTCTATAACCCTGCAATGACTCATAAAAAACAAATAGGTAAATATTATGTACATTTATACAATTGACAAAACAGTGTCATTGAAATAACTCCATATACTTTATGATAAGATCTTGATAACTTATATATGAGATAACACACTATATAATCATAATATGAAAGATTTTAAAAAGATATATGATTGACTAGTATTTCTTGTTGTGTAAGATATATGATTGACTAGTATTTCTTGTTGTGTAAGATATATGATTGACTAGTATTTCTTGTTGTGTAAGATATATGATTGCCTAGTATTTCTTGTTGTGTAAGATATATGATTGCCTAGTATTTCTTGTTGTGTAAGATATATGATTGACTAGTATTTCTTGTTGTGTAAGATATATGATTGCCTAGTATTTCTTGTTGTGTAAGATATATGATTGACTAGTATTTCTTGTTGTGTAAGATATATGATTGACTAGTATTTCTTGTTGTGTAAGATATATGATTGCCTAGTATTTCTTGTTGTGTAAGATATATGATTGCCTAGTATTTCTTGTTGTGTAAGATATATGATTGACTAGTATTTCTTGTTGTGTAAGATATATGATTGCCTAGTATTTCTTGTTGTGTAAGATATATGATTGACTAGTATTTCTTGTTACCTTGCAATCTTCCCATATCTCCTTCTTCTGTCTCACTCTCAGAGGTCATAGCTGTAGCCCCTGCAGCATTTGATGCTGGAAGAAAAGCATGAAACTCATTTCAATACAATTAATTTAAATTATCAAAGCTTCCGAGTTATTCATATTCACTTTTAACATAAATATACAACTCCTCTAAACATCAACCCTTCACAATAATAAAGCTTTCTGTGGCCGGGTATTACCTTTCCTTGCCAGTTTTAATCTAGGATCGTAATACACGGCATAATATATAAGACATGGAGATGTTATTGTTACAGATCAGCTCAATTATCTATAGTAAAGGATCCTTCAAATTAATGCAAGATACAGTCACAGAAAATAACATATATACAGTCATGACAATTAAGCTAAGCTTTTTTTTATTTTTGTTTTTTTATATCTTCTTACAACTCCTTAATGTTATGTTATATCAGCATTTATAAGTTTTTTCTTATTTAAATCAAGTGACCATTTTAATTTTTTAAACAAGTGACTGAGCTTAACCATTCCTGCTGATTTGGAGAGCAGATCTAGAGGAATGCTAGATTACAGAAAAAATGAATCTTACTTACAACCCTGAAAATTTAAACACATAATAGAATATGAATATATCCATCATTATCCTTTCTATCAAGGATGACAAATCCCTTACTACTACTGAAGCCATTTACATGCCAGAGATGGCTGATCCACCATTATCTAACCTATCAAAGATAACAAATACCTTACTACTACTGAAGCCATTTACCTGCTAAAGATGGCTGATCCACCATTATCTTACCTATCAAAGATAACAAATACCTTACTACTACTGAAGCCATTTACATGCCAGAGATGGCTGATCCACCATTATCTAACCTATCAAAGATAACAAATACCTTACTACTACTGAAGCCATTTACCTGCTAAAGATGGCTGATCCACCATTATCTTACCTATCAAAGATAACAAATACCTTACTACTACTGAAGCCATTTACCTGCCAGAGATGGCTGATCCACCATTATCTTACCTATCAAAGATAACAAATACCTTACTACTACTGAAGCCATTTACATGCCAGAGATGGCTGATCCACCATTATCTAACCTATCAAAGATAACAAATCCCTTACTACTACTGAAGCCATTTACCTGCTAAAGATGGCTGATCCACCATTATCTTACCTATCAAAGATAACAAATACCTTACTACTACTGAAGCCATTTACCTGCCAGAGATGGCTGATCCATCATTATCTAACCTATCAAAGATAACAAATACCTTACTACTACTGAAGCCATTTACCTGCTATAGATGGCTGATCCACCATTATCTTACCTATCAAAGATAACAAATCCCTTACTACTACTGAAGCCATTTACCTGCTATAGATGGCTGATCCACCATTATCTTACCTATCAAAGATAACAAATCCCTTACTACTACTGAAGCCATTTACCTGCTATAGATGGCTGATCCACCATTATCTTACCTATCAAAGATAACAAATCCCTTACTACTACTGAAGCCATTTACCTGCTAAAGATGGCTGATCCACCATTATCTAACCTATCAAAGATAACAAATCCCTTACTACTACTGAAGCCATTTACCTGCTAAAGATGGCTGATCCACCATTATCTTACCTATCAAAGATAACAAATACCTTACAACTACTGAAGCCATTTACCTGCCAGAGATGGCTGATCCACCATTATCTTACCTATCAAAGATAACAAATACCTTACTACTACTGAAGCCATTTACATGCCAGAGATGGCTGATCCACTATTATCTAACCTATCAAAGATAACAAATCCCTTACTACTACTGAAGCCATTTACCTGCTAAAGATGGCTGATCCACCATTATCTTACCTATCAAAGATAACAAATACCTTACTACTACTGAAGCCATTTACCTGCCAGAGATGGCTGATCCATCATTATCTAACCTATCAAAGATAACAAATACCTTACTACTACTGAAGCCATTTACCTGCTAAAGATGGCTGATCCACCATTATCTTACCTATCAAAGATAACAAATCCCTTACTACTACTGAAGCCATTTACCTGCTATAGATGGCTGATCCACCATTATCTTACCTATCAAAGATAACAAATCCCTTACTACTACTGAAGCCATTTACCTGCTATAGATGGCTGATCCACCATTATCTTACCTATCAAAGATAACAAATCCCTTACTACTACTGAAGCCATTTACCTGCTAAAGATGGCTGATCCACCATTATCTAACCTATCAAAGATAACAAATCCCTTACTACTACTGAAGCCATTTACCTGCTAAAGATGGCTGATCCACCATTATCTTACCTATCAAAGATAACAAATCCCTTACTACTACTGAAGCTATTTACCTGCCAGAGATGGCTGATCCACCATTATCTTACCTATCAAAGATAACAAATCCCTTACTACTACTGAAGCCATTTACCTGCCAGAGATGGCTGATCCACCATTATCTTACCTATCAAAGATAACAAATACCTTACTACTACTGAAGCCATTTACCTGCCAGAGATGGCTGATCCATCATTATCTTACCTATCAAAGATAACAAATCCCTTACTACTACTGAAGCCATTTACCTGCTAGAGATGGCTGATCCACCATTATCTTACCTATCAAAGATAACAAATCCCTTACTACTACTGAAGCCATTTACCTGCTAAAGATGGCTGATCCACCATTATCTTACCTATCAAAGATAACAAATCCCTTACTACTACTGAAGCCATTTACCTGCCAGAGATGGCTGACTGCCCCCTTCCTCCCGAGGTCTACTTCCACCTCCATTATCAGTATTATCCTCCTGTCCTGACATCAGACTACTACTGTTTTGTGGTTTGGCTCCCCCTCTGGATGTCCCGCTCTCACTTCCACTGGCTGTATTGAGGAGACTGCTGCTACCAGCAGGACGCTTTGATGATGAAGCGGAACGCCTACCACTAGTTCAAAGAAAATTTATAATTATTTTAAATTCTCATTTATAACAATGAAATTTATGTCTTATTATGGTGCTCTAAGATACAGGAACACATGATTTGTTGTAAATGTATAGAAATTAAGTTTTTTAACATGAGTGAAAAAAAAAAAAACTTACCTGCTACTAGCACACGATCCCGTTTTGCTTCTTCGAGTGCGCCGTAAGCTATCAAGCTCCGGCGACAAGGATTTAGAACTAGTGCTACTAGAACGTCTTTCCTTGCTTTTCCTTTTCTTCTTATCCCTTTTCTTTGAAGGACAAGTACTTTGTGGGTTTTGAACACTTGTATGAGCGATATCAACCTGAATATCTTGAGTTCCTTGGCTTGTGTCTACACTTTTGCCAACAACTTTAAGTTTTATATCCTCTAAACTATTAAAACTGCTTTTCCTGTCCCGACTTCTAGTTCCAGACACTGACCTTGACCTTTCAGGATAATAAGGTATCCCTGGAACTACTTCTGCCTCTAAATTTGATCTTAGATTTTTGGAAATTGTATATTTATTAGTATCAGAGTCTTTTTCCTCTGTTTGTTTAGTGTCAATGGTTTCAGGGTTCACAGCTACAGCTGGTAACTGAGCTCTTTTATTTTTCTTCTTTCTAGATTTCTCTTTTTTATTTCTTAATTTCTCCTTCTTTGATAGTTTCAAACTGGTTCCTGACAATTTACTTTGTTTACTGGTAGTTGGACCTTCCTGTGAACTTTGTGCAAATCGCTTCTTTGATTTCTTCTTCTTGATTAAAACAGACTGTGAAATGCTGCAAAAAAGAAATCAATTAAGAACTTTTTGTAACATGCAATAAATATGGTTTTCAATATTATGAAATTCTTTATTTTGGATATTTTCTTGCTACAATAAGGAGTTTTTGTCAAATAACATTTAAAAGGGAGAAAGTTAGACAAAACCTAGAACACAAATAAACATAGAAAAAGTTGCTAACGTCAATATCATTTGGTCTCTAGTGTTGCCTCATTAGCATATACATTGAAAGCACATGTACATAGGTATTGTTTTTATTTTGATTAGACGATTGTTAGACTTACTCGATCAAGCATAAAATTAACATAGAAGCCCAATGAGTAACTACCAATAATTACTAGTAAAATGTTCTTGGTTAGTCTTCTTACTTTGGTGTTAGAAATTAACGTGCATAAACATAACTTGATATTCATGTCCATTGTCTTACTAATTCTAGGTAAATAATCCATGTCTTTTTTCCTAGGAAAATTGTTAGTACATGTAAACAATGGATTGTTTAGTTGCTAAGTTTCAAATTTATCCAGGGACTTACTTTTCTTTTCCAGTCAAATTATGGCCATGGAGTTGATAACATATATAATTACCTTAGTAGGAAACAGTAGGGGGAAAAATTATACTACTGTACAAAATTATTAATGTGAAATACAGTTTAGACACCACAATTTTTGCCTATTCTTTTCTAAACCTTAAAGGCTCATTTTTACACTTGCAAGAAAATCCAGCTATTTGGTACTTTCATATTATAGCAGAAATAGGATGTGGTATGGTCCAGTGCCAATGAGAAAACTCTCCATCCAAGTGACAATGTCATGAATGTGTAAACAACTCTCAATCCAAGTGACAATGTCATGAATGTGTAAACAACTCTCCATCCAAGTGACAATGTCATGAATGTGTAAACAACTCTCCATCCAAGTGACAATGCCATGAATGTGTAAACCACTCTCCATCCAAGTGACAATGTCATGAATGTGTAAACAACTCTCCATCCAAGTGACAATGTCATGAATGTGTAAACAACTCTCCATCCAAGTGACAATGTCATGAATGTGTCAACAACTCTCCATCCAAGTGACAATGTCATGAATGTGTAAACCACTCTCCATCCAAGTGACAATGTCATGAATGTGTCAACAACTCTCCATCCAAGTGACAATGTCATGAATGTGTAAACAACTCTCCATCCAAGTGAAAATGTCATGAATGTGTCAACAACTCTCCATCCAAGTGAAAATGTCATGAATGTGTCAACAACTCTCCATCCAAGTGACAATGTCATGAATGTGTCAACAACTCTCCATCCAAGTGACAATGTCATGAATGTGTAAACCACTCTCCATCCAAGTGACAATGTCATGAATGTGTAAACCACTCTCCATCCAAGTGACAATGTCATGAATGTGTCAACCACTCTCCATCCAAGTGACAATGTCATGAATGTGTCAACAACTCTCCATCCAAGTGACAATGTCATGAATGTGTAAACAACTCTCCATCCAAGTGAAAATGTCATGAATGTGTAAACAACTCTCCATCCAAGTGACATTGTCATGAATGTGTAAACAACTCTCCATCCAAGTGACAATGTCATGAATGTGTGAGAAGTAAACAATTATAGGTCAAAGTAGAGACTTCAACACAAAGCCCCAGCCCACACCAAACAGCAAGCCACAGTGAGCCACAAATGACTAGCCCAAACATCACAAACAGGAAAATCAAAGGTCCAATCCACACAAATTAACAACTGCGCCATGAGCCCATAATACACCAACTGCTTATTCAAAGATTTAAGTTCAATTACTTTAGAATGGCTTATCAGAAATTTATAAAAACAAGAGTGCACATGCTGAAATGTCTCAAAAACTGTAAATCAAGCATTTTTATGAATAAAATTCCTCAACTAAGAAAAGTAAAATCTAAAACACATGAAAATTGAAAGGATCTTATGTCAAAGTTCACCAAAATTTCACATAAAACTGCTAAAAGCATTTGAGTTGTCAGAAAACTGGAAAATCCTTGTTTTAACAAATAAACCCTTAAACTTAGAAAAGTAAAATGTAAAAAAAATAAAAGGGAGCTCAACTCATTATCACTGAACTAGCATACATTTGTTATGGGCCCAGCCTCCGGGTGCGGGAATTTCTCGCTGCATTGGAGACCTGTTGGTGACCTTCTGCTGTTGTTTTTTTCTATGGTGGGGTTGCTGTCTCTTTGACACATTCCCCATTTCCATTCTCAATTTTATCAATAGATTTAACCAATTCACCAAAGTTTCATGCAAACTAGTTAATAGTGTTTCTGGGTTATTGTCCATCATGATGACAATGGATCTTAAAATTAACTCAAATTCATGTACAAATGGTAAACCAAATTATAATTAATTATGAAAAGTTGACTGCATTGCCAATCTGTCATTTTTTTGAGATGATTATATCATCACATTATTAAGTACAGAACTTAGAAACAAGACAAATTATAAAATGAAAAAGTAAAATTTGGTGTATACTTACTTATTGGTTTGGCCTACTTCAACTTTTGAATCTGCCCCAGAATGGTGTCTTCTTCTATGTGACCCCCCAGACTGGAACTCAGGTTGGTCTGCCATAGGCTTGACCCTCAATCTGGCACATGCCAGATGGTAAAAACTCTGCAAAGATGAAAAATATTCTTTATGTTAATCATGTTCATCATGTTAATGCAGTTTAATCTTGTTTAAACAATTTGAGAATATCAAATAAAATTGATCTTTTAGGTGTATCATCTTTTAACCATTAACACATGTAAAATGAAATCAAGCAGACATAGAAAAATCTTTATGAACATGTTCGCCATCTATTTAAATTAGTTATGGTGGATAACTTAATGACGAAAAGAACATTTGTTTATAAATGTATTAATGAACAAGTCAGCTTTGAAAACGCAAAAACAATGTTGAACAATTGTAAGACATGAAATGAATATTTTTTTGCAGCTTCTAAATATATCTTGATGTCTCAGGTATTTGTAAATCATGGAAATGTACAGTGAACGGCTGTGTGAATGTGTCTTCTGATATTTTTTTTTTATAGAATGTCAATTCAGTGCTGTTTAAAATAAAAGTGTATGGACATAACTTGTGTATGATGGATGAATTTTAACATCCATGGATTAAACATTCAAATCTATTAAACAATAAACAGAGCGTCTATTTGAGTTATCATTTTACGATGATTTTTCATCTGAGGATGTTGTGAAATCAACCAGCTGATTTGTTTTCTTTTAATTTATCACGAGACCATCAATTTACCGAACAATTTTAACCATTCGGTAGTTTAAGGGTGGGAATGAACAGGATATTTGTAATATTCTTTCATTAAAAATTGAATTAAAAAGGTAAAAAGACAGACAAATGGATAAATTGATAGCAAACATACAACACATGGCCAGCTTGTGATCAGCAATAGGTTTTTCAAGACCAATTTGTCAAAGATGAAAAATAACCTCTTCATTTTCCATTAATGATGTTCACGAAAACACAATGCTAACAAAATGGTAATGGAATTTCACTTCTCCAAGAAATTGACCACTTCTCCCAACTCTCTCATGAAAAAAGTAGTCAATTCTCCCTTTCAAAAATCCTAGATTAGGCCCTGATGTTATAAAATTTGTTAGGAGATGGAACCTTACACATCAAGCACTCTTCAATAAGTCAATAATATCACCTACAACTAAGTAATGTGGATAGAACAAGTCTATGGGTCTAAAAGGTATGCTGGTGAATACTCTTTGAAATGATTTCAGCTATGGTTGTCAATGCCATAATGGTCACTGCCCACAGGCACTTGTTTCTATCCATGGGAAGGTCGACTATCCATATAAATTGAAGAAGGTGGCTAACAAAAGTTTTTTTAGGTCACGACAGTCTCCGCTTCGGACGCTTGAAAAGTTGGTAGTTCAATTTTTCGCCATGGTTTAGTGAATTATGATTAGAATACCGTGAAGAGGTACACTGTGGGGTATATAAAATTAGTTTAGTGTTAAAGAAAAATATTCACTGAATCGGTTCACATAAAGTAGGGATTTAAAGGGTACAAAAAGCATCCGAAGCTGAGACTTGTAACCTAAAAAAACTTTTGTTTGCCACCTTCTTCTATTTATATGGATAGTCGACCTTCCTATGGATAGAAACAAGTGCCTGTGTCACTGCCACTGGTAAGGATTAAGTTGCCAATGTTGAGAGAACAGGCAAACAATATACACAAGGAACTGTTCACTCTGATTAACAGTGATTACCAGTTTGGGAAATTTAGATCAATATTCATCCAACTGGACAAATAATATATCAACACCAACTCTAAAGTGTTCAAAGCTTAATGAGTTAAAAGCTGTTTCACGACTTCACGTACATTTGTACAGTCTGATTTTTTCAGTGTTCACCGTTCTAACTTCTGTTTTTGTGGTGTGATATTTTTGTAAGGAGGAAACCTGATGAAATTTGACCTTCCTATCAAAATAATGTTTAAATAAACCTTCTTTACCTACTACATCCAGTTGTGACTAAAGAATAGGAAAATTCGTGTATTTTCTGGATAATATTCTGATATTAAAATCTTGGATATTTTATCTGTGTCTGTACAGATGATCAATGCAAACTGCGCACGCACAGTGGTTTCCAACATTTCCGGTTTAGAAGAATATTAAAATTGCATAAAAGTGCAAGATTTCTGCATTTTTTTACATCTGTATTATATTGTTTCTTACATTGAATAGATTAAAAAATCATTTCAGACTTCATTTATGCAATAAACTGACTATACTGTTATTTTACGTTCCCTTAGTGAATCGGAGTGATTCCCCTTTTCCCAGAAAGTGCACTTGAACTTTTGAGATGCCCTGATAACATTGGGCCATTCCAGTTAATTTCTGGCAGGCGGGAATGGATCGGGAGAATTTTTATACGTTTCAGAAAAAAATCATGAAAACTACCTATCAGATGTTATAATTAAGACCTACCAGATGTATGATTTCCTTAGATGTAATTATTTTAACCTTGAAAACTTGCTGCAGCAAGACCCTTAGAAGTTTTTTGCGTATAATTATATGTGTCAGATGAAAAAAAATTCACAGTGACACCACTAAGATGTATAAATTTTACACCTCTCAGAAAGGAACATCCGTCCCCATTTAGCAGACATTAACTGGAATGGCCCATTGGACAACAGTACATAAACTGCTTGCACTTTTAACATGTCAAGTTAATTATATATTAAAGTCAGTTGTGTCAAGGACCAAGTTATAATATCTCATTAAATTCCTTTGAAATAAATTCCTTTATCTAAGAATATGTACTGATGCCACCTTTATTCGTTTAGACTTAAAATTGGTTAATTTTTTGTTATTTATTGAATATCTTTTTTTCAGCATTCCGTTTGTTTTTGCACTTTTTGATATTGATGTTTTAATGTTCCCTGTATCCCCATACCTCTATATTAAATTTGAAAAATTCTTAATACTAAAAAGGAAAAAGGAAAACATATTGCCGGTGATACCTGACTGAGGATAGGTCTACGGGTCTATGCAACCTTAACCGAAATACAATTTATGTAATACGGAACAAAGACTAAGTAAGCCCTGTGATGTTTTTCCAAGAATACAAACACTTATCAAATTACAAGCGTGTGAGTTATTTTTTTTTAAATATACAAAAATAAATGCTGAAAATAATATCCCATATCACGATAGTCATGATAGTAGTCTCATACATTGAGTAAACCAATTCCAGGAAACTCAAATTACGTGTCCTTAGTCTGTACAGATGATAATAAAAAAAAAATGGCTCGTGACTGTTGAACGCATCTTAGCCATCGAATTTGAGATAACTTAAATACAATTAGGTCTGAAAATAGTTAAACATGTTAAACTTACAACTAGAAATTGACAATGAGGGTATTCATGGAAAACAAAACTTTTACGGAAAAAGAGATGGTAACAGCTTTTCGATTGTGAACTTTCCATTCTGTGTATCAACATTCCAGCAACCTGCATGCGGAATATATAACTACCAGTTGAAAACGCATTTAGTAGAGAAGTATTATTGGCAATGTCTAGGTCATCAGTATCATTAACGTGGCCCGTCAGGAATATATAAGAATGAGGAATTAGCACAGGAGTTATCAGGAGGTTTAGACTTTACTTCGTCGATATTGAGATCCTGCAACAAGTTTTCATTTATAATTATTTTTTTTAGTTGCAGTTGGTTTTGATATAGGCATAATAAATGGTAGGTACATACTAATCTTTTAACTAGGGAGGTATTTTCGTGTAAACTGATTTATGATGAAGGATGTTGCCCATAGAATCTCACCGAGTATTTATTGGCAAGGAAAAGTTTTATGAAGGATATTTTTTCTTTTCATCTTTTCCCTTGCGAACTGGTTTGAAAAGGCTGTCACTGGCAATATCAAAGATCGTATAAGGTGATAGGACATACCACTGGAATAGGTCACCGTTTCCAGCTGGTTTAGGTGTCACCATCAGAATTATATGAGAAGGACAATAAACTTTCCATTACTTCTTCTACTTTCTGCTACATAGATGACGTTATTTCACGAAATAATTCGCATTGAACGCATCTATCCCATCGAACTAGAGAAAAAGGATACAACAGAAACAGTTAAGTCGGCCTCATATCTTGACTCACATCTAGACATTGACAATGAGGGTCGGCTGAAATAAACTTTACGACAAAATAGATGATTTCAGCTTTCCAATTGTGAACTTTCCGTTTCTAAGTAGCAACATTCCAGCAGCACCTGTATACGGGACATATATCTCCCGATTGATACGATATTCCCGTGCTTGCATTTCCTACGATGATTATCTTGATAGAGGGTTGCTGCTCACAAGGAAGCTATTAAACCAAGAGTTCCAAATGATGAAGTTGAAATCATCCCTTCGTAAATTTTACGGACGCCATCACGAGTTGGTTGACCGTTATGAAATAAACGTGTCACACATGATATCGGATATGTTCCTTACGTCGAAACTACAACCCCCTCAGTCCCTTTCATGAATGTGACCTACCGAATTAGATATAGGAAGATGTGGTGTGAGTGCCAATGAGACAACTCTCCACCCAAATAACAATTTAAAAGAGATGAACCATTATAGGTCAATGTACGGCCTTCAACACGGAGCCTCGGCTCACACCGAACAACAAGCTATAAAGGGCCCCAAAATAAATAGTGTAAAACCATTCAACGGGAAAACCAACGGTCTAATGTTTACCGGATTTGTTATAACATAAACAACACGACGGGTGCCACATGTGGAGCAGGATCTGCTTACCCTTCCGGAGCACCTGGGATCACCCCTAGTTTTCGGTTGGGTTCGTGTTGCTTATTCTTTAGTTTTCTATTTATGAGTTTGACTGTACCTCTGGTATCTTTCATCCCTCTTTAATATGAAAAGCCGTATCTTTTTATCACAACAGAAAGTCTCGCCGTAAGTAAACATTACTTTAGGAATCTGAGCGCCGAGCAAAGGAACACTATATATATTTCGATTTCACGGAACCTTACCAAATTTGGAAAAGGTTACATTTTTATCTTCGCAGACAGCGCTGTTCAGAGTATTTGAAAAAAATCTTGTAGAAGAACTGAATTGCATGGTAATACGATTCTTAAAAAAAAAAATGAATAATTTGCAATAAGGGATTAAAATACAAAATAAGTACCCCTTTTAGGTAAAGCAATGTCAAACAGGGTAAAATCCTGATTAGTTGAGTTAGTTGGTAGGAAAAACTTAATAAACACAAAACAGGAGATGCAAAATGGCCTTAGCATGTATATAATGATTCTGAGAAAGAATCAGGACATTCTAGAGGAATCTAGGAAGAGAGAGGTAAGACGAATATATACCACAATTACTGAGCCAGTCACAAGTTAACACGAACTGACATCGCCATTTATGTAAAATGTTAAAATTCCTCCAAGAAATTATTGAACCTCTTGATGGATAGATGTCTATGGTTTCAGGAAAGTTATTACTTGAATGGATTGAAATTCTCCTTTGAACCAAATTTTGGAAACTTGTGTGACACTTTTTGCAATCATGATTTTGTATTAAATAAATGCAGAATGAGATTGCTGCCATGGTTAATAAAAAAAGAGGTTATATTTCACTATTACAACTATTGGAAATTAAATATATGGAAAATGCTGTTATTCCGAAATGTGTATCGCTACCTCTTGTACGAATAATCTCAGTTATGTGTTGTATTTTGTAGGTCATATTCGAGGATAAAATGACAGGATTTTTTGGTTAAACCAGTTGGAACAAATTTAAAATTAGAACCCATGCTGCTGACAGATAAAACAATGACAAAGTTTACAAAATTGAAGACAGACAGACGCCGGACAGATGAACGACGGCCGACCGAACAAATACACTAATTGAAAACAATTTAGCTCCTGTATTCTTTATACAGAATATGAAAATCGGAGTTCCACAAAAAAGTATCTGAATTAATGTAAATATTTAGTCACATAAAATATCCTTTCACAGCGTCAATATTAGTCACAGAGATGTCCTTTCATAGTGTCAATATCAGTCACAGAGATGTCCTTTCAGAATGTCAATATACGTCACGGAGATGTCCTTTTACAGTGTCAATATAAGTCACAGAGATGTCCTTTCACATTGTCAATTTTAGTCACAGAGATGTCCTTTTACAGTGTCAATATTAGTCACAGAGATGTCCTTTCACGGTGTCAATATAAGTCACAGAGATGTCCTTTCACGGAGTCAATATTAGTCACAGAGATGTCCTTTTACAGTGTCAATTTTAGTCACAGAGATGCCCTTTCACAGTGTCAATTTTAGTCACAGAGATGCCCTTTTACAGTGTCAATATACGTCACGGAGATGTCCTTTCACAGTGTCAATATCAGTCACAGAGATGTCCTTTCAGAATGTCAATATACGTCACGGAGATGTCCTTTTACAGTGTCAATATACGTCACGGAGATGTCCTTTTACAGTGTCAATTTTAGTCACAGAGATGTCCTTTTACAGTGTCAATATTAGTCACATAGATGTCCTTTCACAGTGTCAATATTAGTCACAGAGATGCCCTTTCACAGTGTCAATTTTAGTCACAGAGAAGTCCTTTTACAGTGTCAATATTAGTCACATAGATGTCCTTTCACAGTGTCAATATTAGTCAGAGATGCCCTTTCACAGTGTCAATTTTAGTCACAGAGATGTCCTTTTACAGTGTCAATTTTAGTCACAGAGATGTCCTTTCACTGTGTCAGTATTAGTCACAGAGATATCCTTTCACGGTGTCAATATAAGTCACAGAGATGCCCTTTCACAGTGTCAATATTAGTCACAGAGATGTCCTTTTACAGTGTCAATTTTAGTCACAGAGATGCCCTTTCACAGTGTCAATTTTAGTCACAGAGATGCCCTTTTACAGTGCCAATATACGTCACGGAGATGTCCTTTTACAGTGTCAATATAAGTCACAGAGATGTCCTTTCACAGTGTCAATATAAGTCACAGAGATGTCCTTTCACAGTGTCAATATACGTCACAGAGATGTCCTTTTACAGTGTCAATATCAGTCACAGAGATGACCTTTCAGAATGTCAATATACGTCACGGAGATGTCCTTTTACAGTGTCAATATACGTCACGGAGATGTCCTTTCACAGTGTCAATTTTAGTCACAGAGATGTCCTTTTACAGTGTCAATATTAGTCACATAGATGTCCTTTCACAGTGTCAATATTAGTCACAGAGATGCCCTTTCACAGGGTCAATTTTAGTCACAGAGATGTCCTTTTACAGTGTCAATATTAGTCACATAGATGTCCTTTCACAGTGTCAATATTAGTCACAGAGATGCCCTTTCACAGTGTCAATTTTAGTCACAGAGATGTCCTTTTACAGTGTCAATATTAGTCACATAGATGTCCTTTCACAGTGTCAATATTAGTCACAGAGATGCCCTTTCACCGTGTCAATTTTAGTCACAGAGAGGTCCTTTTACAGTGTCAATATTAGTCACATAGATGTCCTTTCACAGTGTCAATATTAGTCACAGAGATGCCCTTTCACAGTGTCAATTTTAGTCACAGAGATGTCCTTTCACAGTGTCAATATTAGTCACAGAGATGTCATTTCACGATGTCAATAATAGTCACAGAGATGTCCTTTCACAGTGTCAATATACGTCACGGAGATGTCCTTTTACAGTGTCAATATCAGTCACAGAGATGTCCTTTCACAGTGTCAATATTAGTCACAGAGATGTCCTTTCACAGTGTCAATATTAGTCACAGAGATGTCCTTTCACGGAGTCAATATTAGTGACAGAGATGTCCTTTCACGGAGTCAATATTAGTGACAGAGATGTCCTTTCATAGTGTCAATATCAGTCACAGAGATGTCCTTTCACGGTGTCAATATAAGTCACAGAGATGTCCTTTCACAGTGTCAATATTAGTCACAGAGATGTCCTTTCACGGAGTTCATATTAGTGACAGAGATATCCTTTCACAGTGTCAATATCAGTCACAGAGATGTCCTTTCACGGTGTCAATATAAGTCACAGAGATGTCCTTTCACGGAGTCAATATTAGTCACAGAGATGTCCTTTTACAGTGTCAATATAAGTCACAGAGATGTCCTTTCAAGTGTCAATATACGTCACAGAGATGTCCTTTTACTGTGTCAATATTAGTCACATAGATGTCCTTTCACAGTGTCAATATTAGTCACAGAGATGCCCTTTCACAGTGTCAATTTTAGTCACAGAGATGTCCTTTTACAGTGTCAATTTTAGTCACAGAGATGCCCTTTCACAGTGTCAATATTAGTCACAGAGATGTCCTTTTACAGTGTCAATATACGTCACAGAGATGTCCTTTCAGAATGTCAATATACGTCACGGAGATGTCCTTTTACAGTGTCAATATACGTCACAGAGATGTCCTTTCACAGTTTCAATATCAGTCACAGAGATGTCCTTTCACAGTGTCAATATTAGTCACAGAGATGTCCTTTCACAGTGTCAATATCAGTCACAGAGATGTCCTTTTACAGTGTCAATATACGTCACGGAGATGTCCTTTTACAGTGTCAATATCAGTCACAGAGATGTCCTTTTACAGTGTCAATATACGTCACGGAGATGTCCTTTTACAGTGTCAATATACGTCACGGAGATGTCCTTTTACAGTGTCAATTTTAGTCACAGAGATGTCCTTTTACAGTGTCAATATTAGTCACAGAAATGTCCTTTTACAGTGTCAATATTAGTCACAGAGATGTCCTTTCACGGAGTCAATATTAGTGACAGAGATGTCCTTTCACAGTGTCAATTTTAGTCACAGAGATGCCCTTTCACAGTGTCAAAATACGTCACGGAGATGTCTTTCACAGTGTCAATATTAGTCACAGAGATGTCCTTTCACAGTGTCAATATTAGTCACAGAGATGTCCTTTCACAGTGTCAATATTAGTCACGGAGATGTCCTTTCACAGTGTCAATATCAGTCACAGAGATGTCCTTTCACAGTGTCAATATCAGTCACAGAGATGTCCTGTCACGGTGTCAATATAAGTCACAGAGATGTCCTTTCACAGTGTCAATATCAGTCACAGAGATGTCCTGTCACGGTGTCAATATCAGTCACAGAGATGTCCTGTCACGTTGTCAATTTAAGTCACAGAGATGTCCTTTCACAGTGTCAATATTAGTCACAGAGATGTCTTTTCACAGTGTCAATATTAGTCACAGAGATGTCCTTTCACAGCGTCAATATCAGTCACAGAGATGTCCTTTCAGAATGTCAATATACGTCACGGAGATGTCCTTTCACAGTGTCAATATTAGTCACAGAGATGTCCTTTCACAGTGTCAATATTAGTCACAGAGATGTCTTTTCACAGTGTCAATATTAGTCACAGAGATGTCCTTTCACAGCGTCAATATCAGTCACAGAGATGTCCTTTCAGAATGTCAATATACGTCACGGAGATGTCCTTTCACAGTGTCAATATTAGTCACAGAGATGTCCTTTTATAGTGTCAATTTTAGTCACAGAGATGTCCTTTCACGGTGTCAATATCAGTCACAGAGATGTCCTTTCACAGTGTCAATATCAGTCACAGAGATGTCCTTTCACAGCGTCAATATAAGTCACAGAGAGGTCCTTTCACAGCGTCAATATAAGTCACAGAGATGTCATTTCACAGCGTCAATATAAGTCACAGAGATGTCCTTTCACAGTGTCAATATAAGCCACCGAGATGTCATTTTACAGTGTCAATATTAGTCACAGAGATGTCCTTTCACAGTGTCAATTTCAGTCACAGAGATGTCCTTTTACAGTGTCAATATTAGTCACAGAGATGTCCTTTCACAGTGGCAATTTTTGTCACAGAGATGTCCTTTTACAGTGTCAATTTTAGTCACAGAGATGTCCTTTCACAGTGTCAATATTAGTCACAGAGATATCCTTTCACAGTGTCAATTTTAGTCACAGAGATGCCCTTTTACAGTGTCAATATAAGTCACAGAGATGTCCTTTCACAGCGTCAATTTCAGTCACAGAAATGTCCTTTTACAGTATCAATTAAAGTCACAAAGATGTGCTTTCACGAAGTCAATATAAGTCACAATGATGTCCTTTCACAGTGTCAATATTAGTCACAGAGATGTCCTTTCACAGTGTCAATATCAGGCACAGAGATGTCCTTTCACAGTGTCAATATACGTCACAGAGATGTCCTTTCACAGTGTCAATATTAGTCACAGAGATGTCCTTTCACAGTGTCAATATAAGTCACAGAGATGTCCTTTCACAGTGTCAATATCAATCACAGAGATTTCCGTTCACAGTATCAATATAAGTCACAATGATGTCCTTTCACAGTGTCAATATTAGTCACAGAGGTGTCCTTTTACAGTGTCAATATAAGTCACAGAGATGTCCTTTCACAGTGTCAATATCAGTCACATAGATGTCCTTTTACAGTTTCAATTTTAGTCACATAGATGTCCTTTTACAGTGTCAGTTTTAGTCACAGAGATATCTTTTCACAGTGTCAATATAAGTCAAAAAGATGTCCTTTTTCAGTGTCAGTTTTAGTCACAGAGATGTCCTTTCACAGTGTCAATATTAGTCACAGAGGTGTCCTTTCACGGAGTCAATATTAGTCACAGAGGTGTCCTTTCACAGTGTCAATAGAAGTCACAAAGATGTCCTTTTACAGTGTCAATATAAGTCACAGAGATGTCCTTTCACAGTGTCAATATTAGTCACAGAGATGTCCTTTCACAGTGTCAATATTAGTCACAGAGATGTCCTTTCAGAATGTCAATATTAGTCACAGAGATGTCCTTTCACAGTGTCAATATTAGTCACATAGATGTCCTTTTACAGTGACAATATTAGTCACAGAGATGTCCTTTCACAGTGTCAATATTAGTCACAGAGATGTCCTTTCAGAATGTCAATATTAGTCACAGAGATGTCCTTTCACAGTGTCAATATTAGTCACAGAGATGCCCTTTCACAGTGTCAATATTAGTCACAGAGATGTCCTTTCACAGTGTCAATATTAGTCACATAGATGTCCTTTTACAGTGACAATATTAGTCACAGAGATGTCCTTTTACAGTGTCAATATTAGTCACAGAGGTGTCCTTTCACAGTGTCAATATTAGTCACAGAGATGTCCTTTTACAGTGACAATATTAGTCACATAGATGTCTTTCACAGTGTCAATATTAGTCACATAGATGTCCTTTTACAGTGACAATATTAGTCACAGAGATGTCCTTTTACAGTGTCAATATTAGTCACAGAGATGTCCTTTCACAGTGTCAATATTAGTCACAGAGATGCCCTTTCACAGTGTCAATATTAGTCACAGAGATGTCCTTTCACAGTGTCAATATTAGTCACATAGATGTCCTTTTACAGTGACAATATTAGTCACAGAGATGTCCTTTTACAGTGTCAATATTAGTCACAGAGGTGTCCTTTCACAGTGTCAATATTAGTCACAGAGATGTCCTTTTACAGTGACAATATTAGTCACATAGATGTCTTTCACAGTGTCAATATTAGTCACATAGATGTCCTTTTACAGTGACAATATTAGTCACAGAGATGTCTTTCACAGTGTCAATATTAGTCACAGAGGTGTCCTTTCACAGTGTCAATATTAGTCACAGAGATGTCCTTTTACAGTGACAATATTAGTCACAGAGATGTCCTTTCACAGTGTCAATATTAGTCACATAGATGTCCTTTTACAGTGACAATATTAGTCACAGAGATGTCTTTCACAGTGTCAATATTAGTCACAGAGATGTCCTTTCACGGAGTCAATATTAGTCACAGAGATGTCCTTTTACAGTGTCAATATAAGTCACGGAGATGTCCTTTCACAGTGTCAATATTAGTCACAGAGATGTCCTTTCACAGTGTCAATATTAGTGGCAGAGACGTCCTTTCACAGTGTCAATTTTAGTGACAGAGATGTCCTTTCACAGTGTCAATATTAGTCACAGAGATGTCCTTTCACAGTGTCAATATAAGTCACAGAGATGTCCTTTCACAGTGTCAATATTAGTCACAGAGGTGTCCTTTCACGGTGTCAATATTAGTCACAGAGGTGTCCTTTCAGAATGTCAATATACGTCACGGAGATGTCCTTTTACAGTGTCGATATTAGTCACGGAGATGTCCTTTTACAGTGTCAATATTAGTCACAGAGGTGTCCTTTCACGGAGTCAATATTAGTCACAGAGATGTCCTTTCACAGTGTCAATATTAGTCACAGAGATGTCCTTTCACAGTGTCAATATTAGTCACAGAGATGTCCTGTCACGGTGTCAATATCAGTCACAGAGATGTCCTTTCACAGTGTCAATATTAGTCACAGAGATGCCCTTTCACAGTGTCAATTTTAGTCACAGAGATGCCCTTTCACAGTGTCAATTTTAGTCACAGAGATGCCCTTTCACAGTGTCAATATAAGTCACGGAGATGTCCTTTTACAGTGACAATATAAGTCACAGAGATGTCCTTTCACAGTGTCAATATTAGTCACAGAGATGTTCTTTCACAGTGTCAATATTAGTCACAGAGATGTCCTTTCAGAATGTCAATATACGTCACGGAGATGTCCTTTTACAGTGTGAATATTAGTCACAGAGATGTCCTTTCACAGTGTCAATATTAGTCACAGAGATGTCCTTTCAGAGTGTCAATATAAGTCACGGAGATGTTCTTCCACAGTGTCAATTTTAGTCACAGATATGTCCTTTCCTTAGTGTCAATATTAGTAACAGAGATGTCCTTTCAGGGAGTCAATTATAGTCACAGAGATGTCCTTTCACGGTGTCAATATAAGTCACAGAGATGTCCTTTTACAGTGTCAATTTTAGTAACAGAGATATCCTTGCACAGTGTCAATATAAGTCACAGATATGTCCTTTCATAGTGTCAGTTTTAGTCACAGAGATGTCCTTTCACAGTGTCAGTTTTAGTCACAGAGAAGTCCTTCCACAGAGTCCACGAAGATATTGTAAGGCTCATTTTGTTTAACAATTCCTGTCTATCTATAAGTGTTTGTAAGATACCCGATATCTTATCAGCAAGTCATACCTTTTGTTTTCAGTGTAGTCAGTCCCTCAGTACTTGTTCATAATAGGTCAACAAGCTTAGGTATGTTGTTTGATTTGCAGGGATGAATAATATGTATATTGTACCTCTGAAATATATCAAATGACCTTGCTCTTACCTCTTCCTAAAATGGTGAGGACTATTTTTCATAATGAGTCAAATTGATGATGAAAATTGGAAATATGACAAAGAGACAAAAACCCAACCATAGAGCAGACATCAGCCAATGGGTTTACAACACAATAAGAAATTCCTGCAACAGCAGTCAGGCTTCAGCTGGTCCTTAAACAAATATGTGTACTGTTTTTACATCATTTTAAAGATAAACAGTATGTGACACAATTTCCAAAGATTTATGTGTGTAAGTCTATATGTAGTATCGCAGTGTTAATGTTTATTGTAGTTGTAAAAATCCGGTTTATTTTCATTGAGAAGAACCACTAGTAGCCAGCTGTTGACAACCTTCATTTAAGAAAGCAATCAATTTTTGTGGTTTTTATATGATACATTACTGTAAATTCACAATTTTTTGCATTTTTTTTA
Source organism: Mytilus trossulus (assembly GCF_036588685.1). Taxonomy (NCBI): domain Eukaryota; kingdom Metazoa; phylum Mollusca; class Bivalvia; order Mytilida; family Mytilidae; genus Mytilus; species Mytilus trossulus. The sequence goes on along the minus strand of NC_086375.1, from coordinate 93,692,222 downwards.
TTATTCCCAAAAATTGAATTGGAAAGATTACTAAAAGACTGCAATATATAATATGAATCTCAAATGTTTGTAAATTATTCAACAAATACAATAATAATTTCTAAATTTACAGTACATGTATGTCATTTTGTGTTTCTTAAAGGAGTCAATCTGGTAAGACCCTTTTTTGGCCCCAAAATAGAGCAGTTTTACAAAATTGTTGCAAACTTTTAGCTATTTATTGGAAAGTAGAATACTTCTACATAAATATGTAAATATGATGGGTACTAGCATCATTGAGTTATGCTAAATTACTGAAATCTTCACAATTTTAGCATTTGAGTTAATTTCTAGACAGTTGCCGTCTTAAATGGAAGTGGCCACACTGCATTCGTGTTCATTCTTAATATTTAAATGTAAGGTAGCAATACATAGTTAGAAGTTTAGTTTCGCATTATGGCCCCTGTGAATTTTTTAAATATGAAAGTTTTTGTACAATAAAATTGATTTTTAGGTAATTGAAGAATAATATAGCCTATTTAGTGGGTTTATATGAACATTTAGATTGATTTTAACATGTTTTATAGGCCATTTCAATGATTGACAGTCCGTATTTTCCTATCCGTACCGTTCATAGGTCCATAAATTATTGTAGTGTTTATCAACAAAGATTTTGCGCTCGATCTTTTCAATTCAATTTTATGGAAAAACGAGCAGGAAGACATATGATTTTTTTTGGACCGCTTGATAGATATAAACCTATGGATTCAGGAAAGGTATCACTGTAATTCATTGAAATTTTCCTTTAGACCAAATTTTGGAGACTTTTGTGACATGTTCACCCCCCTTTTTTGCTATATTTTGTATCTAAGAAATGCAGATTGTTGCCATGGTTACACCCAAAAGGGATTATATTTCACCCTTATGACCATTAGAAATCAAATCTATGGAAGATTCTCTTTCTACAAGTATATACATGCATAACACACATATAAAGCCTTCTTTGTTAGACAGGAGGGGAAAGGGGGTGTTTAAAAATTATGAGTGTCAATTTTAAGTTTTTTTCCTAACTGTGTATTGCTACCTTATGGCATTTGACAAAGCAAATAATTGCCTATTTTTCAGACAAACATACCACAAAACTATTGATATTTAGGTTATAGATACAATTCTAAGGAAGAAACAACCTTTAGTATGACAATGTATGTTAGTTTTGTTGTTTATTGTCCTTAGCAACCAATATAGACATTTTGACACATAGACTTGGTTCCGTTATTAATTGATACTTTATTGGCTACCCCTTGGAAAAGAAGATTGCGCGTTATGTAGAAACCTTAGAAGGGAACGCTTTATATTTTTTCATGCGACTAAATCAAATTTATTATTTTAGAAAGTATAAAGTCACAATTTAGCATGAATTAAGCCCAATTTTTTCCCCGCTTTTATAAATAAATTCAGTATTGACTAAATTTTAACCAAGGCCTTGGTATGGTAATACACAACAAAATTGACATTCTAGAGCTTTAAAATAGCTTTAACTTGTAGAAGTTGTCTACTGTTAAGGTTAATTTAGGTTTTTAAACAAGGAAAGACAGGCTTAGAAGGTATAGTTTTAGAAAATTGACTAAAAAAGGAGAAAATGCACTTGGACATGGCATGTTTCATAAAATCACTTTTTTGTTGCATTTCAGTGTCAACTGCTAACCTTCATAAAATATTTATTTCTGAACCGATTTTCAAAACTAGCAGGCGAAAATGCTCGTTTTAACTAGTAGAAAACAGAAATCCATTAAAAGTGGAATTGGGAAAAAAAATGTTTATCCTTAAGGTAGCAATACACAGTTAGAAGTTTAGTTTCGCATTATGGCCCCTGTGAATTTTTTAAATATGAAAGTTTTTGTACAATAAAATTGATTTTTAGGTAATTGAAGAATAATATAGCCTTCTTAGTGGGTTTATATGAACATTTAGATTGATTTTAACATGTTTTATAGGCCATTTCAATGATTGACAGTCCGTATTTTCCTATCCGTACCGTTCATAGGTCCATAAATTATTGTAGTGTTTATCAACAAAGATTTTGCACTCGATCTTTTCAATTCAATTTTATGGAAAAACGAGCAGGAAGACATATGATTTTTTTTGGACCGCTTGATAGATATAAACCTATGGATTCAGGAAAGGTATCACTGTAATTCATTGAAATTTTCCTTTAGACCAAATTTTGGAGACTTTTGTGACATGTTCACCCCCCTTTTTTGCTATATTTTGTATCTAAGAAATGCAGATTGTTGCCATGGTTACACCCAAAAGGGATTATATTTCACCCTTATGACCATTAGAAATCAAATCTATGGAAGATTCTCTTTCTACAAGTATATACATGCATAACACACATATAAAGCCTTCTTTGTTAGACAGGAGGGGAAAGGGGGTGTTTAAAAATTATGAGTGTCAATTTTAAGTTTTTTTCCTAACTGTGTATTGCTACCTAAGTTGTATTTGATGATAACACATAACATATGTAAAGGTTGACAGTGAACTTGGATGCTGCATTTTTAATTTTTTACCCAAACCATCTGAAAAGTGCCATATTATGGCATATTTGATAGATTTTTCATATTTACATTTGTAAGCTTGAGTTTGAGCTTCTGAAATGACTACATTAGTTCAAATCTTTCACAAAAATTATTGAATCGACTGAAGTAGACTTAAGTGTTTAAAATGTGTCAAAAATCTTTCATCAAACGAACCTGAAATTTGAGGCCAAAATCAGCCTTTACCAGACCTCCTCCTTTCCTCAGATATTAGTTTTTTATAATTATGAAAAATAATGCAGAAAAAAGTAAATAATAAATATGTTTTTTATTATAAATCAAATCAAACATACAATAAAGCTAACAATGTAGACCGTAAAGGCACAAGGAATGTTTGTTATCACAGTTTATATACTGTCTTTAACATTTAGCACTCAGAATGGACGGCTTGGGAAAAATACAAGCAATTAATTCAGAAAAAAATATTTATAACTGTTTTAAAAATCAATTAATAAATAACATGCATTACTTAATCTAAGTGTCAACTCATGGACGGATATTTAAAAACTGTCAAATGTAAGAATAATAATAAAAAATCCTGTTAATATTAATATAACTTTGATATTTAAATTGAGAAATGATAATCAAAATCGTAACTTCCACACACTTCACTGCACATCGAATGATATTTATATAAAATGCATAGATTCCTTTACACATAAATGCTACTTAATATCCTCTAACTAAAATTAAAATAAATATAACTTGGTTCTTCTTACATTAAATATATATGTTAAACACTTTCCTGTTTTGTTTTACAAATAACCCCTATAAATTATATTATGCTACTAGCACTTACTTTCATATTAGGTAAACAATATACATTCTACACACAATAAATAAATACAGAAAAACAGAAAATCAATTTAGTAGATTAGCTTATTACTTGTTTTAATCAAAAGCGTATCGGCTCCAATCGTAACTTTTTTCAATTTCAGTAATTTGTCCCTAAGATTTTATAGCTAAATGGCACAAAACAATGTTAATGTTCAGATTATAGAGTGGTGAATACCTTTTACAAAGACAAGTTAAAAAGAAAATCCATTATACATTTCAGGTAATAAAAACTTGTGTAAAACAATGATGTGTATAGGATCCAACATAAGGCCTTGGTGAACCACTTCATTGTATAATACCCTGAGAGTTAGTCTGTATGGTCAATTATTGATTTGATTCCAAATATAACAAAGTAACAAAGTGACAAGATACTAAAGTTACTGAACAGGAAACTATATGTTAAAACTACACTGTATAGAAATATAATCATATATTATTAAAATAATATTATAAAATCTGCATGTGCATTTCAAAAAGCATGCATTCAAATAATTTCGTAGTTCATATTTTTGAGAGAAAGTGATTCTTGCAAATAGTCATAATACTAATTTTTTTTGAGAAATTTCTTCATTAGTAGCTGAAGGAAGCCATAAAAAACTTAATGAGGTAAATTCATTTCATGTCACTAACAGTTAAATACTGTTTATTGTAGGGAGACATTTTTTGAAAAAATGTAAATGTTAGGATTTCACATATTTATATCTCATATAAAATTGGAATGCACTATTAAAACAAATCTAAACATATAATACTATCAAGGTTCTCAGGACCAGAGTTTTGAACTCTGTCTTAAGTCTGACCTCCGATATCTGCACCAATTTTTACTCTGTGATGAAAGCATGGCCTTTGCTTGGCTCATGGTCCATTTCATGTTTCTTCAAACGTCTTAGTTGAAGCTGTAATTTAAAACAGAAGAATCAGAAATCACATGATATGTAATGTTCATATAAAGCCTTATAACAAATTACGATAAGCTATAATTTGTAGTTCTATATAAAAATTGTTGAGGTAATTTGGCCTTTATGTTAAAAAAAATATAGGAATTTTGTTAAAGAAATTTTATTGGTTGATATTTTATAAAGTGTTTAATGCCACTTTCGGCACTACTTGCTAATTTGTGGCAGTCAGTTTACATTGGTGGAGGGAGTCAGGGTGCTGGGAGCCAGGGTGCAGGGAGCCAGGGTGCTGGGAGCTAGGGTGCTGGAAGCCAGGATGCAGGGAGTCAGGGTGCAGGGAGCCAGGGTGCTGGGAGCCAGGGTGGAGGGAGCCAGGGTGCTGGGAGCCAGGGTGCTGGGAGCCAAGGTGCTGGGAGCCAGGGTGGAGGGAGCCAGGGTGCTGGGAGCCAGGGTGCAGGGAGCCAGGGTGGAGGGAGCCAGGGTGCTGGGAGCCAGGGTGCTGGGAGCCAGGGTGCTGGGAGCCAGGGTGGAGGGAGCCAGGGTGCTGGAAGCCAGGGTGCTGGGAGCCAGGGTGGAGGGAGCCAGGGTGCTGGGAGCCAGGGTGCTGGGAGCCAGGGTGGAGGGAGCCAGGGTGCTGGGAGCCAGGGTGGAGGGAGCAGCCAGGGTGCTGGGAGCCAGGGTGGAGGGAGCCAGGGTGCTGGGAGCCAGGGTGCTGGGAGCCAGGGTGCTGGGAGCCAGGGTGCTGGGAGCCAGGGTGCAGGGAGCCAGGGTGCTGGGAGCCAGGGTGCAGGGAGCCAGGGTGCTGGGAGCATGGGTCCAGGGTGCTGGGAGCCAGGGTGGAGGGAGCCAGGTCGGAGGGAGCCAGGGTGCTGGGAGCTAGGGTGCAGGGAGCAACAACCTTTGTTAGGAAAACTGAATACATTATCAGAGGCAGATTTAGGGGGGCCTGTCCCTGTCCTCCCTTTTCTGGGAAAAAAATGATTGACTATATAGGTAATCACTGATGCATGAAACAATTCTCTTTTCTTACACCTCAATGTTGCAAGCATTAAATTGTTGTACCAAATACCAAATATGAATTCCTTCTTTTGACCCTGCTAGCCATTATACATTATTATAGCTATAATCTGTCCTTGTTTTCGCCCTTGTTAAAAAATGACCCTGTTATACATTATAGTTATTACCTGTCCTTGTTTTCACCCTAGATAAAAAAAAAATGACCCCATTATACATCATAGGTACTACCTGTCCTTGTTTTCACCCTTGTTAAGAATTGAACCTGTTATACATTATAGGTATTACCTGTAACTGTAATTTGTTTGTGAAGAATAACTTTTTCCATCCCTTTTCTTTAGCCAAGTCTTCTAATTCTGGCGTAACAGCTGTCTCTGTATGTAATCTGTACATTTGCTCCCAAAGATCACATGAATTACAAAGCTGTCAAAATATAATATACAAGATTTCAGAGAGGTTTTAATTTTCAGGTAAATACTCAAGTGTAATTGAAAGTACATTGTGATAGAGAATTAATTCATACCTAATGTAATTGAAAGTACATTGTAAATGAGAATTAATTCATAACTAATGTAATTGAAAGTACATTGTGATAGAGAATTTATTCATAACTAATGTAATTGAAAGTACATTGTGATAGAGAATTAATTCATAACTAATGTAATTGAAAGGACATTGTGATAGAGAACTTATTCATAACTAATGTAATTGAAAGTACATTGTAAAAGAACTAATTCATAACTAATGTAATTGAAAGTACATTGTGATAGAGAATTAATTCATAACTAATGTAATTGAAAGTACATTGTAAAAGAGAATTAATTCATAACTAATGTAATTGAAAGTACATTGTAAAAGAGAATTAATTCATAACTAATGTAATTGAAAGTACATTGTAAAAGAGAATTAATTCATAACTAATGTAATTGAAAGTACATTGTAAAAGAGAATTAATTCATAACTAATGTAATTGAAAGTACATTGTGATAGAGAATTAATTCATAACTAATGTAATTGAAAGTACATTGTAAAAGAGAATTAATTCATAACTAATGTAATTGAAAGTACATTGTAAAAGAGAATTAATTCATAACTAATGTAATTGAAAGTACATTGTAAAAGAGAATTAATTCATAACTAATGTAATTGAAAGTACATTGTAAAAGAGAACTTATTCATAACTAATGTAATAGTTAGTACATCGTAAAAGAGAACTAATTCATAACTAATGTAATTGAAAGTACATTGTAAAAGAGAACTTATTCATAACTAATGTAATTGAAAGTACATTGTAAAAGAGAACTAATTCATAACTAATGTAATTGAAAGTACATTGTAAAAGAGAACTTATTCATAACTAATGTAATAGTTAGTACATCGTAAAAGAGAACTAATTCATAACTAATGTAATTGAAAGTACATTGTAAAAGAGAACTTATTCATAACTAATGTAATAGTTAGTACATCGTAAAAGAGAATTAATTCATAACTAATGTAATTGAAAGTACATTGTAAAAGAGAACTTATTCATAACTAATGTAATAGTTAGTACATCGTAAAAGAGAACTAATTCATAACTAATGTAATTGAAAGTACATTGTAAAAGAGAACTTATTCATAACTAATGTAATAGTTAGTACATCGTAAAAGAGAATTAATTCATAACTAATGTAATTGAAAGTACATTGTAAAAGAGAACTTATTCATAACTAATGTAATAGTTAGTACATCGTAAAAGAGAACTAATTCATAACTAATGTAATTGAAAATACATTGTAAAAGAGAACTAATTCATAACTAATGTAATTGAAAATACATTGTAAAAGAGAACTAATTCATAACTAATGTAATTGAAAGTACATTGTAAAAGAGAACTAATTCATAACTAATGTAATTGAAAGTACATTGTAATAGAGAACTAATTCATAACTAATGTAATTGAAAGTACATTGTAATAGAGAACTTATTCATAACTAATGTAATTGAAAATACATTGTAAAAGAGAACTAATTCATAACTAATGTAATTGAAAGGACATTGTAAAAGAGAACTAATTCATAACTAATGTAATTGAAAGTACATTGTAATAGAGAACTTATTCATAACTAATGTAATTGAAAATACATTGTAATAGAGAACTAATTCATAACTAATGTAATTGAAAGTACATTGAAATAGAGAACTTATTCATAACTAATGTAATTGAAAATACATTGTAAAAGAGAACTAATTCATAACTAATGTTATTGAAAGTACATTGTAAAAGAGAACTTATTCATAACTAATGTAATAGTTAGTACATGGTAAAAGAGAACTAATTCATAACTAATGTAATTGAAAGTACATTGTAAAAGAGAACTTATTCATAACTAATGTAATAGTTAGTACATCGTAAAAGAGAATTAATTCATAACTAATGTAATTGAAAGTACATTGTAAAAGAGAACTTATTCATAACTAATGTAATAGTTAGTACATCGTAAAAGAGAACTAATTCATAACTAATGTAATTGAAAATACATTGTAAAAGAGAACTAATTCATAACTAATGTAATTGAAAGTACATTGTAATAGAGAATTGATTCATAACTAATGTAATTGAAAATACATTGTAAAAGAGAACTAATTCATAACTAATGTAATTGAAAGTACATTGTAATAGAGAACTAATTCATAACTAATGTAATTGAAAATACATTGTAAAAGAGAACTAATTCATAACTAATGTAATTGAAAGTACATTGTAATAGAGAATTAATTCATAACTAATGTAATTGAAAATACATTGTAAAAGAGAATTAATTCATAACTAATGTAATTGAAAATACATTGTAAAAGAGAACTAATTCATAACTAATGTAATTGAAAGTACATTGTAATAGAGAACTTATTCATAACTAATGTAATTGAAAATACATTGTAAAAGAGAACTAATTCATAACTAATGTAATTGAAAGTACATTGTAAAAGAGAACTAATTCATAACTAATGTAATTGAAAGTACATTGTAAAAGAGAATTAATTCATAACTAATGTAATTGAAAGTACATTGTAAAAGAGAACTAATTCATAACTAATGTAATTGAAAGTACATTGTAAAAGAGAATTCATTCATAACTAATGTAATTGAAAGGACATTGTAAAAGAGAACTTATTCATAACTAATGTAATTGAAAGTACATAGTAAAAGAGAATTCATTCATAACTAATGTAATTGAAAGGACATTGTAAAAGAGAACTTATTCATAACTAATGTAATTGAAAGTACATTGTGATAGAGAATTTATTCATAACTAATGTAATTGAAAGTACATTGTGATAGAGAATTAATTCATAACTAATGTAATTGAAAGTACATTGTAAAAGAGAATTAATTCATAACTAATGTAATTGAAAGTACATTGTAAAAGAGAATTAATTCATAACTAATGTAATTGAAAGTACATTGTAAAAGAGAATTAATTCATAACTAATGTAATTGAAAGTACATTGTAAATGAGAATTAATTCATAACTAATGTAATTGAAAGTACATTGTAAATGAGAATTAATTCATAACTAATGTAATTGAAAATACATTGTAAAGGAGAACTTATTCATAACTAATGTAATTGAAAGGACATTGTAAAAGAGAACTAATTCATAACTAATGTAATTGAAAGGACATTGTAAAAGAGAACTAATTCATAACTAATGTAATTGAAAGTACATTGTAAAAGAGAACTAATTCATAACTAATGTAATTGAAAGGACATTGTAAAGGAGAACTTATTCATAACTAATGTAATTGAAAGGACATTGTAAAAGAGAACTAATTCATAACTAATGTAATTGAAAGGACATTGTAAAAGAGAACTAATTCATAACTAATGTAATTGAAAGTACATTGTAAATGAGAATTAATTCATAACTAATGTAATTGAAAGGACATTGTAAAAGAGAACTAATTCATAACTAATGTAATTGAAAGTACATTGTAAAAGAGAACTTATTCATAACCAATGTTATTGAAAGTACATTGTAAAAGAGAACTAATTCATAACTAATGTAATTGAAAGTACATTGTAAATGAGAATTAATTCATAACTAATGTAATTGAAAGGACATTGTAAAAGAGAACTTATTCATAACTAATGTAATAGTTAGTACATTGTAAAAGAGAATTAATTCATAACTAGTGTAATAGTTAGTACATCGTAAAAGAGAACTAATTCATAACTACATGACAAAAAGGGCAATATTATTAATTAGTTTCCAAATATTACTTGTAACAGTAATTGAACATATGCTACATCACACAATACTTTAAATTACATTTCTTTTTGCAGTTTTGCACTTAGGTCTGATTCTTTCACCTGCCATAATGCATGGTATAGACTATAGCTAATTTAAGTAAACACACCTTCTCGGGGGACACATTTGTATAGCTACAAACGTTATCTTTTGTGTCTATGTGTTGTGTTGCTCTCTAATTGTTGTAAACCCACTTCAACTCATATTCATAATTAAATATTTAATTTATTGTAAATTGCTTCAATTGATATTTAAATTTAAATATAAATTTATTTTACTTCATATTACAACCTACACAATTTTCAAATCAAAAATAACTTTGAACACTCTTCATTTCTTTGCAAATCAATTCATTTTTAAAACTAACTAATAGTGTGGAAATGTTTCCTGAATAAAGTGTATCAACACATGCCCAACACCTCCTTTTAATCATATCTCATTATACCTCTTTAAACTGATGAGATGTTCTGCCAAGTTTGCCAATGTCTTCTAATCCCAGATTTAAGATGATCTTTATCAAGACCTCTCTTGGCAATCTACTGAGGTAATCAATATGTCCCCTGGAGATGGCTAGGAGCCAGTCTAACATGTGCTCTCCAGCAACTCGCTGAATCTCACCTAAAATATATGTAACATGAGATAATCAATATGTCCCCTGGAGATGGCTAGGAGCCAGTCTAACGTGTGCTCACCAGCAACTCGCTGAATCTCACCTAAAATATATGTCACATGAGATAATCAATATGTCCCCTGGAGATGGCTAGGAGCCAGTCTAACATGTGCTCACCAGCAACTCGCTGAATCTCACCTAAAATATATGTAACATGAGTTAATCAAAACGTCCCCTGGAGATGGCTAGGAGCCAGTCTAACGTGTGCTCACCAGCAACTCGCTGAATCTCACCTAAAATATATGTAACATGAGTTAATCAAAACGTCCCCTGGAGATGGCTAGGAGCCAGTCTAACGTGTGCTCACCAGCAACTCGCTGAATCTCACCTAAAATATATGTCACATGAGATATTCAATATGTCCCCTGGAGATGGCTAGGAGCCAGTCTAACATATGCTCACCAGCAACTCGCTGAATCTCACCTAAAATATATGTCACATGAGATAATCAATATGTCCCCTGGAGATGGCTAGGAGCCAGTCTAACGTGTGCTCACCAGCAACTCGCTGAATCTCACCTAAAATATATGTAACATGAGATAATCAATATGTCCCCTGGAGATGGCTAGGAGCCAGTCTAACGTGTGCTCACCAGCAACTCGCTGAATCTCACCTAAAATATATGTAACATGAGATAATCAATATGTCCCCTGGAGATGGCTAGGAGCCAGTCTAACGTGTGCTCACTAGCAACTCGCTGAATCTCACCTAAAATATATGTAACATGAGATAATCAATATGTCCCCTGGAGATGGCTAGGAGCCAGTCTAACATGTGCTCACCAGCAACTCGCTGAATCTCACCTAAAATATATGTAACATGAGATAATCAATATGTCCCCTGGAGATGGCTAGGAGCCAGTCTAACGTGTGCTCACCAGCAACTCGCTGAATCTCACCTAAAATATATGTAACATGAGATAATCAATATGTCCCCTGGAGATGGCTAGGAGCCAGTCTAACATGTGCTCACCAGCAACTCGCTGAATCTCACCTAAAATATATGTAAAAGGGACGAAAGATACCAAAGGGACAGTCAAACTTGTAAATCTAAAACAAACTGACAATGCCATGGCTAAAAATGAAAAAGACAAACAGAAAAACAATAGTACACATGACACAACATAGAAAACTAAAGAATAAACAACACGAACATGTAACATGAGATAATCAATATGTCCCCTGGAGATTGCTAGGAGCCAGTCTAACATGTGCTCACCAGCAACTCGCTGAATCTCACCTAAAATAAATGTAACATGAGGTAATCAAAATGTCCCCTGGAGATGGCTAGGAGCCAGTCTAACATGTGCTCACCAGCAACTCGCTGAATCTCACCTAAAATATATGTAACATGAGATAATCAATATGTCCCCTGGAGATGGCTAGGAGCCAGCCTAACGTGTGCTCATCAGCAACTCTCTGAATCTCACCTAAAATATATGTAACATGAGATAATCAATATGTCCCCTGGAGATGGCTAGGAGCCAGTCTAACGTGTGCTCTCCAGCAACTCGCTGAATCTCAACTAAAATATATGTAACATGAGATAATCAATATGTCCCCTGGAGATGGCTAGGAGCCAGTCTAACATGTGCTCACCAGCAACTCGCTGAATCTCACCTCAAATATATGTAACATGAGATAATTAATATGTCCCCTGGAGATGGCTAGGAGCCAGCCTAACGTGTGCTCATCAGCAACTCGCTGAATCTCACCTAAAATTTATGTAACATGAGGTAACCAAAATGTCCCCTGGAGATGGCTAGGAACCAGTCTAACATGTGAAAAATGTCATCAAACTTTAATACAAGGCCATCAACTGATTTTTACAGTTTGTTCTCATGTTGTATTGTTACACCACAGTCCCAGGTGACGGGGAGGGTTGGGTGCCTTTTAACATCACACATTCTGTATGTGCCTGTTCCCATTCAAATGCCCAGGCATTTTAAGGTTTATTTTTGTGAAATGTGTACAATAACAATAAATTAAAAGGATATGAGTTACTGTTTGTCATAATTTAGATAACATTAAGGAGGGGCCTGATGGGTTATTTTCGTTCTTCCTGATCAGTGCATTTTCGCTATTGTGATCTGTTTTTCTACATATTTTTTTAATATTTTAGTGATCCGCGTTCATGGAAATTTATTTTCTGTGAATGGTGATTGACAAAAAAAATCCACTTATGAATCGTGATGATACCCCCCATCAGGCCCCTCATTTAGTTGCTAATGTAACATATTGAGCTGCATGTGTACAATAACTTATGGGGTCATATTTGAATCCTACAACTTATTGGGATAAAGTCTATTCACAGTTATGGTATATTTATTCACTTGTCAACAAATCAATTATGCTGCTTTTTTCCAACTTGATGTATAAATTATATATCTTTTTTTTTAAATTTTAAAATTTTTAATTTCAAAACAACTGTTCTGTCAGGAATTTTGACATTAGAAATCTTTCAGAAAAAAACACATGCATATTGTCAAAATATGATATAGATTGGTTGTAAAAAAAATAATGTTCTACAGGTTTGAATGTATACAGATTCTCAATATTCTTTTTATGTGTAGTTTCATTTTAAAAGGTGGCTTCCCTGGATTTTGGGCACGCTTTAATAGAACTGCCCTGAGCAGTGGCAGTGTAAATATGCCTTACAGAGAGCAGTGTTGTAGTGGTTAGTGCATCAGACTACTTACACAGAGGTTCCTGGTTTGATTCCCGTCTGGGATGAAAATTTCAGGGACTTAATTTTCGGCTCTCCCTTGACACCATTTGCGAGTATGGTCTTGAGGAAATGATGATAGTCTGTCGGAGACGGGGACGATAAATGGCTGACCCGTGTTAAGAGAGAGCCATATCTCTTGCACGTTAGAGACACCCTTGTAGATTTCGAAAAAGAGCAGGCAAATGTCGCTACAAGGCAGCACTCGCACCCGCAAAGTGGAAAGGGATTTATATATGTTGCAAAACTTGTTTCCCAATCCACTATAAATAAATATGTTTAACTGAAATATGCCTTTAAGTACTTTTTATACTATGAATACATTTCTCAAACATAAAATAAACTAATTATATTATTTCCCCCTTTAACAAACGAAATGCAACAAAAAATCTAAAATTTCTCTTACTTTTCTTCTTTTTGTTAGTTGATATACAATGATATATGTATAAATAAAAGTAAAAAAAAAAAATGAAATTAGCTTAAAACGAATTCATACATTTTTTGTCATACAGGCATGCGACAGAAAGTTATCCTCAAAAAGTTGATGGTATTTCGTAATTAAAGAAGAAGAAGAAGAAGAAGAAGAAGAGATATTTTTCGGTTCACTTAAAACAAACAATTTTACTTAAGAAAAATTGGAAGGACTGCTTGTCCATTTTGAATTTCAGGATACTAAAATAATTACTACAACTTAATTAAATATATCAATACATACTGTGACAGCGGTCATCAAATTCAAAATCTTTATAAGAGTTTCTGTACTCAGCAGGAGGAGTGTGGGAATCAGCACGGGTTGGAGGTACAATCTTCCATAACCGTAAAACAATCTGAAAAAAAACCCACAATGTAAACAGAAAAGTTAACACCAGTACTCAACATTCATATATTGAGTTTCTATTTTGTTTCTATTGAAACATTGACACATAGATTTAAAAAAAATAAAAAAAAATAATATATATATGTACTTGTTACTGGCAGCTTGTATTGTTGTTTTTTTTAATGCATTGTCATGATTGTAAAGCGCTTAGAGTAATTCAATTATTGTGTATTTACAGTCATGACTGTAGATAAGCGCTATATGAGCACTGTAAATAGTAATTTATAACATAAATATACCCAGTCATATTTATATTATTTTGACGAAAAATAAATCTATGTTCATCATGCTTACAGAGAGATAACAAAAAAATTGTCGATATCTAATGCATTTCAATTTTCTTTGTCCCCATTTAAATAATGCTAAATATGTATAAATTGTCTTTTCAATTTTTAATTATTTTGGGGTCGGGTTTTATTTTTGTTCATGACATCATTAAAATTCCTCACATCCATGGAGCAGTACTTTTCTGTTCAATTAAATTATCAACATGTTTGTTGTTTTAATGCTAAACAGGTAATTATTGATGTTTTTTCTTAATTTAATTTAAATTTAAATTAAAAAAAAAAACTATGAATTAAGCCATTACCCAAGTACTAAGTTTAAAAACAACATTGAACTATGGAAATATTTCACTCACATTAGCAAACAAAAAATCCTGCAAAATACTTAACTGGTTTAAACACGCATAACAATTACCTTGGATATTCATGTTCAGATGAAAGAAAATAAATTCAAAGTACTGGCCCACAAAAAAATTAATAAGTCAATATTTTTGGACAACTCTTCTTTCTTAAATTACTGAAAAAGCAATGTTTATTCAACATTGGGTGCCATTTTGACCAGGTGCTGAATTGACTAAAATTTGTACTGCCTACTGAGAATTCTTAAGGCAAAAAAAAATATATGTCTGTTTAAGGTTACATCACCAAAATAAATAGGGTAGGTAGGTCGGTATTTCCATTTTATTTTTTTCACCATAATTTTGAGTTGTGCGGTCCGTCTTTCTGTGCTACGAGTTGTCCATGGGCCGAGTTTACCCATATTTTTAATGATTGGATAATTTCCCTTTGTTATTGATTGGAAAAAAATGGCAGCAAATTGTTTATTTCATCACACAAGTCATGAATTTCCTTAAAACAGCTATCATATTAATGATTATGAACATTGGGATGTATCAGGCAACACTTTTTTCACTTTTAACACGAGTTCAGTTCATTTTTCACTTTTAAATACGATGGAAATAAAATGGCTTAGGGTCGGCGCTCAAAATAGGATCGGTCGGGTAACCGTAAACAGACATATTTTTTTTTTGCCTAATATTGCTGCTTTAAAATCTTCAATTTCAAAGCATCAATATTAACTCAATTATAACATCTTACTTAATTATATAAAACATTTTTTAAAAATTGTACATTTTTCAATCTATGTCTTGTAAGTTTCCTCCTGTGACATAATCTTCAGTTTGTTGAAGGTGGTCACTATATGGTACAATAGAATAGAGTTCTGGTGACTGAGCTGGACCCCTGCTGACTGCTGTTGTTACACAAAGTTTGTGTTGAAGTGTCAATCAGCAGTTGGCCAGTTAAACTGGTGTCAGGTGACCTTATCGCTATTTGTCCGCCATTACTGGATATCACACAGATTCCTGTAATTTTTTTACATCATAAAACAAAATATCTGACGCCATAATGGGAAAGCGATTGTTGTCAACATCAAAAGTTCAAGCGGCCGTGTCAGCTGGGATTAGAGATAAGGTGTATTGAAATGAAGATTGTGAATCTCAAATACTGTATCAGGATCTCCAGGCTATTGATTAACCAGCTTTAAAGACATATTATTTTATTGTTTTATTTTGTTGTTTCGTAAGGTCATGGTCAAAAATTGTTTCTTTTCTGATTTTATTTTATGCGCATATAACAAAACTAAGTACACATTATGGAAAATTTAACTAAAATCTAATACTTCTTTTGTTGTGACAAAGACGTGATAAAAATCTTTGCTTGGTGCATTAGCAGTAGCACCAAAATCTACTAAAGCATTGTGATCATTCAGCCAACAGGGTGAGATGTCCACCATTTTGAAGCTTCGAATATCACCATCTCAACCAAATAGACGAGATCTTGACATATATTTTTTATGATTTTATTCATTTCTTGAGATATTGTGTAATCAAATACGATTTTTTTTTTATTATTCAAAAAATAAATATTTGATTTTTTTTCATTTCACTTTAAACATTTTTACTGGTTACAGTAACCTTAAAAATATCTTTTTTGGCTAAGGAACGCAAAAGTCTACCCGCTGTTGAAGTAGAAACAGTCGAAATTATATTTGCTTTTTCGGAATAATTTAGACTTTTCCAATATGTATAGCAAAATAATATCAATTTTAATTCCGAAAGTCGCTAATGGTTGGAAATAATTGGTTCTCTCTTGATATCTTTTATTTGCTTCGTTATTGAATATAAACATAGAGACAAAAAGAGAAACCGTGAAAAAAAATATCATGAAAGAAGTGTGATGAATGTGTTAGGGGAATATTATTTTAATGACGTTCGAAGCAGACCATTTTGACAAATCAAATATCTTTAGGAATTTGTAAAAAGTAGATTTAGAAGATGAGAAGGGGCAACATAAGACTCCTTGTAACCATATGTGTCTTCCTGGCATTATTTGTTTTATTGTTATGTCTTTATTCGGATCAAAATCATTATTTGTTTTCACAGAAAACAAATTCATATTCTATTGACTTGAACTTTGACAGAAAACTACTGGACAAAGACTATGAACTTGATTTAGAGGATGAAGATGTTTTGGTTTTTCTTCACATGCAAAAAACAGGTGGTACAACTTTTGGAAAGCATCTTGTTAAAAATCTTGACATTAAACAACCTTGTGAATGTATTAAAGGCAAGAAAAAATGTAACTGCTTAACTCGAAAGCAAACTGTCTGGTTATTTAGTAGATACTCTACTGGTTGGGCATGTGGTCTCCATGCAGACTGGACAGAATTAAAGGGATGTGTCGATAAAGAAATGGACAAACAAGAAGGTTTACATAGAAAAAGAAGGTATGCATGTCAATATAAGCAGGAAAAATTGAACAGGTTGAGACTGTCTAGTCGGTTAAGAGCTCTACAATTGTTGAACTGTACATACATGTATCATGAGAATTCTAGTCAAATCGGCACCTGGTTAAATCTGCACTTGGTCAAATCGGCACCCAGTATAGTCAAATCGGCACCTAGTCAAATTGGCACCTGGTTAAATCGGCACCTGATGTAGTCAATTCGGCACCCATGTTAAATTTGTTTAATATATATGTTGTGTACAAGATGTAACTTTGTACAAATTATAATTTGTACAGGGTTTTTGTACAAGTAATAAGTTTTTTGACACACATTTTTTTACACCAGGTGATACAAGTTTATCTTTAAAAATGTTCTAGTTCAATATTTAAATTCAAATTTATATACTTTAACCTAAAATTTCGTGCTATTATCCTTGTCCTCACAATGGAAATAAGGATACCTGAATGGTTTAAATCCTAATTTTAATTTTCTCCTGATACCACATATATATCCATAAAAAGTCGTTTTGTGGTCTAATAATGTTTTTGTATTAGATTGTATCTATATACATGTAGTTGTGAAAATATGACAGAATTATGCGAAACAAAAGCCGGTGTTACATTGTGTTTTCACTATGTATTAAATTGATTAAAGTTATTAATTGATTGAAAAGAAAATTTATCAAAACATCAGTCACATAATGTTGAGAAAACTTTAAATGATTAACTTTTGTATTTTTACTGCTTGATGCTTTTTAGCATGAAATGCATGATAAAATTAAACCCCCAAAATAGATCATGATCGAATTTATACATTTTTATATATATTTGGGACTATTCTGCTAGTATACTTAAATTATTAAACATAATAGTCCCAGTCCCATATATTATATCAAATATTATTGGATGCCGAATTGACTTTAAATAGGTGCCGATTTGACTAGATGCCGATTTAACCATGTGCCGATTTGACTTTTTGTATGGGTGCCGATGTGACCAGGTGCCGATTTGACTTGTACCCGTATCATGACAGACTATAAATAAAATTTACTTACTTACTGTGGGCAACTCTGACGAGTCACCCAAAGACATGAAAGAGTTTATAGTCCAATTAATTATGACGTCTTGTATGTCTTGAAAGGCTATTATGCTTTTTTTCTTTGATGTCTTACATTGGCTGCCCGCTGTAAGGCTTCAAAGCAAAAAGCATAATAGCTACTAGGGGAAAGGCTGTGGATTTTCTATAAAAGTATCAACACAAGGGTACATATTCCTTAAACAAAGTTTAAAAAAAAATCTTTACTATTCCAAATAAAACTTTACCTGTCTGTAGCATTTATAAATGGATTTATAGCTGTATAGTGATTTATGGTGCAGACTGATTGTAGCAATATTGGATGATAAAGAAATGTTTACCGTACTGAAATATTTGTTAAATGAGGCATCTGAGAAAAAATATATCTGTCCCTTTATCTGCCTTTAAAGCTTTCTGTTCAGTGTGTGCCGAGACTCTGTGTTAAAGACCATAATTTGACCTATAATGGTTTACTTTTACAAAGTTTGACTTGGATGGAGACATGTATATCCTGGCAAAAAAAAAAATAAAGACAGCGGACCACAATTGTTTTTTCAAGATGGAGTAAAAAAGCAACTGTCAAGAATTTATTAATGGTACAAAAACAAATGTCAAACGGACTGAAACAAGCTCTTAGGAATAAATTTGTCATAATTTTCATGTCAATGTCTATCATTTAGAAAAGTATAACAGAGAGATGAAAACTGTTTTAGTAAAATGATCATCAAAACAATTGTTACAAGATTTACACAAATAGATATAGAAAGATGTGGTGTTCACGAGTGCCAATGAGACAACTCTCCATCCAAATAACAATTTATAAAAGTAAACCATTATAGGTCAATGTACGGCCTTCAACACGGATCCTTGGCTCACGCCGAACAACAAGCTATAAACATGATAAAGGGCCCAAAATTACTAGTGAAAAACCATTCAAACGGGAAAACTAACGGTCTAATGATAAAATATTATCAGGAAACATTGGAGGGCTCTAAATTTTGTTAATATATTGAATAGTTAGAAACTTTGATAGATAGATGTTTTTGTGTTCTGTTAAATTGTCCCTTTTAAAATTGTTATGCGATGATGACTGATGTACCAATATTTTGACTATTTTATTAATTGTGACTGTTTATTTAACGCATCATGTAAATATAATGGAATTTGATGAGACTGTTATTAAAGAGAGAGGGTTAGCGCTATAGAACCAGGTTTAATCCACTATTTTCTACATTTGAAAATGCCTGTACCAAGTCAGGAGTATGACAGTTCTTGTCTATTTGTTTTTGATGCGTTTTGTTATTTGATTTTGCAATGTGATTATGGACTTTCCGTATTGATTTTCCTCTGAGTTCAGTATTTTTGTGATTTTACTTTTTGAACAGCAAAAATGATCAGCCACATGCATGTAGATCACAAAGATCTGCAAAAAAATATAATTATGACAGAAATCAATGGATGGCAGGTTCTTTCATTTTACAAAAAATACTGAACAGATCTAGATCTTTTAAAACACCTAGCCACAAGTTTACTTATTGTGTGAAAGATTGCTGCCTCAAGATCTAAATCAGATTTAAATGTTGCATTATTTTTACTAAGTGTGCATATCAGGTTCATGGGAGTCGCTAGTTTTAACTTCATAAATAGTATTAGCCTTATGTTATAAACATTCATGATTGAAAACTTTAAAAGTACAAAAAAAAAATGTATCTTACATTCTTACATGACTTATTCTTAGAATTGAGAATAGAAAGTGGATTCCAAAATATGTCAAAAGAAACAAGTATAAAAAAGAAGATGTGGTATGATTGCCAATGAGATAACTGTCCACAAGTGACTAAAATGACACAGACATTAACAACTATAGGTCACTGTACGGCCTTCAACAATGAGTAAAGCCCACACCGCATAGTCAGCTATAAAAGGCCCCGATAAGACAATGTAAAACAAGAAAACAAGAAAACTAATGGCCTTATATAATTATTTATATAAAAAAATGAACGAAAAACAAATATGTAACACAAACAAACGACAACCACTGAATTACAGGCTCCTGACTTAGTTTACAACCAGACCAAAGAGCAAATAACATCCTAAAGCCACCAAAAGGTCTTCAACACAGCATCCCAAAAATCCCTCACCAGGCCCCTTAATAAAAATGGACCTCATACTAAACTCAAAAACATATAAATGAACCAAAATTAATTATACAAGACTACCAAAGGCTAAAGGCTATTGACTTTGTACAGGTGCAAAACACATAAGCATTATTAGGCAATTTATATATTTTTTTTAGCACTATACAGAAGTATATTTTTGACTTAGTACATGTATTAAATTACCTTCCACTTGCCTTTCTTTAAGAATCAGTAGTATTTTTTAAACTACCTGTTGTTTTTGATTTAGATTGCACTATTTCACCATACTAATTAAACTGCCTGTAATGTTGTTTTTAGATTCCACTATATCACCATACTAAGAGACCCAGTGAGGAGATATATAAGTGAATGGAAACATGTTCAGAGAGGAGCTACATGGAAAGCTGCTAAACTCTATTGTAATGGACGCCAAGCTTCTTTAGAAGAAGTGCCATTTTGCTTTGAGGGCTCAACATGGAAAGGTGTAACATTGGAAGAATTCATAAAATGTAAATTTAATCTGGCTAATAATCGCCAGACAAGGATGTTGGCTAACCTAAGTAAAGTGAACTGCTACAATGGGACAGGAATGAACGAGGAACTAAGACAAAGATTACTACTGGAAAGTGCAATCGAAAACCTTAAAAATATGTCTTTTTTTGGTTTAACAGAACATCAACGAGATACTCAACTCTTATTTCAACATACATTTCATATAAAATTTTCTAAAGATTTTGAGCAGTTCAACAAAACACATTCCGAAAAAGCTGAACATAAGGTTACAGAGGAACAAATAAGTTTGATAGAAAATCTGAATGCCTTAGATGTTAAATTATATAAATTTTCCAAAAGACTATTTGAAGAACGAGTCAAGGTGATGACAGAAGAAATGAATGAGTCTGAGTCTACTCCTGTCAGCGTGATTGAGAGTAAACCTGGAGGAGAACAACATAATGAAACACTAGATTATGTGGAGGAGCTGTTTAAAGAAGCTTCTTAAAATAAAGTCATGTTTTATTAAGTTATGATTGTACAAAATATTGTTTGTCATTGTCTGGCTGTGAAACTTGAAAAACTGAAGGTACATCTGAAACTCAAGACAAAAATATTACTGCCTTTTTTCCATGGACAATTCAAACTTTATTTAAGTTTTTAGTTATATGAAATATATACATGTATATATATAGAATGAATCATGCTTTCACATCAAGCTCAGTTTGATTTATTGTAAGATTCATATGTGATAAGCGATAGAGAAGTATGAAAGATTTTGTCTATTTTAGTGCATACCATTCCAAACTGATACAGTTTGTACATCACCCGTGTTATAGCAGAGATATATTTGACAATATATTTAAAATGTATATATTTTTGTAATTCATAGGAGGTTGTTGTCACAGCTCATTTATATTCAATGTTAAGGAATATATAAGATCTCATTACAAAGCATTTCTGTTATTTTTTTTCTTTTTTGTATAGTCTGTGATAAATTGTCATATAAATCCATTTGTTAATTCATAAATATACCAAGAAGTTGGTATAGTTGATAATAATCATGTATTTGTATTATAGCATGTTGGTTGAATGATTACATACTAGTGTGCATAGGAAAACATTGTCTGCTGTCATAACGCTACAAATTAGTTAAGTTTTTACAAATATGTCTGATTACCCTTCCTGTTAATCATCATGACCAATGCTTAAATATACATGATGTAAGGGGTCAAATACCAGTGTTGTCTATTTCATTTGAAGTAAGGAGTGCTCCATTAATATTTGTAGACCTGTTGAAGCCAAAAAAAGTTTTTATTATAGCGATTTCCCCAGGCTGCATGCCTGTCTGAATTATATTAGTTAGCTCCTAGTCTTTTGTTTAATAGAGTACCCCTAACTTCAAATGTATAAATCCACACATGAGGGCAGTTTTCTATGGTTGAGGTCTTTGTGATTTTGTCCTTCTGTCATGTTTGTTAGACCTGAAAATAGGAAGACCCATTTGTGTATCTGTTTATTGATAGCCACAGAAATACTTATCTGAAAGTGTATGTGTTATCACAACGGGGGAAACAAGTTATAAAGTAAGAGGTTTACATTAAGTACAGCAGGGTGTAACAGGACTTGTTATGATTAGCAACAGGGGAGGGGGGACAAGTTATAAGTTATAAAGTAAGAGGTTAACATTTAGTATAGTAGGGTGTAACAGGACTTGTTATGATTAGCAACAGGGGAGGGGGGACAAGTTATAAGTTATAAAGTAAGAGGTTAACATTAAGTACAGTAGGGTGTAACAGGACTTGTTATGATTAGCAACAGGGGAGGGGGACAAGTTATAAGTTATAAAGTAAGAGGTTAACATTAAGTACAGTAGGGTGTAACAGCACTTGTTATGATTAGCAACAGGGGAGGGGGGACAAGTTATAAGTTATAAAGTAAGAGGTTAACATTAAGTACAGTAGGGTGTAACAGGACTTGTTATGATTAGCAACAGGGGAGGGGGGACAAGTTATAAGTTATAAAGTAAGAGGTTAACATTTAGTACAGTAGGGTGTAACAGGACTTGTTATGATTAGCAACAGGGGAGGGGGGACAAGTTATAAGTTATAAAGTAAGAGGTTAACATTAAGTACAGCAGGGTGTAACAGGACTTGTTATGATTAGCAACAGGGGAGGGGGGACAAGTTATAAGTTATAAAGTAAGAGGTTAACATTAAGTACAGTAGGGTGTAACAGGACTTGTTATGATTAGCAACAGGGGAGGGGGGACAAGTTATAAGTTATAAAGTAAGAGGTTAACATTAAGCACAGTAGGGTGTAACAGGACTTGTTATGATTAGCAACAGGGGAGGGGGGACAAGTTATAAGTTATAAAGTAAGAGGTTAACATTAAGTACAGCAGGGTGTAACAGGACTTGTTATGATTAGCAACAGGGGAGGGGGGACAAGTTATAAGTTATAAAGTAAGAGGTTAACATTAAGTACAGTAGGGTGTAACAGGACTTGTTATGATTAGCAACAGGGGAGGGGGGACAAGTTATAAGTTATAAAGTAAGAGGTTAACATTAAGTACAGTAGGGTGTAACAGGACTTGTTATGATTAGCAACAGGGGAGGGGGGACAAGTTATAAGTTATAAAGTAAGAGGTTAACATTAAGTACAGTAGGGTGTAACAGGACTTGTTATGATTAGCAACAGGGGAGAGGGGACAAGTTATAAGTTATAAAGTAAGAGGTTAACATTAAGTACAGTAGGGTGTAACAGGACTTGTTATGATTAGCAACAGGGGAGGGGGGACAAGTTATAAGTTATAAAGTAAGAGGTTTACATTAAGTACAGTAGGGTGTAACAGGACTTGTTATGATTAGCAACAGGGGAGAGGGGACAAGTTATAAGTTATAAAGTAAGAGGTTTACATTAAGTACAGTAGGGTGTAACAGGACTTGTTATGATTAGCAACAGGGGAGGGGGGACAAGTTATAAGTTATAAAGTAAGAGGTTAACATTAAGCACAGTAGGGTGTAACAGGACTTGTTATGATTAGCATAATAGGTATGATAGGGAAAGTGGATGGTTTTTGTAAGCAAATGAGAAATTGTTCAGTAGAAATATTTCTGTAATCTCATATTTATTTAGTTTTATGTGTTTATGATCTTTGTTAAATTCATATACATGTACACATCTTTTTCATGTATGATTTTTGTTATTTTCATATACACATCTTTTTTCATTTATCACTTTCAGCTTTTAAATCTATTTTGTGCCAATATTATACATTTTATAGGTATATTAAAATTCAATCATTTTTGAAAAATATAGTAGTGTATTAAGAAAATTGTATATTTATTCAGTATGGCAATGTATACCAGACCCAATTTCCGTTCGAATCATCAAATGAAACATACAATTTCTAACCCCCCAATAAAGATCTTTTAAATCATCGAATAAAACTCTTCAGCTGGTAAATATCAAACAAAACTACTGTTTTACCTACAAATCAATGATCAGTATCAAGGTAAATGCTATTCATATATAACACTTTGGTAAAATATGCTTAACTATAAATCCTCACTGTATGCCATATGGCATTGGAGTGAAAACAATGATATAAAACTATGAACATCATTTGACCTTTGCCAAAATATCTTCCGATAACCATTGCTTAAAAAAAAAAAAAATTATTAACAAATCATTAAAAAGTTTACATTGTGGATTTTCAAGTTAAGATAGGCTTGGTCACAGCTCTGACAATGCTTTGATTTAATTCAGGGCCTAAATAAATTATT
This sequence comes from Mytilus trossulus, assembly GCF_036588685.1. Lineage (NCBI taxonomy): Eukaryota > Metazoa > Mollusca > Bivalvia > Mytilida > Mytilidae > Mytilus > Mytilus trossulus. The sequence goes on along the minus strand of NC_086375.1, from coordinate 93,667,772 downwards.
TCTTATATTTTACTAGTTATAGTTAAGATTTAGTTTTAGATTTTGTAGTCAAATGAAAGCATTTTTGATGAAAAACCCAGAATTTCAAATGAACTTTTACTTTAAGGTGTGTAATAAATTTACTTGTAGTGAATAACAAAAGAGAAAGCGTGTATATGATACACAGTTGAACACCATGATCAATATATTACCATTATTTATTATTTTATTATTGCATGGATCTTTTACACCCTTGTAATTTGTTATACAGTGTAACCATGGTAACTACAATGGATGATACAGTAGTAAAACAGAGAGATTTTTACTCTTAATTATAGTCATGATAGTAGGTCATTTAAATACAAAAATAGGTCTGTTCACTTATAGATGTAAGAAATGTATGGCATCTTAAATGTATGGCAGTTAGACCGCAAAATTTTGTGTGAGATTATTTTATCTAACACATATAATTCCAGTTGTAATTATATTGTAAAAAATATTTGTCAGTCAGGGTTTAAATCAACAGGTTTTACCACTGTGTCTTCCAAAGTATTTAGTAATAATGAATTACTGTTAAAGTGGTGCTTTTAAAATGTTAAAGATGTAAATAGAATTTTGTAACCAAAGCAAATAAAACTCAACCTTGAACTTTTATAACCTTTCTACGGTTTTGGGTGTATACAAGAAAGTTTGCAGGATAAAGTTTCCATTGGTCACCACTATCTTTAATTAAATAAGGGATATCAATGAAGGCTATACAGCAATGAGACAGCATATTAACTACTGAACCAAAACAGAACAGTATGCAGTACCACAACAATCAACAACATACACCTAAAGCTAGGTCATAATACAAAAACAGAACAGTATGCAGTACCACAACAATCAACAACATACTCCTAAAGCTAAGTCATAATACAAAAACAGAACAATATGTAGTACCACAACAATCAACATACACCTAAAGCTAGGTCATAATACAAAAACAGAACAATATGCAGTACCGCAACAATCAACAACATACACCTAAAGCTAGGTCATAATACAAAAACAGAACAGTATGGAGTACCTCAACAATCAACATACACCTAAAGCTAGGTCATAATACCAAAACAGAACAGTATGGAGGACCACAACAATCAACAACATACACCTAAAGCTAAGTCATTATACAAAAACAGAACAGTATGCAGTACCACAACAATCAACAATATACACCTAAAGCTAGGTCATAATACAAAAACAGAACAGTATGTAGTACCACAACAATCAACAACATAAACCTAAAGCTAGGTCATAATACAAAAACAGAACAGTATGCAGTACCACAACAATCAACAACATACACCTAAAGCTAGGTCATAATACAAAAACAGAACAGTATGCAGTACCACAACAATCAACAACATACACCTAAAGCTAGGTCATAATACAAAAACAGAACAGTATGTAGTACCACAACAATCAACAACATAAACCTAAAGCTAGGTCATAATACAAAAACAGAACAGTATGTAGTACCACAACAATCAACAACATACACCTAAAGCTAGGCCATAATACAAAAACAGAACAGTATGCAGTACCACAACAATCAACAACATATACCTAAAGCTAGGTCATAATACAAAAACAGAACCGTATGTGGTACCACAACAATCAACAACATATACCTAAAGCTAGGTCATAATACAAAAACAGAACAGTATGCAGTACCACAACAATCAACAACATATACCTAAAGCTAGGTCATAATACAAAAACAGAACAGTATGCAGTACCACAACAATCAACAACATACTCCTAAAGCTATAGTCCAGTCAAACTAAGATTTAACCTCAAACTAATTGCAACAGAAAATGTTTTACTTCTAATCTATAGTATTATGCCCTATATATACACAGAAAAAAGTCCCATAAAATCTAACTTGAGGAAAACTCAAAATCAGCATTTTAAATTTCCTATGGAAATTAACATTGGGAGGGGAGATAACTCTTGCAAAAATTAGTCTTTTTTGGTCAGTTTTTGGTTGTTTTTCTTGAAATTTATGTATAGTATGATACTTTGTTGGGGTTATAAGTTTGTATTTGACTAAACTATATAATCTTCTGCTCATGAAATGTACAAAACCGAAGTGTTATGGGTAGTTTTATTTTTTTCGTACATCTTTCATTAAAGAAATTGCAAATTTGAAGCTTTGTAACCATTTTGAAAAAATAATGTGAACATTTGGTATTGTTTATATCTGTATATTATATTTTATCAGCAACTTACTTATCTTAAGAAACTTTAAACCACAAAAAGAAGAATACATGCTTAATTATTTCTATTAAATTTGAGATTCTTTACCTTGACATGTTGAAAAATTCAATAAATGGTCAACTAATAAATTACGAAATCCAGATTATAGCTTGATAAAATATATGAAAACACCTTTAGAGTTGTTTGCAATACTCTAAAGACCGCTAAAAAATCTAGAATCAATACATTCTGATGAATAGAAGCTGTAAAGTTATAATTTTGCATCAATTTTTATTGATATTTCTGCCTTTTTTGCAAGAGTTATTTCCCTTTTCAATGCAAATCTCCATAGGAATTTTAAATGGTGATATTTTTAGTTTTCCTCAAGTTAGATTTTATGGGACTTTTTTCTGTGTATATTTGTGGTATAATGCTAGAGTTTAAAACTTAAAAATCTTCTGTTGCAATTACTTTCAGGTTAGCGTCAAATTTATGCTAGATTGACTGGACTACTAGGTCATAATACAAAAACAGAACAGTATGTAGTACCACAACAATCAACATACACCTAAAGCTAGGTCATAATACAAAAACAGAACAGTATGGAGTACCACAACAACCAACAACATACACCTAAAGCTAGGTCATAATACAAAAACAGAACAGTATGCAGCACCACAACAATCAACAACATACACCTAAAGCTACGTCATAATACAAAAACAGAACAGTATGCAGCACCACAACAATCAACAACATATACCTAAAGCTAGGTCATAATACAAAAACAGAGCAGTATGTAGTACCACAACAATCAACATACACCTAAAGCTAGGTCATAATACAAAAACAGAACAGTATGAAGTACCACAACCATAAACAACATACACCTAAAGCTAGGTCATAATACAAAAACAGAACTGTATGTAGTACCACAACCATAAACAACATACACCTAAAGCTAGGTCATAATACAAAAACAGAACTGTATGTAGTACCACAACAATCAACAACATACACCTAAAGCTAGGTCATAATACAAAAACAGAACAGTATGCAGTACCACAACAATCAACAACATACTCCTAAAGCTAGGTCATAATACAAAAACAGAACAGTATGTAGTACCACAACAACCAACAACATACACCTAAAGCTAGGTCATAATACAAAAACAGAACAGTATGTAGTACCACAACAATCAACAACATACACCTAAAGCTAGGTGATTATACAAAAACAGAACAGTATGCAGCACCACAACAATCAACAACATATACCTAAAGCTAGGTCATAATACAAAAACAGAGCAGTATGTTGTACCACAACAATCAACATACACCTAAAGCTAGGTCATAATACAAAAACAGAACAGTATGAAGTACCACAACCATAAACAACATACACCTAAAGCTAGGTCATAATACAAAAACAGAACTGTATGTAGTACCACAACCATAAACAACATACACCTAAAGCTAGGTCATAATACAAAAACAGAACTGTATGTAGTACCACAACAATCAACAACATACACCTAAAGCTAGGTCATAATACAAAAACAGAACAGTATGTAGTACCACAACAATCAACAACATACACCTAAAGCTAGGTCATAATACAAAAACAGAACAGTATGAAGTACCACAACAATCAACATACACCTAAAGCTAGGTCATAATACAAAAACAGAACAGTATGCAGTACCACAACAATCAACAACATACACCTAAAGCTAGGTCATAATACAAAAACAGAAGAGTATGTAGTACCACAACCCTCAACCAACATACACCTAAAGCTAGGTCATAATACAAAAACAGAACAGTATGAAGTACCACAACCATAAACAACATACACCTAAAGCTAGGTCATAATACAAAAACAGAACAGTATGGAGTACCACAACAATCAACAACATACACCTAAAGCTAGGTCATAATACCAAAACAGAACAGTATGGAGTACCACAACAACCAACAACATATACCTAAAGCTAGGTCATTATACAAAAACAGAACAGTATGGAGTTCCACAACAACCAACAACATATACCTAAAGCTAGGTCATTATACTAAAACAGAACAGTATGCAGTACCACAACAATCAACATACACCTAAAGCTAGGTCATAATACAAAAAGAGAACAGTATGGAGTACCACAACAATCAACAACATACACCTAAAGCTAGGTCATAATACCAAAACAGAACAGTATGGAGTACCACAACAATCAACAACATACACCTAAAGCTAGGCCATAATACAAAAACAGAACAGTATGAAGTACCACAACCATAAACAACATACACCTAAAGCTAGATCATAATACAAAACAGAACAGTATTGGACACCACAACAACCCACAACATACACCTAAAGCTAGGTCATAATACAAAAACAGAGCAGTATGTAGTACCACAACAACCAACAACATACACCTAAAGCTAGGTCATAATACAAAAACAGAACAGTATGTAGTACCACAACAACCAACAACATACACCTAAAGCTAGGTCATAATACAAAACAGAACAGTATGTAGTACCACAACAATCAACATACACCTAAAGCTAGGTCATAATACAAAAACAGAACGGTATGCAGTACCACAACAATCAACAACATACACCTAAAGCTAGGTCATAATACAAAAACAGAACAGTATGTAGTACCACAACAATCAACAACATACACATAAAGCTAGGTCATAATACAAAAACAGAACAGTATGTAGTACCACAACAATCAACAACATACACATAAAGCTAGGTCATAATACAAAAACAGAGCAGTATGTTGTACCACAACAATCAACAACATACACCTAAAGCTAGGTCATAATACAAAAACAGAGCAGTATGTAGTACCACAACAATCAACAACATACACCTAAAGCTAGGTCATAATACAAAAACAGAACAGTATGGAGTACCACAACAACCAACAACATATACCTAAAGCTAGGTCATAATACAAAAACAGAGCAGTATGTAGTACCACAACAATCAACAACATACACCTAAAGCTAGGTCATAATACAAAAACAGAGCAGTATGCAGCACCACAACAATCAACAACATACACCTAAAGCTAGGTCATAATACAAAAACAGAACAGTATTGAAAACCACAACAACCCACAACATACACCTAAAGCTAGGTCATAATACAAAAACAGAACAGTATTGAAAACCACAACAACCCACAACATATACCTAAAGCTAGGTCATAATACAAAAACAGAGCAGTATGTAGTACCACAACAACCAACAACATACACCTAAAGCTAGGTCATAATACAAAACAGAACAGTATGTAGTACCACAACAATCAACAACATATACCTAAAGCTAGGTCATAATACAAAAACAGAGCAGTATGTTGTACCAAAACAATCAACAACATACACCTAAAGCTAGGTCATAATACAAAAACAGAACAGTATGAAGTACCACAACCATAAACAACATACACCTAAAGCTAGGTCATAATACAAAAACAGAACTGTATGTAGTACCACAACCATAAACAACATACACCTAAAGCTAGGTCATAATACAAAAACAGAACTGTATGTAGTACCACAACAATCAACAACATACACCTAAAGCTAGGTCATAATACAAAAACAGAACAGTATGTAGTACCACAACAATCAACAACATACACCTAAAGCTAGGTCATAATACAAAAACAGAACAGTATGAAGTACCACAACAATCAACATACACCTAAAGCTAGGTCATAATACAAAAACAGAACAGTATGCAGTACCACAACAATCAACAACATACACCTAAAGCTAGGTCATAATACAAAAACAGAAGAGTATGTAGTACCACAACCCTCAACCAACATACACCTAAAGCTAGGTCATAATACAAAAACAGAACAGTATGAAGTACCACAACCATAAACAACATACACCTAAAGCTAGGTCATAATACAAAAACAGAACAGTATGGAGTACCACAACAATCAACAACATACACCTAAAGCTAGGTCATAATACCAAAACAGAACAGTATGGAGTACCACAACAACCAACAACATATACCTAAAGCTAGGTCATTATACAAAAACAGAACAGTATGGAGTTCCACAACAACCAACAACATATACCTAAAGCTAGGCCATAATACAAAAACAGAACAGTATGTAGTACCACAACAACCAACAACATACACCTAAAGCTAGGCCATAACACAAAAACAGAACAGTATGTAGTACCACAACAATCAACATACACCTAAAGCTAGGTCATAATACAAAAACAGAACAGTGTGTAGTACCACAACAATCAACAACATACACCTAAAGCTAGGTCATAATACCAAAACAGAACAGTATGTTGTACAACAACAATCAACAACTTACACCTAAAGCTAGGTCATAATACAAAAACAGAACAGTATGTTGTACAACAACAATCAACAACTTACACCTAAAGCTAGGTCATAATACAAAAACAGAACAGTATGTAGTACCACAACAACCAACAACATACACCTAAAGCTAGGCCATAACACAAAAACAGAACAGTATGTAGTACCACAACAATCAACATACACCTAAAGCTAGGTCATAATACAAAAACAGAACAGTGTGTAGTACCACAACAATCAACAACATACACCTAAAGCTAGGTCATAATACCAAAACAGAACAGTATGTTGTACAACAACAATCAACAACTTACACCTAAAGCTAGGTCATAATACAAAAACAGAACAGTATGTAGTACCACAACAATCAACAACATACACCTAAAGCTAGGTCATAATACAAAAACAGAACAGTATGTAGTACCACAACAATCAACAACATACACATAAAGCTAGGTCATAATACAAAAACAGAACAGTGTGTAGTACCACAACAACCAACAACATACACCTAAATCTAGGTCATAATACAAAAACAGAACAGTATGTAGTACCACAACAATCAACAACATACACATAAAGCTAGGTCATAATACAAAAACAGAACAGTGTGTAGTACCACAACAACCAACAACATACACCTAAATCTAGGTCATAATACAAAAACAGAACAGTATGTAGTACCACAACAACCAACAACATACTCCTAAAGCTAGGTCATAATACAAAAACAGAACAGTGTGTAGTACCACAACAATCAACATACACCCAAAGCTAGGTCATAATACAAAAACAGAACAGTATGGAGTACCACAACAATCAACATACACCCAAAGCTAGGTCATAATACAAAAACAGAACAGTATGGAGCACCACAACAATCAACATACACCTAAAGCTAGGTCATAATACAAAAACAACAGTATGTAGTACCACAACAATCAACATAAACCTAAAGCTAGGTCATAATACAAAAATAGAACAGTATGCAGTACCACAACAATCAACAACATACACCTAAAGCTATGTCATTATACAAAAACAGAGCAGTATGCAATACCACAACAATCAACATACACCTAAAGCTAGGTCATAATACAAAAACAGAACAGTATGTAGTACCACAACAATCAACATACACCTAAAGCTAGGTCATTATACAAAAACAGAACAGTATGTAGTACCACAACAACCAACAACATACACCTAAAGCTTAGTCATAATACAAAAACAGAACAGTATGAAGTACCATCACAGTTGGGGTTGATTGTTATGATGAAGTGCGTTTGTCTAACTGTGACGTTGACGGTTTATTTTTACGAAGAAGTGCGATGGTATGACTGTCATTGAGGGTAATTGTTATGATGAATTGCAATTGTCTGACTGTGACGTTGACGTTTAGTGGTTACGATGAAGTACGATTGTCTAACTGTGACGTTAATATTGATTGTTATGATGAAGATGATTGTCTTACTACGACGTTGACGTTGATTCCTTCGATGAAGTGCAATGGGCGAACTGTGACGTTGACGTTGATTGTTACGATGAAGTGAGATTGTCTAACTGTGATATTGACGTTGATTGTTATGATGAAGAGCGATGGCTTAACTGTGACGTTGACGTTGATTGTTACGATGAAGCGTGGTTGTCTTAAAGAGGGACGAAAGATACCAAAGGGACAGTCAAACTCATAAATCTAAAACAAACTGACAACGCCATGGCTAAAAATGAAAAAGACAAAAAGACAAACAATAGTACACATGACACAACATAGAAAACTAAAGAATAAACAACACGAACCCCATCAAAAACTAGGGATGATCTCAGGTCATAATCACATTTAATAGAACAATATCATACTGACGGGATCTTTTAAAGTACAAATTCACGTTATAAGAACAAAAGAAATACAAAAAGTCGCTTTTACAAAACTAATCTCCAAAAATTAAAGCCATTACAAACACATTGATGAGATGTATAAGTACCGAGCCTTGCACAAGTTTTGCAGCCTTTGGTCTCAAGTTTCGAAATGCGACAGTGTTGTACTGTGTCACCAAAAACCAAAATGTCTTTAAGGAGAACTAACATGGCTGTATATGTGTTATATTGCTATTGTCACTAGGACAATGATCTGAATGAGTCAAGTTTGAGATATTTGTCATGTCTGGTGATGAGGGAACACCTGCCGTATCAGACGACACCGTGTCCATGGTGACGTCTGTTTCGGACCTTTTTATACTGGGCGATGTCCGAGTCAGTTTCCTGTTTGATCTTCGTAAATTCATGCAATTGTAGTTTTGCTACTGGGCGGATGATGTCCACCAGCAGAGACATCGACCCAGTGGTTATAAAAGAGGGACGAAAGATACCAAAGGGACAGTCAAACTCATAAATCTAAAACAAACTGACAACGCCATGGCTAAAAATGAAAAAGACAAAAAGACAAACAATAGTACACATGACACAACATAGAAAACTAAAGAATAAACAACACGAACCCCACCAAAAACTAGGGGTGATCTCAGGTCATAATCACATATAATGGACAATATCATACTGACGGGATCTTTTAAAGTACAGAGTAACGTTATAAGAACAAAAGACATACAAAAAGTCGCTTATACAAAACAAACCTCCAAAAATGAAAGCCAATACAAACACATTAATGAGATGTATAAATACCGAGCCTTGCACAAGTTTTGCAGCCTTTGGTCTCAAATTTCGAAAGGCGACAGTGTTGTACTGTGTCATCAAAAACCAAAATGTCTTTAAGGAGAACTGAACATGGCTGTATATGTGTTATAATGCTATTGTCACTAGGACGATGATCTGAATGAGTCATGTTTGAGATATTTGTCATGTCTGGTGATGAGGGGACACCTGCCGTATCAGACGACACCGTGTCCATGGTCACGTCTGTTTCGGACCTTTTTATACTGGGCGACGTCCGAGCCAGTTTCCTGTTTGATCTTCGTAAATTCATGCAATTGTAGTTTTGCTACTGGTCGGATGATGTCCTCGGGGACAAAATGTCCACCAGCAGAGACATCGATCCAGTGGTTATAAAAGAGGGACGAAAGGGTAGGCAGATCCTGCTCCATCTGTGACGTTGACTGTTATTGTTACGATGAAGTACGATTATCTAACTGTGACGTTGACGTTGATTGTAACCTTCAAAATGATATTCATGTTATTGAAAACTGGTGTTTGCAAAATTGTATGAAATTAAATGCCAAAAAGTGTAGATGATTATTGGTTCAAAACAAAGGCTTTGTTTAACTGGAAACAGTTTAGATATAAATATTCTAAATGAACAAATAGAAAATGTAGATTGTGAAAAACTACTTGGTTTATATATTGACAAAAACTTAAATTGGAATCAGCAAATAGATAAAATGTCAATTACTATATCAAATAGAATCAACTTATTACAAAAGATAAGAAAATATTTACCTATGCATATACGTATTATCTATTTTAATGCTTATATTCTGCCATTATTTGATTATTGTTGCAATATATGGGGAAGTTGTTGTGAAAGTGGAATAAATAAACTTAATAAATTATTAAAGAAATCTGCTAGGGTTATAGTAGAAGCTGACATAATGACATCATCCAGTTTATTGTTTAAAAGTTTACACTGGTTAAATGTGGAAAAACGAATTCAATACCAAAAGGCAATACTTGTATTTAAATCAGTTAATGGCATGGTTCCTAACTATTTAGAAGAAAATTTTCATTTTACTAATAATCAAAACTATAACTTACGTTCAGCTGATGAAAAACTATTAAATCTTCCAAAACCAAAAACAAATTTTTTAAAGAAAACATTTACATATTCAGGTTCTCAAATATGGAACAGTTTACCAAATGAAATCAAAATGAGTGATACACTTGTATCTTTTAAAACAAAATGTTACAAATTTTTAATCAATTGTGCAAATTAATATGCATTTTCATTATTATTTCAATACAATTGTATATTGTGTATAATATAACTCTATTATACTGTTTGTACTTATAACTATGTTATTATTATTTTGAGGACTCTTTTTATATTTACTTATCAATACTAGTTTATTATGGGAAATATTCATTGGCTTCCTTTCAGCCAACTAAAAGTGAATTTTAGCTATAAGTTTAAAACAAAAAGGTGTCGGGACTTCTGTTTTAATAGGGATGATATACAAGAGCAATAGCGAAATTGATATTAGTTGGATCTGCTACTACTACATGTATCTACAAACCCTGTATTTGGCATAAAAAAAACGTGCTAAAATTAAAATAAGTGTTATACGTCGGTCAAAATTTACAACGGCAAAGTAAAATATCATAGTTTTTTAGAACCTAGAATTATAGATTTGTTTTAAATCTTAACCTTAGAACAAAACAGGTATTGGGTACAGAGTTGAAGCACTTATTTTATACCTCACAGTAACGCGAACCTGATAGAACGCATGGCAACGGGTAATTACATTGATCCTATGGATTCATAATAAAATCTATCACTGGTACCTGTATATTAAATGCGTGCTATTGTACAAAATGAACAACTGCAACTACATGCATATAATGATAAAGAATGGTTTTCTTAATTTCTGGACTGATAATGGCAATGTGCGAATTAAAGAATAGCGTACGTACTTGGAAGCCGGACACTACTGTGTGACTAATGTCAATAAAAATAACACGGATCTATCAATTGACATATATATCTTATATATGTATTTTGAGTAATTAATTTCATAATTAGCAAATAAAACACCACAACTTGGCACAAGTGGGTGTTTACTGAGTCCGACATACGATTGAAGTAAAGTGAAGATTTATTTACAGAGGTTGGAAGAGGGGGGGGGGAATTTACACGGAGATCAAATTGTCATGGGGTTCATAATACCATTTGTGAAATATATTTAGGTGGACAAGTTATAAACAATGAATTACCTGAAACTTGAAAATCTCAATTAAAAACACCTACTGTAAATCAATGTCAATGCCGTGTTTATCCAAATTGAATGACTAAATCTTCACCAGCCCGTAATAGTACCGACAAAATTTATCCAGCGGATAGGACATTGTATCCACCCGACACATTCTGAGCTATAGAAATAATCCTAAAAAAACTCAATCCTGAACTCACAAAGAGTTAAAGATAAATGATCAAACTAAAAAAAAAGTTGCGAAAAGAATACTTGTATTCATTGAGAATAAGAAATAGTCTGTTAAGTTGATGGGATAAATTTCTCCCCGAAATTCTCACGTTTTTATAACAATAGGATTTAGAATATTAAAAATAAGTTGTTGTGCTGCTTTTTTGAAAATTTTAACCCTTGGTTAAATATTTAACCCAACCCCTAAAGGTGGGTTAAATATATCTGTTTTAACCAAGGATTTAACAGAGGGTTAAATTTAACCACAGGATGAACAACAGAAAATAACCAAGGGTTAAAATTTAACCAAGAGTTATGATATTTAACCCTTGGTTAAAATTTAACCGAGAGATGAACAACTGGGTCCTGGAAGATTAGTTTTAACTAATGGGATCATCCTCTTGAAATAAAGATTATTTATTTATTTATTTTATTGTTACGATGAAGTGCGATTGTCTAACTGTGACGTTGACGGTAATTGTTATTATGAAGAGCGATGGTCTAACTGTGACGTTGATTGTTACGATGAAGTGCGATGGTCTAACTGTGACGTTGACGTTGATTGTTACGATAAAGTGCGATTGTCTTACTGTGACGTTGACGATGATTGTTACGATGAAGTGCGATTGTCTAACTGTGACGTTGACGTTGATTGTTATGATGAAGTGCGTTTTTTTAACTGTGACGTTGACAGTTTATTTTTACGAAGAAGTGCAATTGTCTGACTGTGACGTTGACGTTTGGTTGTTACGATAAAGGTTAATTGTCTAACTGTGACGCTGACGTTTTTTCAAACCCTCTTTTAATTTTACCAACATTTTCTTAGTTGGCTTACCTTGCTTTTCTGAGTTGCGGTCAGTTAGCTGTCGGATTGAAGTAAAATTTGCACATGTTGTACAATAATTTGAGTGTTTTTGGATTGGTTTACTGACAACTTTCTACAAATATTGCTTAGTACAGTAAGATACCGTAAAATTCGTAATATTTCTGTTAGATTCGTAATTTTTTCTGTTAGATTCGTAATATTTTTGTTAGATTCGTAATATTTCTGTTAAATTCGTAATATTTCTGTTAGATGTTAGATTCGTAATATTTCTGTTAGATGTCATATCAGAGTTATGGGACTTTTACCGTCTTGTTATAAAAAATGTCGTGCATTATTTCTGGCAGAAAGTTAGCTGACTTTTAGCTACAGAAGGCAAAACTTTAGTTGTTTATCGTTGATTCCGTGACATACCCCTAGTCCTATTAATTTTGTTTTGCTTAATGAAGTGGATGTAAGCAATTATAGGCAACCGCATGGTTTCGACAATTAAAAACAAACTATACCATATTGGTTTAAAACAAAAATGTACATGACAGTTAAGCAATAATTCAAAGATATCTGATATTTAATCAAAATAGCGTTGACTAACCGCGTCTGTGAACACAACTATTTCTTCTTTCGTATATAATAACTATAACTGGCGATCTATTTAAAATCCGTAAGGGTTCAACGGAACCAAGTCTCCCCTACTTTTGCTGTTAGTCGCATGCTCATGACCTATAGTTGTTAATGCCTGTGTCATTTTTGTCTCTAATGGAGAGTTTTCTCATTGGCAATCATACCACATCTTCTTTTTTATATCAACAAAAATGGAGAAAAACAGTTTTAAAAACTTTAACTGCAGACTGTATGTTATGTTAACTGGAAAAATAAAATGTCATCACAGAGATATGTTTCGCTTTTTTGTAATTTTGATAATGCAAATGTTAAAATAGCAATACTTTAACGTTATTTTTGCCGCAAATATTCGAAGTGAATGAACCATGACTGAAGGTACATGGCTAAACAATATCCATGTTATATGTAACGAGACTTGCGAATGCTTATACAACTGCATACCATTGGCCTACAACTAGTGGTTCCCCATAAACCGACCTAATGAGAAATTAATACATGAAAACTAAGCAAAACTTTCAAAGTCGATAGACCATGACTGAGGGGGCGGGTCAAAGTATTCTCCATGGAAATGACTTATGCCAATGCTTATACAACTGCATACCAATTATCATTGGTTTACCACTAGTGTTTCCCCATAAACTGATCTAATCACAAACTAATACACGAAAACAAAGCAAAAACTTCAAATTAAATTGCAAATTAAATTGACCATGACTACGGGGGCGGGGCCAAACAAAATCCATCAAATGAGATATGCCAATGCTTATACAACTGCATACCAATTCTCATTAAGTTACCACTAGTGGTTCCACATAAACTGACCTAATCACAAACTAATACATGAAAACTAAGCAAAATGGACCATAAATGAGAGGGTGGGGCCATATAATCTTCATGGTAATAAGATGTGCCAATACTAATGCAACTGCATACCAAATATCTTTGATTTACCACTAGTGGTTCACTATAGACTATACCTAATCAAAAACTAATACATTGTTAACGCCGCCGCCGTCGTCGTCACCGCCGTAGTGGTTAGGGTTAGGGTAAAGGTCATACCTATGTCTTGCGTTTTGACTCCGTCAAGAGAGACAAAAACTAAGTCATGTTATAATTTACTTCTGAATACTATCTCATGATCATAAAGAAACTTCTGTCCAATGTTGGTAAAAATCCTGGGTAGTTTAAGAAAGTTATTAAAAAAAATCAAAAACTTTAAACACTTAGTGTATATTTGTAGACGCCGCCGCTAACGAAGACGACAACGGAATGCAGGATAGCTAAGTCTCGCTTTCAAAGTTTGGTAGAAATCTATGATATTTTAGTAATGAAGTATAAACTGGAACCACAGAGTGAATGTGATGCTGAAAAACTAAGTTCATGTATAAGTAAAATAAGGATAAACAGGATTTTTGTTTACAAAATTTACTTCTGAATACTATCGTATGACCATAAACAAATTTCTGTCCAATTTTAGTAAAAAATCCTGGGTAGTTTAAGAAAGTTAATAAAAAAAATAAAAAACTTTAACCACTTAGTGTATATTTGTAGACGCCGCCGCTGACGACGACGACAAGTCTCGCTTTAGCGACAAAATTCGCAAGCTCGAAAAAAATCTTTATATATATGAAAACGAATACCGTGTAATGCATACAAATAGAGCAAAAGAACTTGTATTAAATAAAAAATCAGCTCTCATCTACATGTAACGATACATATCCAAATGTGAATAAGAAATAATGATAAATCATTGTGTATTGGGTTGTGAATAAGAAATAATGATAAATCATTGTGTATTGGGTTGTGAATAAGGATACCGTTTTGATATTGCGGGACAGGTTCACATTTCTAAATCTCATTCTAGCCAATAAAACTTGAGCCATATCATAAAGCAACCAATCACAGTTTCGGTATGTGTTAACTGTTATGCAATAATTCCCAAATGGCGTGCATATCTAATAAAACACTATAATACTTAAAAGGCCCAAAGTAAAGTATAGACCAGAATCAAGTACATGTAAGTACTGTAGAGATCATGTATAGTCTTTATATGTTGTAATGTTAAAAACTGTTTCGGGTGAGGGTGAAGGTTGGTTTCTGCTAAAACCCGCTGCATTTAATTGCAGATATCCGAAATCAGGAACCTGCTGTGTAATGGCTGTCGGTTTTTTTTTGTGTGGTTCATAAGGGTGTCTCGGGTTTTTTTTAATGTAAATTACATCTTTGTTTTTCCTGTTTGAAATGTTAGATACACTAGTCATTTTGGGGGCCTTTATAGCTTGTTGTTGGGAGAGAGTCTAGTCATTTTGGGGCCCTTTATAGCTTGTTGTTCGGAGATAGCCTAGTCTTTTTTGGGCCCTTTATAGCTTGTTGTTCGGAGAGAGCCTAGTCATTTTGGGGCCCTTTATAGTTTGTTGTTGGGAGAGAGCCAAGTCTCCGTGTTCAAGACCATACTTTGACCGATAATGGTTTAATTATAACAAATTGTGACTTTAATAGTGAGTTGACTGATACCACTTCTTACATCTTTTGTCAAATAAAATCTGTGCTCGACCTTCTTTGTTGATTAAAAACTGCTAGTATGGTCATTTCAGACTGAGCAGCTACAGTGAATCCGTAGTGAAAACTAAAAGCTTCGAAGTAGATAGTTGATATGTATTAGATTACCACACACAGATCAGGGTAATACACTTTATATGTCTGCAGATTTTTAACTAAAAACAACTAAGGAAATCTGTGTTTATCTAAAATAACATCAATACATGATTATCATTTATAATAATATATTTCATAATATAAGAATACAATAAGGTTACTGGTACGAAAAATAACAAATGTTTCAATATACAATTAAATAATGATTTAATATCACTTCATATACTAACAAAATGGAACTTTCGCGGCATCCAAATATTCTATGAAGAAATAATACTTTTATGTATACTGATATAAAATTCCAAGGTTATCTTAACGTATGTGTACAACCATTTCTGTATTTTTATTGAAATTTGTTAATGAATCGATACAAAATAAGAAAATGTCTTCCGTCTGTCTGCTTTAGAGTTAAGTTTACTTAAAACTAATAGAGAATATGCGGAATATACCGCAGAAACATGTTCTGTAGGCACTGTCTCTTTGTTTGTAATCTTTCTGTATGTTTGATTTCTAGCTAGATTACTTACTTTATCAAAGTTTCTACTTAGTTTAAAATGAAACAGTCAAATGAAATCGTTATAATAAAGTATGATGTCTTCTATAATAAATGCAAACATAGAGAAATACTCCTGTCATCCTAAGCATGTATAAATAGTATAATCACAGAAATGATTGTTCATTAACACTTATAAAAGACTGGCCGTCTTAGTAGCTAAGATTGTTCTTTTTCTAGACAAAAGTCATGTTGAAAATATAAATCTATAATTTTTGTTCACTGATTATCAAGCGTTTATTCTCCTTGATATCAAACTTATTTCTATTATAATCCATAAAAAAACAGAAAACAGAAAACACTATTTTAACAATCATGTCCATGTACTATATATATATTAATAATCTCTTGACACAGATAAATGTTTTGTCTTTCAGATATGTTGATGTAAAATACAAGTGTTGAAATAAAAATATAAATACTTTAACATGTGCATAATGCAAAACAGTCAAAGTAAATAAACAATCATGATTAAAGATACAGGTCCAAATATATCCGTGATAATATACTAGTATGCCAATGACAATACAACTGCATACAAATTATCATTATTTTTGTCTTGTGGTTACCCCTTAATTTACCTATTTACAGCTTTAAAATATTTGATAAGCAATTGTTAAGACCATAACTGAAAGAACAGGACCAATTATTTTCGTGGAAATGAAACATGTCAAGGCTTATACAACTGCAAGCAAAGAGCATTAGTGGTTTCCCTTACAAAGTTTTAACTGACTTCATTACACACTTTCAGAGTCTCAATTATTTTTCACGGAATCGGATTTATAAAAAAAATATGCATCTTAATGTAAACACTCGGATAAAACAAACAAAAAGAACAAGATATCGAATACTGATAAAAAACTTGAGACAATTGATGGGGAAATCACCGGATTTCAATTAATTTTTTGAAATCTTTTTATAGAATATCAAAGTCAAATTTATAATATAGGAAAGACATATTATTTGGTATACAGATTTCCAATTTTTAAGAAGTTTATGTCGAACTTTAAACACTGATTACCCAGAGTCTAAAAGCAATAACATAAATACAAGTATAAATACAGCACAACCCTGTATAAATCATAACTCTATGACATTAGGTATAATGCATTACATACAGGCTAAAATACTATTTCCTTGTCTTATAATTTAATGAATAATGCATATTTATGTTTTTTGACATGCTAGTAATTAATTTTACATAACAGATTATTTTAACACATAGTCTTGATTTACCGTGAAAATACCGCAACATATCTGCATTACATAAAATAATTATCAAAATATTGCAACCGTTGATATGGGGAGTAGTCTGGCAGAAGAAAACGGTTATTATAGCAGAATGTAGCAAGAAAAATTAGAAAAAAATGAATACATATTAAACAAATTCCTATGGTTTTGTTAAGTAATAGTCTACAGCTGTCTAAATCTGTGTCTTTTAATATGCGAACGGAAGATGATAAATATTATGTTCATGGTAAATGAATCAGTTAATATTAATATATTTGTCAAAGCGTGTATTATATTTGCCTTCTTGGTTTACGTTATCAAAACGTATTAACAAAACTATTTTGTCCAGAAGTTTCTTAACGGTCATGTGCCCTGTCAGGATGCGCAATGTATTAATAAACGGCCACGGATCTCGTCAGGGTGCGCATGATGCTACTTAACGGCCACGGGTCTCGTCCGAGTGTGCAATGTGTTTCTAAACAACCATCTGTCTCGTCAGGGTGCGCAATGTGTTTTTAAACAACCATCTGTCTCGTCAGGGTGCGCAATGTGTTTCTTAACCATCTGTCTCGTAAGGATTCTCGTCGATATATAAAGTTTGTGTAGATATTTTTATTTGTTAAGGGCAATGGGATAATCTAAACCACCGTTTAGGAGAAGGGCGATGACAGTTAAATGCATATATTCGATTGTACAATAAATGTTTATTTCACTTTTAAAATTATCAGGACAATGTCTTCCAGAAAAAATAGCTGGATCAAAAACATTTTCTATAAAAGCCGATTGATAATTAGAACAAATCTTTACTCAGGTGTGACGAAAAGATTTGGACAACAGACATATTATGAAACTATAAAGGGACGGCAGGCGTAAAACTATATACCCAATTCAAGCTAAGGCAAGAAAATAAGTATGAATATTTTTCGAAAATTTTGGATGCAACTTTAAAAAAAAAAAAAAAAAAGAGTTTGTAATGTCGATATGTCTGACAAAAAGAGGAAAAGAATGCCGTGTCAAAATTAATCATTTCAATTTCCAAACAGAAGGACATGTTAACTATCTTCAGTGTTAAATGATTGTTTCATAGGAATTTTATCATGGACAGCAAAAACAACACGAAAGTGGTTAGCGGTTGGCAGTGATAAAAAAAAAATACAGAGAGTTAATGTTCTCCTTACTTTTCTTTGAAATGAAATTTAACTTACTTACTACGACAATAAAGATTGTCCAGATGGATAATTCGTAGAACGTTTGTACAAGTCTTAAATAGGTTCGTAGAACGTTTGTACAAGTCTTAAATGGGTTTAACATGACAATAAATATAAATGTACAATATATAACTCTGTAAGAAATACATTTTAGTAGTACACGTCTTCCTCTTCAGAATACTGATGTCTTTATATACACTAGTTTTAGTACTAGGAGTCTTGTGTAGCACTTGTAAGCCTCCATTTGTCTGTTTTCTGAAATAAAGAAAATAGCGTTCAAAAGGAGGACGTTACAACACACAATTATATATTAAGAAACCGACTAGAAAAGTTTAGAGTTTGGTGTAATGTGTATTTTTGTAATGCTAGTAATTGTTACAACAATCTTCACTTATGAGAAAAATACTTATTCATTTATTTCGTACCAATGCAAGACTTTTCGACCAAGGCACTGCCGAATCGACCACAGTCATTTCGGCCAAAGATTGAAACTCGTTTCGGCCATGGTTTTTATTGTTTTAAAGGGAGAAAAAGATATTTGATTTTAGAAGCAGAAGTTAAAAAGTATGGAATAATGTATTTTTATTCAGGCTACATTCAAACTTACGGTTGCCTTCAATTGCTTACATCCATTTCATCTGAACTTGAATAGTTGTCTTATTGGCAATTATACCGTATCTTATTATTTTATAGCGTGTAAAAATTACAGCGGAAATACAGTCATGATTTCTAAAAGACAAAAAATAATGAAATGAACAGTTAAAGTCTGGACAAGTTGACAATTTGTAAACTAATATATTTTTTTTTTCATTTTGCGCCTGCAAGGTGACCCTGTTAACACTTTATGTTGTAACGATATGATTGTCATATGTCAATCATACACCCATTTCATGTTCAAGATCCATCAAATTCTACTTAATTATAGTCAAATTTAAGGCCATGACAAATTAATTTTTGCTAAGTAGAAGGGTAATACGTACATCGCTCGCAAGTAACAAAACGCCATCAAAAGCAAAGAGATTTCGAGATACAAAAAGTAACGGAAACATCCGTCGTGTTTCTGATGTTAAGAAAATAAATGGCATACTATCATCGCAGCAGTTACATTTTCTAATATTAGTTACTCAAATTTGCATCCAATCTGTCTTACTCCTATTTGTATTGCCATTTCTCTCGATACATATCACACAGGTACATGAAACTTCCGTTAATAAAATTATAGAACGGAATTACTTTTTTACTTAACTTTGGGTTTGAAAAGCACCCACAAAAAATATGATCTGACAAAATTTCTCCAATAGTTTTAAAAAAGTATTTAAAATAATCACAAAAAAAGTAAGGCAATTCGTTCTTTTTAAGGAATACCCTCCTATTACAGCAAGGACAGTTGTGTGGAATATAGATTGTAATAGAATACCCTCCTATTACAGCAAGGACAGTTGTGTGGAATATAGATTGTAATAGAATACCCTCCTATTACAGCAAGGACAGTTGTGTGGAATATAGATTGTAATAGAATACCCTCCTATTACAGCAAGGACAGTTGTGTGGAATATAGATTGTAATTGAATACTCTCCTATTACAGCAAGGACAGTTGTATGGAATATAGATTGTAATAGAATACCCTCCTATTACAGCAAGGACAGTTGGGTGGAATATAGATTGTAATAGAATACCCTCATATTACAGCAAGGACAGTTGTGTGGAATATAGATTGTAATAGAATACCCTCCTATTACAGCAAGGACAGTTGTGTGGAATATAGATTGTAATAGAATACCCTCCTATTACAGCAAGGACAGTTGTGTGGAATATAGATTGTAATTGAATACTCTCCTATTACAGCAAGGACAGTTGGGTGGAATATAGATTGTAATAGAATACCCTCCTATTACAGCAAGGACAGTTGGGTGGAATAAAGATTGTAATAGAATACCCTCCTATTACAGCAAGGACAGTTGTATGGAATATAGATTGTAATAGAATACCCTCCTATTACAGCAAGGACAGTTGCGTGGAATATAGATTGTAATAGAATACCCTCCTATTACAGCAAGGACAGTTGCGTGAAATATAGATTGTAATAGAATACCCTCCTATTACAGCAAGGACAGTTGTGTGGAATATAGATTGTAATTGAATACTCCGGCTTCCTATTACAGCAAGGACAGCTGTATGGAATATAGATTGTAATAGAATACCCTCCTATTACAGCAAGGACAGTTGTGTGGGATATAGATTGTAATAGAATACCCTCCTATTACAGCAAGGACAGTTGTGTGGGATATAGATTGTAATAGAATACTCCGGCTTCCTATTACAGCAAGGACAGTTGCGTGAAATATAGATTGTAATAGAATACCCTCCTATTACAGCAAGGACAGTTGTGTGGAATATAGATTGTAATAGAATACTCCGGCTTCCTATTACAGCAAGGACAGTTGTATGGAATATAGATTGTAATAGAATACCCTCCTATTACAGCAAGGACAGTTGTATGGAATATAGATTGTAATAGAATACCCTCCTATTACAGCAAGGACAGTTGGGTGGAATATAGATTGTAATAGAATACCCTCCTATTACAGCAAGGACAGTTGTGTGGGATATAGATTGTAATAGAATACCCTCCTATTACAGCAAGGACAGTTGTGTGGAATATAGATTGTAATAGAATACCCTCCTATTACAGCAAGGACAGTTGTGTGGAATATAGATTGTAATTGAATACTCTCCTATTACAGCAAGGACAGTTGGGTGGAATATAGATTGTAATAGAATACCCTCCTATTACAGCAAGGACAGTTGGGTGGAATAAAGATTGTAATAGAATACCCTCCTATTACAGCAAGGACAGTTGTGTGGAATATAGATTGTAATAGAATACCCTCCTATTACAGCAAGGACAGTTGCGTGAAATATAGATTGTAATAGAATACCCTCCTATTACAGCAAGGACAGTTGCGTGGAATATAGATTGTAATAGAATACCCTCCTATTACAGCAAGGACAGTTGTGTGGGATATAGATTGTAATAGAATACCCTCCTATTACAGCAAGGACAGTTGTGTGGGATATAGATTGTAATAGAATACCCTCCTATTACAGCAAGGACAGTTGTGTGGGATATAGATTGTAATAGAATACTCCGGCTTCCTATTACAGCAAGGACAGTTGTGTGGAATATAGATTGTAATAGAATACTCAGGCTTTAGTTCTGTCTTATGGGATTAAATGCAATCAAAAATTCGAAATTTTATTATCATAAGCTTTACTACGTGCATGTTACTTAAGAGTTGAGCAAAACGTTTCGAAAGACGCCTTCATGTTTGCTCCTTTCATTTATTGATCTTTGAAGTAAAACATCAATCGAAACTCAATTTTTTATAATTACTTATGATTATATAATAAATAATTTACGCTAAGATATCTTATTCTAAGATTGTCAAATTCATAAAGCTGGAACAAACTGTTGTTAATTCCTTAAAATATTGCATTTAAAACAAGAATGTGTCCAAAGTACACATCTAGGCATTGACATACGAAAGATCACATAATAAGGAACATGTGTTCTAAGTTTCAAGATTTTGTGACTTCAACTGTTCATCCAAAACTACCTCGACTAAAAACTTTAACCTGAAGCTACACAGACAGACGGACGGACGGACGAAGGGACGCACAGACCAAACAAGACAATGACCCTATAGGTTGAGCATACATATAAAAATCTGCAATCACATAATGTAATTTTATGAGTTATAAACTGTTGACACAGAGATATGTCTGGCCAGTCGGCAGAAAACGACAATCGGAAGGACAACTTATTTAATTGCTGATTAATTGAAAGTTGCTGATAATTTTCATTTGACATACCGAATTAAACTATTTACCGGGTTTGTAATAACATGAGTAAAACGACGGGTGCCACATGTGGAGCAGGATCTGCTTACCCTAAAGGAGCATCTGAGATCATCCACATTTTTGTTGTGTTCGTGTTGCTTAGTCTTTAGTTTTCTTGTTCGTGTTGCTTAGTCTTTAGTTTTTTTGTTCGTGTTGCTTAGTCTTAGTTTTCTTGTTCGTGTTGCTTAGTCTTTAGTTTTCTCGTTCGTGTTGCTTAGTCTTTAGTTTTTTTGTTCGTGTTGCTTAGTCTTTAGTTTTTTTGTTCGTGTTGTTTAGTCTTAGTTTTCTTGTTCGTGTTGCTTAGTCTTTAGTTTTCTCGTTCGTGTTGCTTAGTCTTTAGTTTTTTTGTTCGTGGTGCTTAGTCTTTAGTTTTTTTGTTCGTGTTGCTTAGTCTTAGTTTTCTTGTTCGTGTTGCTTAGTCTTTAGTTTTCTCGTTCGTGTTGCTTAGTCTTTTGTTTTTTTGTTCGTGTTGCTTAGTCTTTAGTTTTTTCGTTCGTGTTGCTTAGTCTTAGTTTTCTTGTTCGTGTTGCTTAGTCTTTAGATTTCTCGTTCGTGTTGCTTAGTCTTTAGTTTTTTTGTTCGTGTTGCTAGGTCTTAGTTTTCTTGTTCGTGTTGCTTAGTCTTTAGTTTTCTCGTTCGTGTTGCTTAGTCTTAGTTTTCTTGTTCGTGTTCGTCGTCACAGGGTGGGTAATACCTACGTCTCGCCCTCCATGACTTCCATCGCAAGCAAGAAAACCCCCCCACATATGTTACAAATCATTAAAATTCAACTTCAAATCGAATTTGACGTCATTCTGTTCAGTAGATGCTAAGAAAAGTGATTAAGTTCCTATACAAGTAAAAAACTACAAAGTATCGCCAAACAGAAAGTAGGTATCTAAAAGATGCACACATCAGTTTCTGCGAATATTGTGACACAACATGTGTTGGTCAACGGTCGAACGGACAAGGGGATTGCAATATATCCCCCCTTTTATCTAAACAAGACTAGCGATATGATCTCTCTTGGTCCAAACATAAGCAAGACTTTTGATATGGTCTTATCTTTGAGAAAAGAAAAAACTCTATATGTTGTATTTGGTGACTTATCATTTCTAAACAATTATTTTGTAACTTGTGTACATTTGATACTTGTGTGTATAATGATTTACTATAATCATAGTAAGTTTAATCATACTATAATTGTACGTTTAATCATTCATCATTCAACTTGAACGTAACATGGCATAGTCCCCCCAATGTTTGGCATGGTTCCAGGTATAGAAGTTATACCGTCACAATTATATAAATACAAATTATATACCAAGATAATCTTATTTATCATAGTTAAATCAAAATAGACGAGAAGTTCAAGGTCATTTCCTGACAAGGAATAGTAAAATCAATGTGTGTTCCTTTAAGAGAATTTAGAAATAAAAATATTTGAAATCAATGAAATCATTAATAATACATTTGTATTATCTGTGGTATTATCAAATAGAAACAAATATACGATTCGAGAATTCTAAAACAAGCTCTTTGGCTCGCCCGCACCAGTTACCAGATATCATGACTGAGCTGAGAACACTACCGTATAAATGATTACGCGACAATTATATAATACGAATAGCATTATAAAGTTAACTGGATTGCAACATGTGTATTCAAATCTATATGCTGAGAATATCCTCGCATTTGTGTTTATTAGAGTCGTCCTAGTTTTATGTTTTGGTCAAATGGTATAATCTGTTCATTCACTTCTATTCCATTTAATTGCTCCACTTATTAAATCTAGGTTTAAAAGGTTGGAAACATTCCATCAATGTCAACCGTATGAATTCAAAAATGTATTTACGTTGTTCATGTATCTTTGATTGTGACCCCCTCCCCTCACCCTTATGGATTTATATAGTTGATGCATAGAATGTTTACATGTTCTACTAAAGTTGCTTAGATAGGACCCTCTTTCTTAAAATCTTTCATTAGAGTATGAAAACTTCTCTGAATTATGCAAGCCTAATTTAAAATAGTATTTTACTTCTTGCATGGTCTTTGTTATATAAATTGAAAAGGCGAAATTGGTAAATTTGAATCGTTTACATCTGTTTCTATGAGCTTTGAAAGTTTAATGAATGTTCGAACTTCCTAATATATGATTTTGAACATCTATTGAATTTGTTTGAGATATCTGTACACTCTTTATTTATAGATAAATTTTCATAAGACAGTTGATTGTGGTAGGTGCATATCCACATGGACCTTTTAGTGCATAAGCATAAATTCTTCCGAAAAAAAAATCCCAAGAAAGAAAATTGATTTCTCTTGTAAGAGCATCAACTTATATTCTGTTCCCGGTGTTGTTTTTTTATGGGAGGAAAACCTAAAAAATAAACAATAATTTCATTTATCGAAGAGAGAAAGAAGAGTACACATTTTATTCCACGGAGGCCATAGAGGATATAACTCCACGGAGGACATGAAGGATTTATTTCCACGGAGGACATGAAGAATATAATTCCACGGAGGACATGAAGGATATAATTCCACGGAGGACATAAAGGATATAATTCCACGGAGGACATGAAGGATATAATTCCACGGAGGACATAAAGGATATAATTCCACGAAGGACATAGAGGATATAATTCCTAGGAGGACATAAAGGATATAATCCCACGGAGGACATAGAGGATATAATTCCACGGAGTACATGAAGGATATAATTCCACGGAGGACATAAAGGATATAATTCCACGGAGGACATGAAAGATATAATTCCACGGAGGACATAAAGGATATAATTCCACGAAGGACATAGAGGATATAATTCCTAGGAGGACATAAAGGATATAATCCCACGAAGGACATAGAGGATATAATTCCACGGAGTACATGAAGGATATAATTCCACGGATGACATAAAGGATATAATTCCACGGAGGACATAAAGGATATAATTCCACGGAGGACATAAAGGATATAATTCCTAGGACAACATAAAGGATATAATTCCACGGATGACATAGAAAATATAATTCCACGGAGGACATAAATGATATAATTCTACGGAGGACGAAGGGGATATAATTCCACGGAGGACATAAAGGATATAATTCCACGGAGAACATACCGGTTAGAAGATACAATTCAACTGAGGACATAGAAGATTTACTTCCATGTAGGATATAAAAAGATATATTTCCACGGAGTACAAGAAAAAATATACTTCCACTGAGGACATATAATATATACTTCCACTGAGGACAAAAAAGATATACTTCCATGGAGGACATTGTTAAATACATTTTATTATCTTGTATATAGCTACTGTAGTTACTCTGGTGTTCACACAGGGGCAAAATGAGGTTATTTAACATCATTGAACAGGTTTTATCGTTTATCTCTAAACATCCACAGGTAACCACATGAAAATTTATATGTATAGATAAGTAATAAGAAATGAAAGGGTATGTAGTTCGTTCAGGGTATCGTTTTGGTGATACTGTTCGTGTTTCGAAATTCAAAAGAAATTTTAAAAATTTCATGATAAAGCAATTGATATTGGTAAGACAAATTCCTTAAATTAAAAAAATAAATAATTAACAATTTCAAAATGTCCATTATGTTGTTCACCTACACCCGCTTGCTCCAAATTTCGCCTTTACTATTAATGTCTCTCCCCAATTCATGTATACGTTAATTCACATATAATGTTTAACGCATCCGCAGTATTAATGCTCCATTTGCTTTTGTATCATTATAAGAAATTTGCCCCCGATAGCACTTTATAAAGTGTTGACTAATCAGAAGATCATCTGATACTGTACTAGAAACTAGAACATTAGGACAGACAGTGTTTTAATGGTGTCCCATTCTGGATCTTAAATTTAAATTAGTTTTCAAGGTGACTTATTGATCCTTGATAGTATATCCAATTGTAATAATATGACCTTCATCAAAGTTATTGATTTTTTTTTCATGAAAAAAATTAGAAAGAGTTATACTAAAAGTTGGATAACTAAAAATCTAGTTATTTATTATATTAGTATCTTTAACTCATTCATGTATATCTGTAATATGTTGATATGTTATAGTATCATTCTAAAGATCTGATCCACTTTTAACTAGTTTTTAACAGTTAGTGTGATATTGTTTGTCAGCTTTGTGCTTTACCAAGTTTTTACAGCTAGTGTGATATTGTTTGTCATCTTTGTGTGTGGTTTATTGAATGAGAATTGTTACGTACTGTTGTGTTGGTTGTCAGCTTGGTGTTTGGTTTGTTAAAGCAGTAATGTTATACATGTTTGTTTGTATTTCACAGACTTTTTCTACCCATGACGTTGCTTGGTGGTCTTCTGGTTTTATCGTTTATACGTGGCATTTTTCTGACCTTGATCAGGTGGCAGCGTTGAGGTTTGTGGTATTCCACTGACGTTGGTTCTTGGAAAGTGATTGACACGTGGCAGCGTTGAGATTTGTGGACTGGTATTCCACTGACTTTGGTTCTTGTTAAGTGGTGGACACGTGGCAGCATTGAGATCTCAGTGTGGACTGGTATTCCACTGACTTTGGTTCTTGTTAAGGATTGTTCAAGTGGCAGCGTTGTGGTTTGTGGTATTCTACTTACTGGTTCTTGGAAAGTGTTGATCAAGTGACACCGATGACGTTTGTGGTATTTCTTTGACTTTGGTTTTGATAAGGGTAGATGAAGTGGTAGCGCTGATATATTTCACTCTTTGTTTTGTGATTTTGTTTGCATACATGTATTGTTAGTTTGAGATACGTCACTGTCTGTTGTCCCGTCTTGTTTGCATACATATATTATTTCATCATCGATATGTGTCCCCGTTTTTACTCTATTTCGTGAAGTAATGTTTGCTCTATTGTATTGTGCGCTAATTTTCTTTGTGTTGGAGTTGGTTAGTTGATGATGCCACCATTTAATTACTTATTGTCAAATATATTCTATTCTTATACAATGTGGGTCAAACCCTTTTTACACGAAAAACGGTAACAATACACAACTACATGTGTTGATACGCGTGTAACAATTATCCCCAGGGACCTTGTAACAATACACACCTACATGTCTACGTACACGTGTAATAGTGTAACTAACCCCAGGGACCCTGTTACACTACAAATATATTTGAATGGTAACAAATAACCATCGGTTTATTATTCTATTACCATAATAAAGATGACATTTAAACCGTCGGTATATATAAAACAATCTTATCCTTCCTTTTCTACGTAACAAAACTAAATAGTCTGGGTCAGTGTTTTCTATCTTATCTATTTACAATATCGCGTATTTTAGACTTTTTTAAATGAAACCACAATACATGAACAAAAGAACTTATCGAAACAATATTGAGAACACCGATTTCAGATTTACTAGTTAAATAGAAGAAGTATCAACACAACGTGAAGGTGGATGACAATGTCACATTTCAATTTTGATTAATAATGATTTAGTCACGTGGTTTAGTCGTCGATATACTTCTGTGTCTTTTAGCACGAATAAACGGCAAATAATATTATTTCATTTCTCATTTGCAAATTTCATTTTGGACAAGATGGCATAATTTATCATTTCCACTGCTCTTACCAGATGATGTGTTAAAACAAACCATGTATTCCCAAAGATTGGAAAAAACTATCAAAACCAGGAAAATTTAAAGATTTAATACAAAACTCATCCATAACTGACTTATGAACACTTGAATATGTATGAAATAACAATGCAAACAGTTCAGAAGCCCTTAATAAAAAATACCAAGGCAAACAGTTCATGAACCACTAATAAAAATACCAAGGCAAACAGTTCATGAGCCACTAATAAAAATACCAAGGCAAACAGCTCATGAGCCACTAATAAAAATACCAAGGCAAATAGTTCATAAGCCCCTAATAAAAATACTAAGGCAAACAGTTCATAAGCCCCTAATAAAAATACCAAGGCAAACAGTTCATAAGCCCCTTATAAAAATACCAAGGCAAACAGTTCATAAGCCCCTAATAAAAATACCAAGGCAAACAGTTCATAAGCCCCTTATAAAAATACTAAGGCAAGCAGTTCATAAGCCCCTAATAAAAATACCAAGGCAAACAGTTCATAATCCCCTAATAAATATACCAAGGCAAACAGTTCAGAAGCCCCAAATAAAAATACCAAGGCAAACAGTTCAGAAGCCCCTAATAAAAATACCAAGGCAAACAGTTCATAAGCCCCTTATAAAAATACCAAGGCAAACAGTTCAGAAGCCCCAAATAAAAATACCAAGGCAAACAGTTCAGAAGCCCCTAATAAAAATACCAAGGCAAACAGTTCATAAGCCCCTTATAAAAATACCATGGCAAACAGTTCAGAAGCCCCTAATAAAAATACCAAGGCAAACAGTTCAGAAGCCCCTAATAAAAATACCAAGGCAAACAGTTCATAAGTCACTAATAAAAATACCAAGGCTGACAGTTCAGAAGCTCCTAATCAAAATACCAAGGCAAACAGTTCATGAGCCCCTAATAAAAAACCAATGCAAACAGTTCATAAGTCACTAATAAAAATACCAAGGCAAACAGTTCAGAAACCCCTAATAAAAAACCAAGGCAAACAGTTCATAAGCCCCAAATAAAAATACCAAGGCAAACAGTTCATAAGTCTCTAATAAAAATACCAAGGCAAACAGTTCAGAAGCTCCTCATCAAAATACCAAGGCAAACAGTTCATGATCCCCTAATAAAAAACCAAGGCAAACAGTTCATAAGTCTGTAATGAAAATACCAAGGCAAACAGTTCATAAGTCTCTGATAAAAATACCAAGGCTGACAGTAAATTGCCCCTAATAAAAATACCAAGGCAAACAGTTCATAAGCCCCTTATAAAAATACCAAGGCAAACAGTTCATAAGCCCCTAATAAATATACCAAGGCAAACAGTTCAGAAGCCCCAAATAAAAATACCAAGGCAAACAGTTCAGAAGCCCCTAATAAAAATACCAAGGCAAACAGTTCATAAGCCCCTTATAAAAATACCCAGGCAAACAGTTCAGAAGCCCCAAATAAAAATACCAAGGCAAACAGTTCAGAAGCCCCTAATAAAAATACCAAGGCAAACAGTTCATAAGCCCCTTATAAAAATACCAAGGCAAACAGTTCAGAAGCCCCTAATAAAAATACCAAGGCAAACAGTTCAGAAGCCCCTAATAAAAATACCAAGGCAAACAGTTCATAAGTCACTAATAAAAATACCAAGGCTGACAGTTCAGAAGCTCCTAATCAAAATACCAAGGCAAACAGTTCATGAGCCCCTAATAAAAACCCCAATGCAAACAGTTCATAAGTCACTAATAAAAATACCAAGGCAAACAGTTCAGAAACCCCTAATAAAAAACCAAGGCAAACAGTTCATAAGCCCCAAATAAAAATACCAAGGCAAACAGTTCATAAGTCTCTAATAAAAATACCAAGGCAAACAGTTCAGAAGCTCCTCATCAAAATACCAAGGCAAACAGTTCATGAGCCCCTAATAAAAAACCAAGGCAAACAGTTCATAAGTCTGTAATGAAAATACCAAGGCAAACAGTTCATAAGTCTCTGATAAAAATACCAAGGCTGACAGTAAAGAAGCCCCTAATAAAAATACCAAGGCAAACAGTTCATGAGCCCCTAATAAAAATACCAAGGCAAACAGTTCATAAGCCCCTAATAAAAATACCAAGGTCAACAGCTCATGAGCCCCTAATAAAAATACCAAGGCAAACAGTTCATAGGCCCCTAATAAAAATACCAAGGTCAACAGTTCAGTAGCCCCTAATAAAAATACCAAGGCAAACAGTTCATGAGCCCTAATCAAAAAGTTTTTTAAAAAAATCAAAAAAAGATGTACAGTAGGTTTGTAAAAACATGTAGGTCTGAAAAATACATATACTTAACCCCTAACGAAAAGGATTGTGCTTGATGTTCATATGATGAAATCATAATCTTTCAGTCAGTTAAAATGAAGTCTGGAGCTGGCATGTCAGTTAACTGCTAGTAGTCTGTTGTTATTTATGTATTATTGTCATTTGTTTATTTTCTTTGGTTACATCTTCTGACATCAGACTCGGAATTCTCTTGAACTGAATTTTAATGTGCGTATTGTTATGCGTTTACTTTTCTACATTGGCTAGAGGTATACGGGGAGGGTTGAGATCTCACAAACATGTTTAACCCCGCCGCATTTTTGCGCCTGTCCCAAGTCAGGATCCTCTGGCCTTTGTTAGTCTTGTATTATTTTAATTTCAGTTTCTTGTGTACAATATGGAAATTAGTATGGCGTTCATTTTCACTGAACTAGTATATATTTGTTTAGGGGCCAACTGAAGGACGCCTCCGGGTGCGGGAATTTCTCGCTACATTGGAGATCTGTTGGTGACCTTCTGTTTAAGAAATAATTCTTTCATGCCATGCTCTATGCTCATTTTAACATGGGTAGGCATTATATTTGTTAATATCTTAATACCGAGCGTTAGCGAGGTATTAAATGTTTACAAATATAATGCCTACCCATGTTAAAATGAGCATAGAGCATGGCATGATAGAATTATTTCGATTCTAATAGGAAATTTTTGAACTTTTGTACTTCGAAGCGGACCTATAGTAGACGCTCGAAATGTCGCCATTTTGATTTGGTGAACGAAAACGTTATAGAAAAATCAACAGTTTATCAATCAAAAAAGAACAAAAACATTTAAACTTACTTTTAGAATGTTTTTATTTAATTTCCTAGCGAGCAACACCATAAAAAATGTCCATTTTGATCTCTGGCGTTGTTCAAAATTCATCTGACGTTGCAATTTCAATTGTGACGTCAATCACGTGCAGCCCATGTTCTATTCGAATTAGAACATGGCTTTGTATCCAAAGCTTAAGAAAAACGTCATATTAGAATGCTGTTTTTACTATGGTCGGGTTGTTGTTTCTTTGACACATTCCTCATTTCCATTCTCAATCTTATGTAGGTCTGTATATACATGTGGGCTTGTTTTAAAATACACGGACGTCTATACAATACATGTAGGTCTATACGATAAATGTAAGTCTGTAAAAATATTGTGGGTCTGTAAAATGCATATGGGTCTGTTAAATACATGTACGTCTGTACAATACATGTAGGTCTGTATAATACATATAGGTCTGTATATACATTTAGGTCTGTATAATACATGTAGGTCTGTATATACATTTAGGTCTGTATATACATATAGGTCTGTATATACATTTAGGTCTGTATAATACATGTAGGTCTGTATAATACATTTAGGTCTGTATATACATATAGGTCTGTATAATACATTTAGGTCTGTATAATACATGTAGGTCTGTATATACATTTAGGTCTGTATAATACATATAGGTCTGTATATACATTTAGGTCTGTATAATACATGTAGGTCTGTATAATACATTTAGGTCTGTATATACATATAGGTCTGTATATACATTTAGGTCTGTATAATACATGTAGGTCTGTATATACATTTAGGTCTGTATATACATATAGGTCTGTATATACATTTAGGTCTGTATAATACATGTAGGTCTGTATATACATTTAGGTCTGTATAATACATGTAGGTCTGTATAATACATTTAGGTCTGTATATACATATAGGTCTGTATATACATTTAGGTCTGTATAATACATGTAGGTCTGTATATACATTTAGGTCTGTATAATACATATAGGTCTGTATATACATGTAGGTCTGTATAATACATGTAGGTCTGTACAATACATGTAGGTCTGTACAATACATGTAGGTCTGTTAAATACATGTACGTCTGTACAATACATATAGGTCTGTATATACATTTAGGTCTGTATAATACATGTAGGTCTGTATATACATTTAGGTCTGTATAATACATATAGGTCTGTAGATTACATGTAGGTCTGTAAAATACATGTACATGTGTACAGGTCTGTAAAATACATGTACAGGTCTGTAAAATACATGTACAGGTCTGTAAAATACATGTACAGGTCTGTAAAATACATGTACAGGTCTGTAAAATACATTTACAGGTCTGTAAAAACATGTACAGGTCTGTAAAATACATGTTCAGGTCTATAAAATACATGTACAGGTCTGTAAAATACTAGTGGGTCTGTAAAAAGTTAAGCTGATTCCATCACTGATCCAACAGAAACAAAATCGTTTAAACCCTAAATAATGTGCTTAATTATTTGTAAGTCAACATTTGGATTTTCTTTTAATAAATAAAATAGGTCCTTCGTCTTTAACAATATATATGAGTTTGTATCAAATTGGAAGAATTCATTGCAATGTATATCAGTGGCGGATCCAGAGGGGGGGTTCCGGGGGTCCGCACCCCCCCTTTATTTTGGCCGATCAATGCATTTGAATCGGGACATATGTTTGCACCCCCCCCTGCACCCCCCCTTTGCCCTGGGCTAGCACCCCCCCTTTCGAAAATTCCTGCATCCGCCACTGGTATATTCATGCGATTTTTAACCAATCAAGATTTGTTCAGTGATAAATTTTAGTTCTGCAATGGGTTGTGTTTCATCAAACCTCACTCGATTGAAATAAATTAGATCTTAGGAAGATAATTACGAGACACAATCCAACAATCCACAAATGCGAGGAAAATTCAAGAAACTGAAAATAACAGAAAAATCAATAGGATAAAAGCACCTCAAGTCATTGTACTTTAGTTCAGAAAACCTTACCTCACTTGTTCAACAAACTTAATCAAATAATTTATTTAATAAAACTGTATAATCATGATTCACAGACCATTAGCGAATATCAAACTTTATTTGACCTTATTACCAAGGAACCTATAAGTAAAATGGGACATTTCATTGCCTTCTTATGTCTGAAACTGTCCGCAGGCCGTACATAAAACACAAGACGTACATACCGAACGCCTTTATGAAAAGGAGGTGTATTGTTTAACCGTTATATAATTGAATAATAAATTGTAAAGTGACATACACAATTGCAAGTCTGCATTTTAATTTTATTAATGAATCATATCCCAAATGATATAATTCCTGTGTTTTTTTGCAACTACAGCGAAACCGAACACAACACTAAAACAAACAAAAATAATGCTTCTAGTGCATGGTTTAAGCTGAACGTTTCTTTCCGTGATTTTTTTTTTAACTTTCCCGTTGATTATATTTTTTTTCTATATCTAGTTTTAAACATAACATTAACTTCATGTATACCTAGTTTTAAACATAACAATATATACATGTAAGCCTAGTTTTAAACTTATTCTATTTATACCCAGTTTAAGACATTTTACATTATTTATACCTAGTTTTATTGAAACATAACATTATTCATAAATGTCCTAGCCCCAATGTATAAAAAAAAGTTTATAGGTCAGAAAGTACTGCCTACGACACGGAGTCTTGGCTCACATCAAACAGCAAACTATACAGAGCCCCTATTAAGAATAGCGTAAAAACATTCACACCCGAAATCCAAAGGTCTAATCTATATAAAAAACGAAAAACACCTATGAGCCACACTAACAAACGACTGGCTCCTGGCTTAGGCTAGATGCATAAAAATGCAGCGGGTTTAAACGTATTAATAGGCGCCAACCTTCACCCTAACCTGAGCCAGTAGTGTAACACTACAAGCCTTGATAGCATGTCTATATACATTTTTTGATTTTTTTTCCTCTTCAAACTTAGCGATTACGTCTAAATCTCATAAATCATACACACAATCAGATTATCAACAGTGTGTATTACTTGCATCGTAATGTATTATTTCTAAACTAATAATACTTTTGTTAGCTTATATATATAAACATGACGTTTAAGTATCTATTATAATTTATAAGCAGGACTTGAGGACACACTCTTTACCACTAAATTGCATTAACTATATGAACCGTATCAAACTCCGATCAGGTTTCATGAAATGGCGAAAAAAATAAAATTTAAAGTTTCATTACAATATACATATATAATGAGTGTCTACAACGTTAAGGAATGTCAACCTGTTCATGAAAATCACCATCCCACCAGCCTTCATAAGATGTTTAATTCCTCGATTATAAGCAACCTCGAAAGTTAACTTCTTCTAGTATCTAGATCCCGTTTATACAATCCGTTACATATATAAATCGTTTAATGATTCTAGCAACTTCCGTAAACCATACTCCATCGTAATCAATTGAATTACACTAGTTCAATAACAAGAGTTTGATGAATATGGAACATGCAAGAGTTCATTGATTGCGTAAAGATACTTTGCAATGTTTCGTCACTTTTGTAAAATACAAGCATGTGAATAAAGGAAAGCATGTACATTTATCTTCAGATACAAATAAAGATATTTTATGCACTGTTTGTATCGATGAATTCAAATATATGCATCTTTGTCTATGTCAGTAATGGAAATATGAAATGTGTGCATTTGATTTATTTGAACAAGGGCTGTATAACAAACACTTTGCACATTAAAAAGGCGGTCTACCACTGAAAGGAGCTAAATTCGACTTTACTAGAGGATCCTTCTTATTGTTTCAATGTGCGTCTTGTTCCGAAAAAAAACCTATCTTTATATTTCCAATGTGACCATAAATAGATAGGTTGTAATCTAATACAAGGGGTCAATCAGCCAGAAACCTCGAATAACGGGCTGACGGACGAATGGATCGACGGGAAGACGGGATAAAAACTATACAAATATATGGCCCCATTACTTCGAATCTAGCAGCAATTTGTAGTCAAATGCACGTTTTAGCCAAATATGTATTTCCACGTTCATATATACATGCATATAAGCACCCGAATGTCCACGTGACTGGGGCTTTATGTTCTCCTAATTTAATATCTCTTATAAGAACGGGAACGGTAACACATGAACACCAACCAACAAAGTTATACAATTTCTCGTTAGAATGGTAACACATGTACATCAACCAACAAAGTTATATAATTTCTCGTTAGAATGGTAACACATGTGCATCAACCTGTTTTGATAGAAACGTCGTATAAGCGATATGATATATGTATACAAATTCAAAATATGTCATTAAAATATAAACATTTACGCATTTATGTACATGAAGGGAGGCTTAGTGAAAATTTAAAAATGAACTTCAGAACTGTAAACATGTTGGTATAATTTAGATCCATATTTGTATACTTTCGCTCTCCACTTAATAAAATCGTCGTAAATATTTATAGAGACTTCAGTTAAACGTAATAAAGAGGTATGGTGAATGTCCACTGTATTTGTATCTCTATAATCACAAACAATAAATGCCAAATGTCATTGGAACTGGAAATAAGTTTACAAATTTGTTAATGTCCCATCCGAAGCCCTTACACAGATTTACTTCGTGAGCGGGTTTATCTCGCTGTGTTAAAGACCCATTGGTGGTTTTGTGCTGTTTCTGTTCTTTGATCTCTTTTTTTAAATCCCTGCTTGCATTCACAATTTTATATATTAGAAACATGTACATGACTTTTATTTTACGTATTTTTCCCTGATTGAAAATTGTCTTCCATGCAAAAACGTTGACGGTAGTTACATTTTATACAAAATTGCGTAATTTTACACGTTCTCATTTTTGCATCAAATGGTATTTTTCATTCACTCCGTCTCTCAGCAATTATCGCCAATATGAAATACTTTGTATCCGAGTTAGCCACAATTTGTGAAATTGCGTTTTTGAGCTTTCTTCAGATATAGTTATCAGAATATGTGGTATGAGTGCCAATGGGACAACTCTCCATCCAAGTCACAATTTATAAAAGTAAACCATCATAGTTAGTTTAGTTTAAACATATTTTATTGTTCAAAATGACAAAAGGATCAGACACAAGTTATAGGTAAAGTACGGTCTTCGGCACGGAGCCTTGGCTCACATCGTTAAACACTAAAACAAACCATAAAGAGCCCATAAGAAATAATTGTATAAAACCATTCAAACGGGAAAACCAAAGGTCTAATTTACTAGTAAATAAATTTAAAAAAAACGAGTAACGAGGGACACTTATGGGCCACATCAACAATTAAACAGCAACTACTGAACATCAGATTCCTGAGTTAGGACAAGTTCAAACTATTGCAGCGGGTTTAAACGTTATAATGGCATCAAACCTTTACCCTTATCTGAAACAATAGTGCAACACAACAACATAGATAGACACACTATAACATATCAATTGAAATGGCTCAACTCAACCAAAAGACATATTAACACAAGTGAACAAAAACTAAACGAATACATTTGATCTATGATACAATGTATATTTTGGTAATTTCTTTAAAAAGTAAATCAACTTTTTGTTAGCCCTCGAAAAACACACATGGAGCTATTATACTGAGAATTTACGTTCTGATTTAAACACGTTTTTAAAAAGGTCCAAGTTGGAAATAAATTCTAGGGAATTGATCATATAAGACATGTATGTATTAAGCTATGAAAAGAACCCATCTAGATTACGCAAGTTTGGTCTCGTCACAATAGAAAACACACATATTTACAAGATAGATGGAGTTAATAGCAGCTACATGTATCAGGCCTCAAAGATTTAAGTTAACCATAGAGATTGACTAACTTGGTTTATCTCTACCATCATACAGGAGAATAAAAGGATGAGAAACTGTTAAAATCGTAAATGGCGACTATACGAAAACAATATATTTTTAATTGACAAAGGACTAACAAATGTTGACCAAAAGTTTATCCACAACATTCTAAAACACTCATTATCTGCAAGAATAGCCAAAACTTGGAATAAACTGTCATCTACAATAATTAAAGCCTCCCTCCATAAATTCATTTAAAAATCTGCTAAGACAATTGCAAGCATCAGTTACACGAAGAGATATTCTTCAATTATTATATACGTCGAATACCCGTAGCCAGGGGGTCGAGGGGTTCGGACGACCCCCCTTGAAAACAAATAAGCACTGTTACAGTCAATGTTCTGTTCGAATTGTGACTGTTAAAGTCGAGTTTGTGAGTCCAACGAACCCCCTTTGGAATTACAAATAGAATATGTACTTAAAGCTAACATGCAATTTATAAGTGATATTCGGATAAAGAAAGTGGTATTCTTTCTCAATAAAACAATGTCAAATGTCATGTATAATGACCCCAACTCGCTGTAATGTTATTTGATTTACATGAATAAGTTTTGGACCACTGTGGATAGAAAAGGTTTAAAATGGTATTGATGAAGTAATATTGTTTCTTTAATGTCCAGGTGCAAATATTTCACGCATACTCTTGAAGAAAGGTTGACCATATATTTTTGTATACCATTATCAAAATTGTTTTTGCTTTAACAAACATTTTTGTATACCCTAGTTTTTGCTTTAACAAGTCCCTTGAGTTGATAGTCTTTAGTGTATTCTTTGAAAGTATGATATAATACGATGTCTTGTCAATATTTGGAAATAAAACAAGACCAGGGGGCTTACCTGTCATAGTTGTACAAGATTATAAACATGTCATCACTGTACGTTCTTCTAGAACTTCCCCTGACGGATTCTCACATACTTCGCCCTCTAGACTTGTACTATCTATCGTATTCACACCGTCTTTGATCCCTTCTTGATCTTGCTCGTGAAAACCAGACTCAGAACTTTCATCATCTGAGTCACCGTTTAAACAGAATTGTACATCACTATTCAATTTTAATTCGTCTATATTGTTTCCGATTTCTAGGTCTATAACACGATTACTAAGAGAATCCACATCAATTGGTTTGCCCCCCAAGTCTAATGCTCTAACCGTGGGTGATTGTGGTTCTTCTTCGTCGAGCATGTCATCTTCCTCGTCGATTTCTGCTAATTCTTCATCAATTGGGTCCTCCCAT
Organism: Mytilus trossulus; assembly: GCF_036588685.1. Classification (NCBI taxonomy): domain Eukaryota; kingdom Metazoa; phylum Mollusca; class Bivalvia; order Mytilida; family Mytilidae; genus Mytilus; species Mytilus trossulus. Next base: position 93,629,174 of record NC_086375.1, on the reverse strand, counting down.
ATGTCACCCAGTTTGGGTGCCGTGTTTGATTTTGAAATTGGTGGTTTGAATTTTTGTCCTGTGCTCAAAAACTTAGTCCTTTTAGGCAGAATTTCACCGGACTGAGGTAATGAATTAGTTCTTTGCAACACTAACCGTGAATTCTGTTTCCGTGTTTTTTCTCTGCAAAATTCCTTTAAGGCAAATTTAAGTTTCTCGTGTAATTGAACTGCAAGTGCCTTCGCCTTTGCCTCGGTTTTGCATAAAACTGCATGACATCGTAGTTCTACTTTCATTTTCTTACCTTCATGTCTATAAACCCAGACAAATAATCTGGGATATTTTGGGTGAGCAATACAATAGGAAATACGATGAGCACGGTATTCAGTGATCCCCTGCTCTTTAGTGAAGGCACTCAGTCCAGAACTCGTGATTGTCAACTTCATTTCTAAACCAGGATGTGAACTTCGCGTATAATTATTCCAGATAATTGTTACTGGCTTGTCAACACAACCCTCTCCTTTCATCATAGCGGTTTGTACATTCCCAAGATATCGAACTTTAAATGTAGGTTCTTTATCACTTATTGCCAAACTCTTTTTCCAGTTAAAAAGACTCATTTTGATGTTTACAGTTTTCGCTTAAATCCTCATAAATAAATATCATAAGCCGAATTCCTATTCATCTTGAATGTTCCCATTATGATCTTTTGATCAGTAGACTACCGGTGAACATAAGTAAAATAGGTAATGAATTAACGTCACTGACCTTAATCTTTACGCCCCAGTCCACTTAGGTATTTTACCTGTGTGGAGGTCAAAGATGCATTCATTAACAAATTTCTTGTATCCTTCAACTTCCTTGTGAACATAGAAATGTATGTTTTTTCTTCTTCTGTTTACGTTCCTCCTACCCAAACATGGTCAATTTCAACTGTCAATTATGTGTAATACATTTCGCACACCTTTACAGGTGGTAATGATTTACGGTCACGTGGTATAACATAGGTAAATCGATTGGTTTTATAAAAACTATTACCTCTGTAGATATGAACTTTGTTTAAAACGACAATAATTGAATTATTCGCTGAAAATTGTCACCTCTTTACTGTCTGAGTGGTGAAATTTATTAATTTCATAGTTTTGATTTTAAATATTTTAAAAGATATTGACAAATTCATTTTATTTTCATTCGAGATGATTAAAGCTGAACAACATGAACATCATGTTAAGCCTTTCCAATTATGACAGAAATTTATATTTAACTCTAAAATCCGATTACATTTCATTAGCCAACGCCTCGAAAAAATAGAATAGATAAGATATGGCATAAAAATAATGAGAATTAATAATTCCTGGTATTAAAATTAGTTGACATCATAAGTTGTTGACGAATTCTGTAGGAAATAAGAAGGATTAAAATGAGATGTGGGGTATGCGTCTAAGACCCACCAACCCAACGACACAAATTACTAACGATGACATGTAGATGTTAATATAGATAACCTTATAATATCAAGCTCTAAATCTCTACAGTTTAAAAATGTGAAAATCTAAAGGAGACTTGCAACGATAACAATACAATATTTTATAATCTACAGAAATACAAATAATCCTGATCTGTTATGGAAGAAGTTGAGTAGAAGATACAAAACGAAGGCAAAACAATCTTCCTTCAGTACCCAAATCTTCAAAAAACGAAAGACAACTTCAACATCGAAATCTCTAAATATAGAAAGACAACAGCTGAAGAAAGCAATTTTCTGATCTCTTCAATATATATGTATATAATGATTTTCATTAAAGAGCGTTTCTCAACTTTGTACTTTATATATGGTCGTTTAAAACTTTATTTGATTACATGTAGAGCGTCACTGATGAGTCTTTTGTAGACGAAACGCGCGTTTGGCGCAAATACACAATTTCAATCCTGGTTACTATGAGTTTATAATAAGTGACAATTACCCCACACACATCTGCTTTTTAAGTTTTTGATAGTTCCACACTTACTTTTATTATATAGAAGACAGAATTGAGGACATCTTGTAATATTAGCAGTTGTCCATCAAAGGCCTTCAATCGTGATTTGACGGGTATTACACGATTGGACAAAACACAAATTATAGTACAGATGATATGATTTCGAAAGGTTCATGATTTAGCCGTATGATAGGTTGGTTCATTAAAAATGAAATATAAAAGTTTATGTCTATAAAAGGTATCATAAAACGAGTACGGGATTTTTTCTCGGATTGACTGTTCATTTTCATTTTTTGCTACGTTTCCTTTTTTCTGCACTTTTGTACACGATTGATATCTGCATTTGCGTTACAGAATATTTATATTGATCTTGTCTTATCCAGGCCAGGATATTCATTTTCAAAATACCCCTTTCCTCCTAGAAAATCAAATGACCGTCTCCTGACATCACATGTAAAATCATAGTTGTAACGATATTACAGCGAAATACAGAAGCGCTTTTTTTCAAAATTTCGCTGTTATGTTGTCCCTTTAAGAGAAAGATACACTGCTGTCAGATGAAAAACTGTTAAACTAAAACAAGCTATACCAACATCAGACGAAAAACTAAAACATAAAAAAGCTTCACCAATATCAGACGAAATACTGTAAAACTAAAAAAGACTCATCAAGATCTGACGAAAAACTGTCAAACGAAAAAAGGTTCATCAAGAATAAACGAAAAACTGTAAAACGAAATAAGCTTCACCAAGATGATACGAAAAACTGCAAGCTTCACTAAGATGAAACGAAAAACTGTAAAACTAAATCAGCTTCACCAAGATCAAACGAAAAACTGTAAAACTAAAAAAAAAGCTTCACCAACATCAAACGAAAAATTGTAAAACCGAAAAAAGATTCGTCAACATCAGACGAAAAACTGTAAAATTGAAGAGGAAGATAATGAAATACTCCTATTTATGCCATTTTGTAGTTTTAACAAAGAACAATGTTACTCTAAACAAACAACACCGTCCATTTATAGCAAAAATGTAAAAAAGAACTCTGGTCAATTTAATAATTTTTAATTCAGATAAAAAAAACACAAAAATACTGTTACCAAAACACAGTGCCGCTTGGAAGTATTCGTGATGATAAAATTGAGAATGGAACTGATAGGGAACGTGTCAAAGAGAGAACAACATGACCATACAGCAAAAGGCCACCAATGGGTCTACAATGCAGATACATGTCTGTTGTACGGTTATTTTTTTTATTGGAAATCTGAAAATCAAATGACGTTATGTTCGCCTTTTGCACGTTATCGAATAAGTCATTCCGCTTTTGAATATTTGAGTAAATTTTAGCACTAAAAGGTACATCTCTTCTTCTTCTTCCAGTTAAGCGGTCGCAAACAACATTGTAAGAAACAAGTTTAGTTTTATTATCATATCCAATTATAAAAGTCAATAGATGTAAGACAGCTGAAGAAGATTATACAAAGCTTTTAGTGTAATGACTTTCTATTACTAGAGGCGGCTGCGATAAGTAAAATTAGTATTCTCTGGACCAGAAATTGACAGGCACGTTTTAAAAAGTGCACTTTTACCTCCATTAAGTACCTGTTTAGATCAATTTATAGTCCCCATTAGTATACGCTATTGTTATCTCCGAACCATAGAATGAAACAGATTTTATAATGTTGTCCTTTTGCAACTTCCCATCAATCCTTTATACGTACGATGTTTATTCAAGATATGATACAAGAATAAATAACGAAGTCATTGATTTGACAATTTTTTAGAAGTTAAATTATTCCTTTTAAATTTTTATACATTTATAAAGTCATTACAATAATTTTTAATAAATATATGGCCACAATCCGCGATTAGTCTACTGGTCAAATTGCCAAGCTTCCTATTGAATGTATTAGAACGGTGACCGTTTGTTGTTAAATTTTATAAGAACGGTGACCTTTCGTTGTTAATTTTTATTAGAACGGTGACCGTTTGTTTTTAATTTTTATTAGAACGGTGACCGTTTGTTGTTAATTTTTATGTCAGTTGGTCTCTAGTGGAGAGTTCTTTGTTAACCATTCAAAATCTTCTTATTTTATATGGTCAAGCGTTTTTTTGTTAACAAGAGTCCAACTGACATAAAAATTAACAATTAACATGTAGTCTTCTTATACGTTCAGGTATTTCACATCCAATCTTTTATGGTAATATTGGTTTCAAAGCACAAAAATGTCAGTATTCACCTCAGAAGCTAACAAAACCTTTAAACAGACTTATTAAGAAGGGATATAGTTACGTTATACTGTTGCCAGGTCATTAAAGGTTGCATATTTTGCAATAAGATTGATTCACTTATAGGGTCTTTGCATGGGAATTAAACACATTTATTTAAAAACCAGTTGTTGGCACGACACAGGTTATGTTCTTCTCCTATATTTTATGATGGTATAATACTAAACCCATATGGAGGGATTGTGCCTGATATTGATATGACGAAGACATAAGGAGGGATTGTGCCTGATATTCATATGACGAAGACATAATCTTTCAATTAGTTTAATTGAGGTCTGGAGCTGGCATGTTAGTAACTGCTAGTATATAGTCTGTTGTTATTTATGTATTATTGTCATTTTGTTTATTTTCTTTTGTTACTGACATCGGACTCGGACTTCTCCTGGACTGAATTTTACTGTGCGTATTGTTATACGTTCACTTTTCTACATTAGCTAGTCTCAAAAAACATGTTTAAAGGCCCGCCTCATTTTGCGCCTGTCCCATGTCAGGAGCCTCTGCCCTTTTTTTAGTCTTGTATGATTTATTTTTTTAGTTTCTTGTGTATAATTTGGAGTTTAGTATGACGTCCATTATCACTGAACTAGTATATATATTTGTTTAAGGGCCAGCTGAAGGACATCTCCAGGTGCGGGAGTTTCATGCTGCATTGAAGACCTATTGGTGACCTTCTGTTCTATGGTCGGGTTGTTGTCTCTTTGACACATTCCACATTTCCATTCTCAATTTTAATTATAGGTCACATATGACAGACAGAAAATCCAGGTCTTCTACCTTCTGAAATATAAATTCTTCGTCAGCTATGGTTGTCGTTTGTTAGTGTGGTTAATAAGTGTTTCTCGTTTCTTATGTAGATTAGACCATTGATTTTCCTGTCTGAATTATTTTACATTATAGTTGTCCTTTATAGCTTGCTGTTTGGTGTGAGTCAAGACTGTACTTTGACCATCAAATTGTTTACTTTTTATGCATTGCAACTTAAATTGAAACTTTTCTCATTGGCACTCATACCACATCTTCTTATTTATAAGATGATACTTACCGGTACCAATCTGAAGGGAAACAGAAAAAATGGTGACGGTCTAACTAAACATTTAAGTGACCAAACTAATCTTCAAATTAAACTGTGGTAATTTAAAATCAAGGTTAAACCAGCATGTTTTTGGACAACTTACAAGAAATGATTTACTATCAATGACCAACCACTTTTCAAACAAGGACTAGGGGACAGCACAAACAAGCAGCCTGAGCCTTGGCAATATTATGAGAAGATCGTGCATAGCTTGTTTAAGAAGACAATGTTGAGAAATGCATAATCTGATATAGTTATTCTACTACTCATAACTTTTTTTTCTGTTAAGCCAATGGAAAAATGTAAGCCAGAAACTTGATATCATTTTGCATCTGTATACAAGGTATGAACATCTTCCTATATCTATGAAGCACACTGGGGATCTACCTTCTGACATATAACTCTGTATAGTTACTATAGATTCTTCAGGTAATAATAACTTGACATGTTGATCATTATTTCCTAGCTTCTATACTAAATAAAAGCCAAGAACTTTAAAAAAAAGTTTAAGATCAACATTTCAGGGGAAACAGATTATTCTAAATTTTCAGAGTTAACAGAGTTTGTTCAGTTGTGTTGACTGTCATGCTATGATTTTCTCTAGTCACCATATAAATTGTAATATATGAGATATTGTCAAAACCTGCAGCTTGACCCCTATATACAGTTTTTAGCCAAGATAGCTATATTGGTTGATCAACCTGGGAAATAAAAGCCCAAACTTCCTGGAAACTTTCCTTTAAATGAAGTAGACACACTTTTCTTTCAATCCATTTAGATACTTTAGAGAGCAAGATCTTTAAAGAAAAGTTTACAAGCAACAGACACAAACGTGATGCAAATTGTCACATGGACCTTTATAAAAATGATATAGTTACTAAAATCTTTGTAAAAAAATTGGTTCAAGTTTAAAAGACCCATTTACATTTTCAGTTATTTTAACAACAACTTTTATATGCAACACTCCATTTTAAATTTCTTGTATGAGTTGTAACTGGTACCAATGATGTTCAGCCAGTTTGCAGAAGTTATTTCAGTAAAACTTTGAGTTTTACATCTAATATTTCAACTATCAATAATCCACAGATTGCTCCATCTTAAACACCATAATTACAAAACTATCTGAGAATCGTTATCTAATGAAAAGTTTTCAAGCTCTTTGTCAGCATCTTGTGTGTTAATCAACTTTCTTTGATGGTCTTTAAATGAGCCCATGTTCCATTCATATTGTATTTGCTCAAGTGTTTCTGAATGTTTTATTGAAGAGTCAGTATCAGTCATAAAGTCAGAGTTTAAATCACTTGATGAAAAAGGCAGCTCTCTACAATGTTGAGTCTCTGAAAGAAAGTCCAGTTCAGTGTTTGGTATATCAGATTTATAATGTGAGACACTGGTTCGTTCTATTGGTGCCTGAACCTCTGAAAGAAAGTCCAGTTCAGTGTTTGGTATATCAGATTTATGATGAGGGACACTAGTTCGTTCTTTTGGTGTCTGAACCTCTGAAAGAAAGTCCAGTTCAGTGTTTGGTATATCAGATTTATGATGTGCGACACTAGTTCGTTCTTTTGGTGTCTGAACCTCTGAAAGAAAGTCCAGTTCAGTGTTTGGTATATCAGATTTATGATGTGAGACACTAGTTCGTTCTTTTGGTGTCTGAACCTCTGAAAGAAAGTCCAGTTCAGTGTTTGGTATATCAGATTTATGATGTGAGACACTGGTTCGTTCTTTTGGTGTCTGAACCTCTGAAAGAAAGTCAAGCTCGGTGTTTGGTATGTCAGATAAATCTGATACTGTTGGTTTTATTGGAGGTTCAACCTCAGACGTAAGGTCAAGGTCATTGTTTAATAAATGATCAGATGTCTGAATTCCAGATCTTTTCAATGAGGTTTTTGACATAAAATGAAGTTGATGGATATCACATGTTCTAGGTTTAATATTACTAGTTTGTGTTACAACAGGAAAGTTATCAAAGAGTTTGTGTATTCTGTCCTTTAATATCACATTTCCACCAAAATTATGTTTCTCATTTCTCTCTAGAGATGAAGAAGATGCAACGATGTTGTTTTTTCTTATTGGGTTCCTCAATTGAAAAGAATTATTTTGATTTTGACTATCACAATGATTGGAGTTACAACTGAACTGTTCCAAGGGACTACTGTCTGACTGATCACAGTCTTCAGTAGTATCTTTAAGTTGATTCTTGTTCACATAGGAAATCTCACTATCGTATTTTGGATGTTTATTTGGCAGACAAGAATCAGAACTCCTTCTTCTTTTATTATAATAAGGTGATTTAAGGGGAGGTAATTCATCATCTCCTTCTTTACAGAACTGAGAGCCCTTCTCATTGACACAATGTTCTTCACTTTCTTGAGACTTCAGAGTGAAGTTATCTCCCTTCTTGTCTGTATGAAATGAACACCTTGTTTGATTGGATGTATTATCAATCTTTCTAGTACCAGACAAGGTAGGTAACTCTTCAGAACTTTCTGACAGCTGGACAATATTCCAAGATTCGTTGTTTAATGTATCTGAAAGTAAATTATACAAATATAGAATTAATCATGCACTACATAGGCATGCTGAGATAAAAAAACATATCACCATTGTTATATATCAGTATGTATGGTCAGGTTATGCTTCTGCATGTAAGTGAGACTTGTCCCCCTTTTGTTAGTAATTTGTATTTTTGTATGTGACATCATTTTTGTCTGATTAAAATGTAGAAACTGGAAGCAGATGTGTTTTTATGTGTCCGTTTGTATTCGCCTCCATCCATGCTACCAAAGCTATTCCCCTAGTCTGAATACCATACCCACACATGCTGAAAAGGAGAAGACACATCACAATACCCAGACATACTGAGACAGAAGACATATCACTATACCCAGACATATCGAGACAGAAGACCCATCACCATACCTAGAAGATGTTGAGATAAAAGACATATCACCATATCCAGACATATTGAGACAGAAGACATATAAGCATACCCAGAAGATGTTGAGATAAAAGACACATCACCATATCCAGACATGTTGAGACAGAAGACACATCACCATACCCAGAACATGTTGAGATAAAAGACCCATCACCATACCCAATTATGCTGAGATAGATGACACGTTACCATACCCAGACTTACTGAGAAAGAAGACAATTCACAATACACAACCATGCTGAGACAGAAAACATATCACCCTATGCAGACAGGATGAGACAGAAGACATATCACCATACCCAGACATGGTGAGACAGAAGACACATCATGATACCTACCAATACTGAGACAAAAGACACATCACCATATCCAGATATGCTGAGATAAAATACATATCACAAAAGTCAGACATGCTGAGACAGAATACACATCCAAATACCCAGACATGCTCAGACAGGAGACATATCACCATACCCAGACATGGTGAGACAGAAGACAAATCACAATACCCAGACATGCTCAGACAGGAGACATATCACCATACCCAGACATGGTGAGACAGAAGACACATCACAATACCCAGACATGATGAGACAGAAGACATATCACCATACCCAGACATGGTGAGACAGAAGACACATCACAATACCCAGACATGCTCAGACAGGAGACATATCACCATACCCAGACATGGTGAGACAGAAGACACATCACAATACCCAGACATGCTCAGACAGGAGACATATCACCATACCCAGACATGCTGAGACAGAAGACACATCACAATATCAAGACATGCTGAGACAGAAGAAATGTCACCATACACAGACATCCTGAGACAGAAGACCCATCACCATACACAGACATGGGGAGACAGAAGACACATCCCCATACCGACACATGCTGACACACAAGGCACATCACCATACCCACACATACTGAGACAGAAGACACATTACCTTACACAGACATGTTGAGCCAGAAGATATATCACCATTAGCCTTGACTAAAATTAGAAAGTATTGAAGTAGGTGTTGTTTTGATAGTAATTAATCATCATGTCACATTTATGACTGAAAATGTGTTAATGTTAAAGGCAAAAGGTGACGGTCGTGAATTATGTAAAAATGACCGAAAAAGCCTTGAAAACTAAAAAGTATATGACTGTTTCATGCTTTGCCCAGCCGGTTTTTTACCGTACATTATATAAATGACCGGAATATATGACCATTTTGGAAGCCCTGCACCATACCCAACAAAACTGAGACAGGAGACAAATCACCATACCCAGACATGCTGAGACAAAAGAAACATCACCATTCCCAGAAATGTTGAAACAGAAGACACATCATCATTACAAGACATGTCTCAGCTGACACATTACAATACCCAGACATGAGACAGTAGACACATCACCAATCTCAGAAATGCTAAGACAAAGATGCATTACAATAGCGACAAATGCAGAGACAAAAGACATATTACAATACCCAGAAGACAGATTATCAGAAGAACACAAACTTTAAACTTGTTACCTAAGAAACATTTTAAAGTCTGAGACCATGACTAAGAGGTCAGAGCCTAATATCTCCATGGGAAGAGATGTGCCAATGCTAATTTAACTGTATATACAAAATGTATCAATAATCAGAATGTGTATCAAAGTTTATAAGTATCCTCCTATACAAAATGTGTTTAAATGTTTATAAGTGTCCTTGTATAAAGTACATATTTACATACCTGGTATTTTTTTCCCGAAGAAATTTATGAGTTTACTTTGTTTTGTGTGTGTCTTTAATTCTTCAGGGGGAGGAGAACTTTTTATGAGATTACCGATACTTCTCAATGGCTTGGATAAACAAGCTCTTCTCCCTGTAACTGATGGGGTGTCTATCTACAAATACAGAGAATTTGGCTAAGAGATCTAAATTTATATATTGTTTTTAAATAGCAGCAAAATATTACTTACTGTTTTACTTTTAACAAAATCCTCAGAGACACCTAAAATGACTTCTTTTTCACTTAACATTGCTAAAAGGCAAGACAATGCCATAATTTTTAATCCAGTTTATCATTGATAGCCAATCTTTAAAATGCATATTTATATCTATTTCCCATTTATCACTGGAAGCTAAAGCTAATAATATATTATTTTCTGAAAAGAATTTATAGAAAAATTTACAGTATTTTGTTTTCTATTCAAAATATATGCACTTATTTATTTTCAATACATGTATCATCTATTCTAATGAAATTTGGATGTAACAATATTTTTCATTGGCTAAAAGTTGCCGTCAAATCCACAGTTGACCAGGCGTAACTAAGGAGGGACCCGCCATTTTGAATTGATGAATCAACAAATGTTCCATTGCTACTATATTATCGAAAATAAAACAACACCTACCTCATTTTAATATAATTTTATCAGAATTTGAAGCATACAGGTAACGTACTAACCTCCAGTTTGTAAGTTTTCATTTGTATGAAGTCACGTTTAGCCATGACGTCTTTGTGCCAAAATCATTCCTGAAGTTTCGCGGATTTTTTTAATTTGACAAATTTATACATTTTTTCAAGTTTTATCGTATTTTTTCTTTTTGTAATGCATTAGAATCGGAATAACAGTACTGTAGTTGAAGAGTTGCCACCGTCAATTTTGATTTGTTTTATCGTAATTTCAGAACAGCAAGCGTCGCCAGTAAAACTGCATTTGAGACCGTCAAATCTACAATTGACGGTGGCAACTCTTCAACTACAGTACTGTTATTCCTTAAATCTAGAACTACCTTCTATCATAGGGTCATTTTTATAAATTTCCTGTTTACAAAACTTAGATTTTTTTGAAAAACTGAAGATTATCTTTACCCAGGAATAGATTAATTTAATAGCTGTATATGGCACAACTTTTTGGAATTTTTGGGTCCTCAATGCTCTTCAACTATGTACTTGTTTGGCTTTATAACTATTTTGATCTGAGCTTCACTGATGAGTCTTATGTAGACAAACAGGTGCGGGAATTTCTTGCTACATTGAAGACCTGTAGGTGACCTTCTTCTGTTGTTTTTTTATTTGGTCGGGTTGTTGTCTCTTTGACAGATTCCCCATTTTCATTCTCAATTTTATAAATCAATCCTTTGATAACATTTTTCTATCATATTTTCCCATCTATTTGAAATTTAGCTTATAATACCATTTAAACAAAATCAGTATTAACATTAATTATATGTAAAAAAAATCTCCATATGAACAAAAAATTTCATCAGACACCAGATCATTGATAAAAATACACAATTCCAATTTATTTGAACTTGAAATAATGATGTTTGGGTTTAGTCATATGGACCGTACCAGAATACCAGTATTTTATTTACCTTTTTCTTGGTTCTTGTACACAACCATTCATCACATTTCTCAACTGTATTTACAGGATTGTGCTTACCCATTGTCAAATCTACAAACAAAAACATTTGTATTGACTTAACATGTTCATTCAAGCTACCTACAAATGGTTTATTTTTTTAAAAACAAGTGCACACCTGAGCTAACTCATGAATATAAATAAGAGGATGTGGTATGAGTGCCAATGAGACAACACTCCATCCAAGTCACAATGTATAATCAAAGTGCTTGTAAGCAATGAAGGGTAACAAATCCTTCCATTTATCAGTGCGAAGTTGAAAAAAAAACCATTGCATTGGTTTAAGGGACAACATCAAAAGTTCAATGAAAATAAAAAAACTTAATTCACATAGGTTTTACACTGACCCCCCACAACCCCTCTTAACTTAATTTGGGAAAAATTGATTGACCCATATAGATAATATATGTAAAAATAAATGTCGGATAACCACATCTTGCAGCAGTTCAACACCCCCACCCCAAACTATTTGAATTAAGTTTTTTTTTATATTACATTGATCTTTTGATGTCGTCCCTAAGTTGATTCAACTACAAATATGGACAAAGGAAGATAACTCAAACTTTGAAGATTAAGTAAACAATGAAATTACTGATATTTTAGGAACAGATATTAGATTCCTGCACCTCACACAAGTTACATGTATGTAATTTTCTTGAAAAGTATAACATTGTTTTGTAACTTGATTATCTGAGCATATATTTCATAGATACATTTCAGGAAATGTTGATGGATATGATGTTAAGAATTTTATAATCAATGCACTATGGTATGTGTATGTACATGTAGTGATAAACCTTGTCAGTACCATAGGATTTTGATTGCATTTCATTCAATCTTTACCCAAAATAACCGCTAAACTGCACTAAGCAATCAATATTTCGGGGGTAATAGCACACACATGTTTGTGAAATTTCAGAGAAGATACATATACATGTAGATCTCATCATTATGATTCTAGTTAGCTATATACCTAAACAAAAATCAGTTATCTATACAAGAAAACTCAACACATGTACATGTATCATAAATGAAAGTAGCATTCACATAATCATATGTATAAGGGCCCTGCCTAGTGGTGTGTCGTCTTAAAGTGATTAGTCTGTCCCTCCATCAATCTGTAACAAATTGTCCAGAGAACCATTATAATTTCATACTTTATACCATACTTGAAAGTACATTAACCAGTTGGATGATCAATGCATTTGAATGGGAGCATATACATGTAGTTGGAACCCTCCCTTTACTCTGGGTTGGAAACTCCCCCTTCAAAAGTTTTAGTGGGGTTGACAGCCGAGAAATTGACATATAACGGAATTTCATCACCATCTGCCATTTTTCTTAATTGTGAGTTAAGCACCTTGTGTTATATGAAGGTACATGTATATAGGGGGGGGAAAAAATCTGCAACGAGTGCCTGTGTCTAATATGCTAAGTTTTACAGCTCCCTCAACATTTCCACTATGTCCTATAGCACTTTAGGCAGTCTTGATAACGTAACCACTAAAATAGACCACTTTAAACTTAACACACAAAAAAAATTAAGAAATTAAAAAAATAAAAAATGTAATATTTGAAAATCTAAACATGCTAAATAAAAACGAAAAATTTAAAAACAAAGAAAAATTGTAAAAATTAATATGGGGTTGAAGTCCCCAATAACGGTAGAAAATTCAATAAAAAAAAAATCGGGAAAATTTCCTGAATTTTTCATTGTACTAATGAACTCAAAATCGTTCAAATTTTTTTGGTCGCCTGTTTTGAAATCCCGGACCTGCGCAGAAATCTACAATGTACTTCCTTTTTCCGGTTTTGTTTGTATGAATCTTTGAGTAAAATATATATTTATCGGTCTAGTATAAATAGGAAGGAACGCAATACCTATTTCATTTTTAATAATTCCTTGATATGAAAAACGTTACCTGATGATAGCGCGTTTCTTTGTTTACATTGCATATGACGTCATAACTTAAAAAATGTCACAACTATAATCCCTAACAACAGAACCAAAATCGGAAACGTTACGGTATATCCGTTTCTTTTTTTTAACAAATATTTTTAAAAGTTACAAAAAAATAATTCATAAAGACTTCGTCCCCATTTACAGGTTATGCCTGCCTCATATTAATAATACAAATATATACAAAAATATGGAATACATCTATGTTAAACTATATTTATAAATACATAAATTTGAAAAATTATACCAGACATGCGCCGAAAAGTAAACAGTATGTTGATGGTTTTCTGAAACCAGAGACATATATGTCTCTGCTGAAACTAAAGAAGTAGCTAGAAGATTATAGTTCATTTGTTTACCAGTTTACTATTTGCAGTTTTTTGGAGAGTTAAATTTTTGTCACACACCATACTCTGTAGATCACACAAGTTGGCAGATACTTCTTTTTATTTATCATATATCGTTTTCGTTATCTATTTAAGTAATCTTCGACAACAAAAAATTGCCTGCAGCGCTGTAGGTAAGTTTATATTGTTGAAAAACAGTGGGAAAAATAATAAATTCAGTGTCAAAAAACTTTATGACATACAAATAAAAATTGTATTACAAAAAAACGCGAAACAGACACTGACAAAAAATGAATGTTGTAATATTCAAAACTAATTTCGGAAACGACAATGTTTCCGTATTAAAAGAGGGACGAAAGACACCAAAGGGACAGTCAAACTCGCAAATCCAAAACAAACCGACAACGCCATGGCCAAAAATGAAAAAGACAAACAGAAAAACAATAGTACACATGACACAACATGGAAAACTAAAGAATAAACAACACGAACCCCACCAAAAACTAGGGGTGATCTCAGGTGCTCCGGAAGGGTAAGCAGATCCTGCTCCACATGCGGCACCCGTCGTGTTGCTTATGTGAAAAAAATACGTATTTTTGAAAATTATCTCAAACTAGATTATGTGGTGACCCTGCAAATAGGGTACGTGGACCTCCGAAGAAGAAATTTACATTAAGCAATTGTTTTATTTCTTGAAAAAAAAACAAGGACACCTACAAATTTGGGTCCTACTAAAATGCGCCCGGGAGCGCCCGGGTGAAGATAAAGCGCCCGGGGAAAATAAAAAGCGCCCGGAGAAGAAAATATAGCGCCCGGGGAACAGAAAAAGCGCCCGGGGAAAATATTTAGATATTTTATTTGCATGAGAAAACTTTGTTAAGTAATGGACATTGATTTTTTTCAAATTTTAGACAAGTAATTTGCAAATTCAGGTAATAGACATTTGTAACAAAGCACAAAAACAAGTATGAGTATTTCAATTTTAACAATATTATATGAATACTATTTCGAAAGACTGATAATAATATTAATGGATCACAGTTTATGCGGCAGATTTATAACATGTAAGACATCAAATGTTTCAACATGCAGTTTCGAAAATAATAGACCTCAAGCACCGATTATTTTTAATAACCGGCAATCATGATTCTTCTATATACTCTTATTTATATTTTTTTACTTACTTATATACAATTTTGAAATGTAAAATGTAAAAGTACAACAACACTTTAGATGTAGCATCGTACAAACCCCCATTTTTATTACTTAGGACAAAACAAGCAATGATTAGTTATTTTTTAAGGAAAAAAAATATTGTTATGAAATATTATTATTTTCTTCTCTCGGGCGCTTTTTCTGTTCCCCGGGCGCTATATTTTCTTCTCCGGGCGCTTTTTCTTTTCCCCGGGCGCTTTTTCTTCACCCGGGCGCTCCCGGGCGCATTTTAGTAGGACCGACAAATTTAGGACTACATATTTAACATATATCATTTTTTCTTTCTATCTCATGCATAACTTGATTAATTAAGTTGATTTCATCTGTCAAAGAACGGAAACAAGACTGACAAATCGCTTCATATTGGTAACCAACTCGTCCCCAACATGGAAAAAGTTTTTTTTTAAATCTCGTTAAAAATACTCCAGGGCCCGCCTAACTACATTGGGGCAACTGAGGCAAATGTCTCATGTTGGAAATTAAAAAAAAAAAAAAACTGAAACAAAGATTTTCTTTATATTAAATTGTTTATCACGGAAAGTGTCTTGCAAGAAACAAGGTCTCTTAACTCTCTGGTGTCGCCCCTGCATGTTTTCGTGATCCATGTTTCTATTTTACTTTTGGTTTTCAGAGTTGATGGTGTATTGTTTGTACTTCTGACTGTGTCCCGGGTTTAAACGACTCAGAGAAAATACACATTTTTTCAAGATGGTCCCTAGTGTCAACCTAAGCAGGACTACAACTTAAAGTGTAATACTGCCCTCTCAATATATTTAAATCTTGTCATAAAAAATCACCAAAGTCAGCACTAAAAAATCACCAAAAGTCAGCACAATACAAGACAAGAACTGACAGATCGGTATTAATGATTTTTGCTTTATTCTACATATTGGTCTTTTAATCTTGTTCCTAAAACCGAAAAATCTGAAATTACAATATTACTATATTTGAAACTTAACTATAATGGTTTAATTTACAATTTAAATATCGGCGAAAATACGAGAGTGACATTCAAACCCAAAAGTTGAAAATAACTGACAACATCATGGTTAAAAAAACGAAAATCGGACAACGATAGTGCAAAAAAAAAAAAACGCAGAAAAAGTACAGCTACAAGTAATTTGAAGTCCAATATTGTTGTTAACAAATTTATAGACAAGTCGTATTATAACAATTACCAACTCCTCAGGAACAGATGATACATATATTGTCTACTTTAAATTGTCGGACTTGTCATGCAAATATTCTTGATTTAATTGGAATTTTGTTCTTGAACACGTACATAAACAAAAATTGCTATTATGATAGGTTATTGTAAAAACAAAAACCAGAGGAGAAAGCTATGTTTGTAATATGTTTGTCTTTCGTTCACATGTTTAAGAAAGGTGATAACAAAGACCCACCTACAATCTAAACTTTTCAATAGACGTTGAAGATTCATCCGAGTACTCGCGAGTACTCGAATATCATGACCGAGTATCCGAGTATTGAATTTCAGATCTTTTGACATCCCTACAATAAATCTATATTTTTGATAGAGACCAGAATATTGTCGAAAATATAGCTAAAGATTATTTGCGTTTCAATGTAAGAAAGAGTCCGGGAAACGCTCAGAATGCATGATTTTGCATTTTTTCTCAGAGCTTCTGGGGCCAAATCAAAATTATCTTGATCTTTCGAATCGTATCATCCTACTAACAACGAAGTCCCAGACATAAACTGGAATACCATACCTGTACACCTACAGTGGCAAAAAAAAATGCCATTTGAAGAGCATGGTATCTTTTTCATTGATGAAGGCCGTATGGTGGCATGCAATTGCTTACATTCTCTTTATTTGAACTTTCGAAGACCTATTGGTGACCCTCTGCTGTTGTTTGTTCTATGGTCGGGTTGTTGTCTCTTTGGCACATTCCCCATTTCCATTCTCAATTTTATTTGGTGGATAGTTTTCTCATTGCCAATCACATAACGCAACATGTCCTCATTTTATATTGTCTTTTCGCTATGATAATGATTAAATAACCCCTGATATTAAAAATGCCATAAGACAGACATAGTTAGTTCCGTTACTTGACGGTTAACGTCTTCTCAAAAAATATTAATAAACAATATGATAAAGCACAATAACTAATGAAATTTATTATGTATTTGCATGTCCAATAAGAATTCACTATGTCTTTTTTTTAGTTTTTATGATATGAAAAGTATTTGAATAGATTACGAAAATGATAATCTATCATTCAGAGTAGAGAAACTGGTCTTTATAGAAACACTGCCTAGATTAAAGCCTTTAGACATACCAATACTTTATTATTGGTGCATAAAAGCCGTGACATCCATTAATGCTGAATAACTCCATTCAGAATATATTTTTTAACAAACCTAACCTTTATCCTTTTATTTCTGCGATATCTTACAGATATTTTCCCCATTGTGTTAATTATTTCGCATTTAGATTGCATGTTCCCGGATTTTTCACAACCCTGTGAGTGAGACAGATTCAGAGACAATTGACCTTTTTGGATATTGGATCTGTACTGGTTTATAATTTAGTCTTAGATGCATGATTCAAGTTTTTGTATAAGTTGTTAGTGGCTTTGAACCAGTATAGCTGTCATTAACTAAGAATACTCTCAGATCTGTTCTTATTGTCTTTTTGTTGTTGGGATATACAAGTATCCGACCACGTCCACCTTGTGTAGTATTTGTATCCATCTGATGGGTTAAGCGTTTTTCAACTGATTTTTATAATTCTTTCTTATGTTGTAATGTTACACCACTGTTCCAGATTAGGGGAGGGTTGAGATCCCGCTAACATTTCCAATCCCGCCACATTCTGCATGTATTGACTGTCACAAGTCAGGAGCCTGTAATTCAGTGGTATCGTTTGTTGGAGTGTTACAATTTATTTATTTTTCGTTCATTATTTGTACATAAATTAGGCTGTTAGTTTTCTCGTTTAAATTGTTTTACATTTGTCGTTTCGGGGCCTTTTATAGGTGACTATGCGATAAGGGATCATTGTTGAAGATCGTACAGCGACCTATATTTATTAATTTCAATGTCATTTGGTCTCTTGTGGAGAATTGGCAAGTATACCCACACATCTTCTTTTTTTTTTATTCTATTATAGCTAGTTAAAATCTCACTTGTATGATAGTTGTTTATAGTTCCCTTATATTGACAATTTTTTTTGGGGGGGATTTAGCAGCCAAAACTACATGTAAACATACATCGCAGACATTCAACACAACTGCCCAAAACATTCAACTAAATAGTCATAAATCTAAAAAAAAACACGCCGCCAACAACAAAATTTCAATGTTTTTATTTTCCAGTATATAATAAATTATTTTATAAAAGTGTATGTAAATGAAAACAATATAAAAGTTTATGCAAATTAAAGACATATGCTAGTATAAATGTGTATATGATGAAAGACATATATAAAATATGACAAAATCAGTTTTTATACTTTGTCGATAGCTATTTAATCATTTGAAGTTGATGGGTATTTTTGCTTGATTTCTGGCAAAGGCATAATATTTATTCCAATATACATTTATACCAATAACATTTTTCATTTTCTGAAAAGCTTGTATTTGTATTTGCAAATGAAAATCTATGTATTATATACAATAGATGCTTTTTTATATGAGTCTTGGTGTTGGTAGCCATTTCGTCTACTCCTCAATCTTAGTGTTGGGAGGCTTTTTTTTTAATTCCTCAGTCTTTGTATCGGAAGTCTTTTCGTTTAGGTGGAATGATATATTCATCAGCCATATCACTGTTTGGAGCAATCTCGACATCTTTCCTTATTTCTCTTTTCGAGGGGACGATATACGTATCCGGAACTGGTACTGCCATTTTATATGGAGCTGATTTATGGTTCATATGATGTGGCATAGGGTGAGGAACGCCATGGTGTGGCACCGGGTGGGGAACGTCACGATGTGGCACTGGGTGAGGAATGCCATGATTTGGGACTGGATGAGGAACGCCATGATGTGGCACTGGGTGAAGAACGTCATGATGTGGCACTGGGTAAGGTATGCCATGATGTGGCACAGGATGAGGAACGCCGTGATGTGGCACTGGATGTGGAACGCCATGATGTGGCACTGGGTGAGCAGCACTATGATGAGAGAGAGGTTGTGGTACCATTGGACCTTGTTTTGGAGGAATCCGCGGTTTTGTCATCCAGAACAGCTTACGTCGTCTGCACATTGATGAAATGACGTCACCAACTTTAATTTTAAATCTTTGAAATTCAATTGGTGATTTGATGGTTTTGGAAGGCTGAAATGAAATCATAACTAATGTTAAAATTATCTGATTGTTTGTGTGTCTGTTACCAGCAGAAGATCGAAATAACAAAAAAAAATGTTAAAACTATCTAATTGGACTCCGTGGTTTTTTTTTATGATAGATAGCAATATATTCTGCCTTATATTAGACACCCATTTTTTTTTCATATAAAACTTCAATAGTCAACAAAAGGTCATTTATAAAAATGTAAGCAGATTCAAGATTTCTTATTTTTCGTTTTAAATAAACCGAAATTATACCAATGCAAACATAAGGTAAAAGATCGTGCAGCCCCGTCATATAAAAAATGACGAAAAAGGGCTTCATAATCTATCAATATTATGGCTTATTTTGTTCCTCAACTAACGCTCCTATAATTTAGAGAATCAATTTTAGATTCTATATCTTTTTTTTTGTATTTTCACCTAAGTACATTCTTAAAACGTTCTAAACTTTCAGAACATATATTCATCTTGTTGTCATGTAAATATATGTTATTGTGCCTGTCCTATACCAGGAACCTCGTCAATGCTATGTTTTGTTCACTTAGGTCTTTGGGACTCATGAGAATATAAGTAGTATTAGCAAACAATTTATACCAACTTGTACATACCCTAGTGGACCAGAGCTTGTAAAAGAAAAGGCATTTTAGACCGTGAGTTTAGTACAGACCTCAGTGGGACAGAGCTTGTAAAAGTAAAAGTATTTTAGACCGTGAGTTTAGTACAGACCTCAGTGGGACAGAGCTTGTAAAAGTAAAAATATTTTAGGCCGTAAGTTCAATTCTATATGCCAATAAGGTTCGTGTTATTGTCACTGAAGTTATACACCTATACATCTTCCTTAGTGCTCCATTCAGGTATGCAAATACCTGCTTTTTTAATGTCAAACGTCCATTCGGGTACTCATTCTATTATTGCCAAACGGTCCTTTCTAGTAGACAAGAACATGCTCTAGTTTTGCCATGATGTTATTTTGGTAAACGCGTCTTTTTTGCTGATTCGAAAATACTTACAATTGATTTAGAAATTTTCGTCTTTTCTTCACCACTAAGGTTCCATTCGGGGTCATAGTCAGTCAAAAAACAAGAGTCGATATCTGAATCGTGTATTGCCGTCATTTTCTGAAATGAAATGTTTGATATCGTAATAGTCAAAATTCCAAAGGAAAACAATAAATATGATATGAAACATGACATGTTATAATGTTTTTATCATATGGCCCAACACGGGAGAAAATAAACAGTTTAACTTATTGATTCTTTTAAGTGGTTCTTTAAAAGTAGAACTTCAAATCATTGTCCTCGTATTTGTGTAGGATTTCAAGATGGCATGAATCGTGATCCCAGTGACATCGCACGTGTGCAACAAGAGAATCAATTACAACATAATACAATATTTTTTACATTTAAACCTAATTACAATATTGAGAATGGAAATAGAGAATATGTCAAAGACAAAAACACCCCGACCAAAGAGCAAGCAACAGCCGAAGGCCACCAACAGGTCTTCAACACAGCGAGAAAATCCCGCGCCTGGAGGAGGTGCTCCCCAGCTGGCCTCTAAATAAAACTGTGTCCAATTCAATGAAAATGTCTTGTATGCAGAAACAATCTATGACAAGAAGTATCTAATAAATAAAGCATTCTATTATGAACCAAACGAACAAAGATTTCTATTTTGTACCAAATGAACGACACGTTCTACGATCTGTCGAGAAACAAATTGAACAAAGTGTTCTATTATGAGCCAAATGATTATTATGTAACAAAATAACAAAGCGTTTTATTATGAACCAAATGAAGCCTGATTGGATATAATATTACCGTACATAACTTTAAAGGCTTTATATCGTTTAATTCTGCTGTGAATAGAACATTTACAAGATCACGATGTGGTTTGAAGATAGGTGAGCACGAACCGGGGTATTCTTAGTTGCTCTGGAACAGTAAGCAGTACCTACCCCACTCAGTATGGACAACTAAAATGTTATTAATTATATTGGGGGAGGGGGTGTAGCATTGTTACAACCAATATATTGTTGGTTCCCCTCGTATTTGTGACATTTTGGTTTTTAGTGTCGACAGACGATGACGCATTTTACTTTGATATCCTATGATGACGTAATCGTGTATATAAGGCCAAGTTCGGATGGATATCTAGAGTAGATAGGATTGACATGGTCATATATAACACCTGTTATGATTGGATATAGCTTTCCCGCCTTTAGAACTCAATTAACCCTGGGTTGTGGCAGGGTTACTAGAGATCGACTCGATATCCCGGATGTTATGACGTTGTCCAATCAAATTTGAATGTAAACATATTCAGAGTAGGGGCCTTGTATTTACGGTAATCTAGAGTCCTAACTCTTCAAAATAATTTACCGTTCATTTAGAACTAGAGTCAGTACTCGAGTTCCATCCGAAAACGGCCGTATTTATAAATTTGTAAAGGAAGGAATAAATTGGCCCTTATCCATAAAAAAATTGATAGTTAACTGAATACTCCTATATATAGATATAGGAAGATGTGGTGTGAGTGCCAATGAGACAACTCTCCATCCAAATAACAATTTAAAAAGTAAACCATTATAGGTTAATGGTTATAATTTACAAATATTTATAGTATCTTATTGTTAAAAAAATGAATTATGAAATTATGTAAACAATTTTATAGCCGACTATATATATATATATACGGTAAAGTTATAAAGTTGTATTGTAGCTAATTATTGCTTCATTTGAAGTGTGTGGATAGTTGTCTCATTGGCAATCATACCACATCTCATTATTTTACTTACCGTATTCTCGTCATTATATGTGATACGCGTTTCCGGTTCCGCGGGGTTAACCATATCAATCTCATGGACTTCTGGTAGTAGCTGCCATCTTCTTTTTCCTTCAGTCTTCAACACCTTAAAAAAATAATGATAACTCAGATTATTTGTAAACAATACAAGTTAAAGTTCTTTTCAATTTAATAAAGATAAAAATTGGTTTACAAAATTTAGATAAGTTAAACCCGACGAAAAGAAGCAAACTGAAGCGGCAAGTGTTGTTGAACGACAGTTTTAAACTGTGTAACATTAAACTGTAGGAATATTGGAAACTTGTACGCAATAATTGTTCTATAGACTTTCGTCAAATCAATAAAAGGCAGTAAATTTTATTTTTAATGAAAAGATATTTTCAACGTGTTACAAGCACAACTAATATACTCTTTACTAGTCAACAAAAGAAAAGCAACGTATTTTCCATATGTGATGATTTGGTACCAAAGTAAAATAATTGCCCAATTTGTGTTTTATCTACAAAGTATTATTGTCTTTTCAAACCGTTGATTTAAGGCAAATCCGTGAATTTTTTTTTTACCATTTTTTGTTATTTCAAAAATTGTATTTTTACCCAAAATTTCAAAAGATCAATATTTAACGTGAAACTCTAAAGTTAATCAAGGTCCGCTAAAATTTTGAAATATTTTTGGAATTCTGCAGATATTTGAATACGTGATCCTCCTCTTCTAATTTAAATTTTTGTCATCATATTCCGCAAAATAAATTTGCCCGCTGAATTCAATAGCACGGTATTTACTCACCATCCAATTTAGTCAGATTTTTTCACATGTATTTGCTTAGTAAATGATTGTTTTTCATTGGATAATCTAATAGTTTTTTCCTATTTATTATATTCTTGGGAAAGGTTGAGTGCAAACTTGTGTATCTTTACTTTTTGTGACATGTATATAAGACTACTTCGCCGAATTTGTTTGTCTGCGACATAACACAAATTCTAAAAACTGTAGGAATCTAATTATTTTGTTAAATAATTTGAAATATAAAAGGACGTGTAAATTTATTTTGGTTTCATAAAAAATGTTACAACAACAATAAAATCTTACCAGTGCACAAACGAATACAAGAAGCCCAACTCCAAAGACAAACTTCATTTTGTGAACTTTAAATTTTTTACTTGTGCTTTCAACTTAACTTGCATATATATACCCTTGTATTGACTGGTATAATAACAATCTTTATTAACTTAAGTTGATTAATTCTCAGTGTTGATAATAGTCATATTTATGTATCTAAACGCCATAAACATTGAACACATCAATCCCAAGTAATAAATGATAAGGCGTATTATTACAGGACCAAAGTTATAGTTATTCTATTGAGTCGATCTGATAGTTAAACACTCTATCAAGATTTGTGGTACCAATCCTATCATGGGATTCTATTTTAGAATCACCTCCACTTTTAGACGATTACTTAGTTGTTAAATATATATAAATCATTTTACAGATAAAATTTGACTTAATAAAAAGAGTTTTATTTGAATCATACTGCAACAATATGGTCAACGCTGTTCTATACCTTACTATTTGTATGATATAAATTAACAGCTAATTTACAGAAGGCGCACTTTTGTGATCTCGCGACATAATGGTTAATTATATTTACAATTCTAATACTTTCTTTCCTTGCTTGTTCAATAAACTGTTATCACAGAGATATGTCTCGCATTTTGCTATGATTGACATACATATGAAGTGGATTTGTACTTATATAAATTTATGCCAATATGTGCTTCAATGTTACATACATGTTTTTTATTTTGTAATAAAGATTATAAAACAATGTTGACTGCTGTACATTTGTCATTTTCACCTATCATGTCTGTTTGCTTTGTTCACGCATCGTTGTCAATGAAATTTAATGCGACTGTCATACAAGTGAAAGGTTTAGCTAGCTATAAATCCAGGTTCAATCCACCATTTTCTACATAAGAAAATACCTGTCCCAAGTCAGGAATATGACAGTTGTTATCCATTCGTTTGATGTGTTTGAGCTTTTGATTTTGCCCTTTGATTAAGGATTTTTCGTTTTAAATGTTTCTCGGAGTTTATATTTGTAATATTACTTATTGTTTTTATTCTTGAATAAAATCGGTCAGTTTATTTCAGATTTTATGATAGTTGTATCAAAGCAGTCACTAACTGATAAATGTATACAATGCTTGTTCTTCTACATGTAATGTACTTTGTAAATGTGACAATGACCGGAGTCATATTTAGGGGATGTCGACAGGTGCCCGATACCTCTTTGTGGAGCTAGATTTATGGTTAATTTAGACTTTTTAGCTGTTCCTCTCCGAACTTTATGTACTTTGAGGACTCGTGTCAAAATCACCGGTTCGTTCAACCTATGCCAGCATTTTAAAATTTAGGTATAAAATAGTATGAAAAAATATTGGCATAGGTTGAATAATTTGTTACAGATTAAGTGTTATAAAACATAAATTGATTAGGGGCTAAACATTTTACAATGAGTAAATGTATTTTTGAAGGTTTACATTTAGTTCATGTCCATCATAACATTTACTATAAAATAAAATCATTTACATAAACATGTATCAGTAAATTTTCAATATTAAGTGGTTGATAAATAAAAGGAATACTAACACAGACCAAAATTCGAACCATGTGATACGCCAATCTTATTTTGCACATAACATTAGAAATCTTAACTTGTTGTAATCGTTTAAATAAAAGTATGACTTAAACTAGTCTGGATAAGTCTGGACAAAAATATAGACCAGTGTATATGATCTTAATAATCCAATTGTTACCACAATTGCGCCTGTTTCAATTTTGTACCAAGTTGTTTTCAGTTTTACGGAGTCGAATTGAACCAGACGCAGTGGTTGTCATTGGTTCATGTCTGTCATATTTGTTTCATTGTTTTGTTCAAATCAGGCCGTTAATTTTCTAGTTTGATTTACTTCCCATTTTTGTATTGAATGGCCCTTTTTTTAGCCGACTATATATGGTATGAGTATTTGTAGGCTGCACGGTGGCATATTGTTGCTTATATTCGCTTATTTGAAATCTGATGGAAAGATGTCTCATTGACAATCATACATGTCTTCTTATTTTTCCAAAAATCATCGAAAACGCCTAATATTGTACGGTTGTTATTGACTTTTGATTTAAAAACATTGTAAGGTTTCGTGAGACTCTTTGTTCAAATATATGTCTAACACAATGAAGTGAATGATTAAAATTAGAGTGCTACCTCTTGATTAGGATGACGCTTATTTCCAAACTTTACGCTGTGTGTGTTATATTTTATTGTTGTGTCGTTGTTCTCCTCTTTTATTTTTATGCGTTTCCCTCAGTTTTAGTTTGTTACCCCGATTTTGTTTTTTGTCCATAGATTTACGAGTTTTGAACGGCGGTATACCTCTGTTGCCTTTACTTTGCAATGCTATATTTGGAATGTTCACAAAGTTATTGATGTTTAAAAAAAACAACCTAGAAATTATCGAAATAAACTCATCATAGATACCAGGACGCGCTTTTTGTCTGCAAAAGTCTCATCAGTGACGCTCGAATAAAAAAATGTTTAAAAGGCCAAATAAAGTACGAATTTGAAGAGCAATGAGGACCAACAATTCTTTAGAGTTTTACCAAATACAGCTTAGGTAATCTATTCCTTAGGTGGAAAAGCCTTAGTATATAAAAAAACCAAACACTTGTTGACGCAGTTAATGTATTATTATGAACATATCAATGATAACTCAAGTCAACACAGAAGTGCTGGCTTCTGGGCTGGTGATACACTCGGGGAAATAAATCTCCACCAGCAGTGTCATCGACCCAGTGGTTGTAAATAAACTCATCATAGATACCAGGACTAAAATTTCAACACTTACGCTTAACGCTAGCTGCGTCTATATCATATCATTTATCGCACAAGGGAAAGGGAGGGATCACGACGATGCTTCATGTTAAGTTTCATAAAATTCCACCAGAGTTTTGCCAAAAAAATCGTTGTCTTAAAAGTAACGGGTTTTTATGTTCGACATTTTATCTCCCGCTGCTTTTTCTTGGTCGCTAAGAATCTACTTCCAAGTTTTATTTGAATCAGATATTTTAGCCGAGTAGATTCCCCAAGTGCCCTTCTCCATCCAATCCCCTCCACTCCCCCTCTCCGAAAATCAAGGATTGTCCCCTTATGATCAATAAAAAGATAATAAATTGAAGAATCAAATGTTTTCCATTTTCAAATATTAACCAACATTTGCAAATTATGTAATTATAATGCATTTTGTTTTGAATTATGTACTTTCGTCTAAATATCACTGAGGGAAAATTCATAACAATGATAGTTAAGTGTTTACCTTCTTATAGAGTGCTGTGGTTTATACAAGCAGTTATATGTCTTAATAAAGTTTCAATAACTTATCTTAGTACAAGTTAGGCTCGGTAGGAGAACCGTTCACTTTATTTTTACATAAGTAGGTTTGATCGTGGTCGACAATTAATAACATACTAAAGTCATATATATCATGTCTTATTTAGAAGTGTCATTGAATGAATAGTCCCACAACCAGATATATTCTTAAAATGATTCTGCAGTTCGTTCTATTTCATTTTTTTTTTATTCAATTCTATGTGATATTTTTTATTGATATTGTTTTTACTACATTTTATGTGATATATTTTATTGATATTGTTTTTACTCCATTTCATGTGATGTATATTATGTATATATTGTTCATACGACGGACATTAAACATAATGTCATTGCAATATGATATTATATATAAGGTATCATATTTTTTCATTGACGTTGTTCGTACGAAGACGTGTGGTTTTCATAAAAGAACGAAATGTAAAAAATGGAAAAGCTAATTTTGTAACAGGAAGACAGATCATTGGTGGACTTACAACATTCTTTTAAAGAATTCAGTCTTAAGCAAGAAAGACGGAGAAGAAGAGTGGCAAAATGTATGTCAGAGAAGTTCTAATTAGATGGTCATTTAACAGAAGGAAAAATCATGTTATAATCAAAATTACTCGTTGTATAATGTAGTCGAATCGAGGATGACAACGAAAGTATGGCAAACTAATGCTATCAGAAAACGACTTAATTATAGAGATAAAATAACCTTATCAGATCACGGTGACGAAATAGTACTTGTACCGAGGTCAACAAGATCTTTAAGGACCACAGTTGCAGCATTGTTTCTCGTGTCTTATGTCACAACGAACACGGACATTTTTTAGTACAATTCAAGGCTCTGAAAAACGAACAAATTGAATGAACAACATAGAGTTTAAACAGTGATAATGACTTTCTTTGATAGAATATTCTTTTGATAACAGCCCTTTAAATGATAAAAAAAAAAATGTCAATCATCGGCATGTTTAGTTTATGATCTCATAATTTGATCATTTTTGCGAAAGGAACTATTTCTTATAAGTATGATAAGGAATACATATTATTGATTGTTATAATATGGAACACATATTATTTATTAATATAATTAAGAAAACATAGTATTTACTATTATAATATGGAATAAAAGACGAATAAGAAACTTTGGGATACATTTTCTGTTCTTATTTCAGTGATTCGAGTAATACAATATTGTATAACATCTTTATATAAGTATGTATATACCTCAGGAATAGTTTACCGTAGCTGTATTTGGTAAAACCTTTAGGAATTTTTGGTCCTCACAATGCTCATCAACCTCGTACTTTATTTAGCCGTTTAAATTTTCTTTGATTCGAGCGTCACTGATGAGTCTTTTGTAGACGAAACGGGCGTCTTGCACAAATACAAAACTTCAATCCGAGTCTATTTACAACCCCTGAGTCGATACCACGGCTGGCGGAGTTTTATTCCCCGAGGTTATCAACAACCCAGTAGTCAGCACTTCTGTGTTGACGTGAATTATCATTGATATGGTTATAATTATAAATTAACTGTTAACAAAACTTCGAATTTTGAAATACTAGTACTAATGTTTTTCTACCTCAGGAATAGATTACCCTACTAGCAGTATTTGGTCAAAAATGATCCTCAATGCTCTGCAACTTCGTACTTTATTGGCCTTTTTAACTTTCTTTGATTCGAGCGTCACTGGTGAGTCTTTTGTAGACGGAACGAGCGTCTGGTGCAAGTACACAAATCCTGGTTATCTACATTTTCCAAGAAAAATTAACAACAGTTGAAAGACTGACTTTTCTTTTTTACTAGATTCCGGATTGAGCAATAGTTTTATATTTGGTCTTGAAATTTATAATGATCTGTTGTACAATCTAAGCGGTTTTGAGAACTGTGAAGAAATCAAAAATATGCAATGCAATCTATAGGTTATACCAATTACTCTTTGTCGATCATGCTTTGGGTTTTTTAGTTCTCACTAGGAACATGAATTTCTGTTATATACCACCATTAAATTCTAAAAATTGAAACAAGACATCTTTTTCAATTTTAATTATAATGTTTGTTATCACCCCATCTACACCCCACGAGATAAGGAGAGAATATTGACTATTTGATTTTCTTTCGTAATCTACGACGATCAGTGAATGCCCTACGTTTATACTTTCGTAAGGGACTTCGGTGAATTATATGGGATTGTTTTTATCCGGTATATTATTGATTTCCTTAACATGTATATGTATATGTTAGTTCGTGTTTTTATCTTGTCAGTATAATTTGTGCGTGTGTTATTATGCTTTACACAACATCAGCGATAGGATATCACACCGTTGATCAGGTAAACACAAGGGTAGGTAATCAGGACTAACCTCGTGTGTGAAATGTTTATTTTTTTTTATCGAAAGCTTGCAAAGTTTGTGCTAATATAACATTGCTTTTGATTAATTAATTACGTATTTTATCGTTAATACAGGTCATTTACTACACATGAATATTGCACGTACACACATATTTGTACGTGTTTGTTTATGTGATGTTTCATGGTATAAACCATCTATTGTTCAGCCTGTTAGCGGCTGAAGGCATTGACCACTACAAAGATCTACCTCTCATATTGTTTTCTGTCGCCTTATATAATTTTTCATCACAAATGTTTCAGTTCTTAACTAAATACTATGTGATCATATAGATTCTAACTTTGTTCTAAAACTTAAACTTCTCATTTTTATTACATTTTAAAACTAAAGTATCTATTCTGATAAGAGATTTTGATAAAGTCATATCAGCATAAATACTTAATATTTCTACTCTGTCTGTAAAAAAAAGTACTTTAAGACTTGGTTTAATGTCGAAACATAATCATCTAAGTTCTTAATTTCACAAAAAAAAGTTAAGCAAGGTTTTAACTATATATTAATCATAAACTTTTAATGAATATATTGACTTCTACAATATTATATCATTGAAACTATATATCTATCTGGTTGGGAGCCTGACAACATCCCGCATGTTTGATATTTAATTGAAATGTAAAAAGTATAAAAATACGTACGTTAAATACTAAGTTTCATGAAGGAACTTGGTTTTAAATAAGATACATTTATGACAATCTACAAATCGTAAGAAAGGTATCTGAATATTTATCTTATAAAGTATGATCTGGTGGTACAGGATTTAAATTGAATATATATCAAGTGAAATTGCGGTTGTCAGTTTAGTCGGTGAACATTTATATTTCTTGTAAACTTTCCAAATTGAAAAGTTTTATTTATGCTACGTAATTGTTTGCTAGTCTGATATGACCTTGTGTGTCAAAGCATTAAAACAACAAAGAGAAAATAGGGAAAAATATAAGAAAAGATAAGAAAATGAAATATAAAAAAAATAAACATAAACGAAAATATTTCTTCAGTATAGTCAAATTTCTGTGATGGTGCACTAAGCAGATTTGTTTTATATTAAAGTGAAAAAAGTCATTCGAACGACTACACGAGTACAATAATTGGGTATGACGACAACAAGCGTAATGGAGGAACAGCAATCTAAACAATCAGACTCTCTGAAGACAGATATAGGATCAGACACTCCGACAGATAGATTGAACTCAGACCCTCCAACAGATAGAGAATCAGACTCTCCGGCACATAGATTGAACTCGGACCCTCCAACAGATAGAGAATCAGACCCTCCGACAGATAGATTGAACTCGGACCCTCCAACAGATAGAGAATCAGACCCTTCGACAGATAAATTGAACTCGGACCCTCCAACAGATAGAGAATCAGACCCTCCGACTGATAGAGGATGGGCTTGGGTTATTTTGTTTGGTAAGTAAAAAAACCAAGAAGACATGCAAAAGTTTACAAATACTAGTACCAACATAGAAAACGAATGACTGAGCAAAACGAATCAATAAAACTACGATAACAATAAGACCACCTCCAACGGATTTAGTGTGAGAACGCTACAATCAAAGTGAAAATATATTTCTGATGCACAACCTTAATAATTGGTACTATTTTGTGACTACCTTTTATTTTGAATCTAACACTAGACACTTCATCATGAATAGTATATTACCATAGTGTACGTTATAAATAAAACAAGGCAGATTTTCATGCTTTTGGAGCACTTTTGTCTAACTGGCCTCTTTGAGTTGGGGGAACAGCTGCATGTTAAAAAGTTAAAATTGGTTCTTAACTACACAAAAAGTACAAATGTTTTATAAAATGAAGATCAAATCAAGGACAAGTCAGCATAGCTTTTCATGATAAAAATTGTTTTCGAAAAGGCTCCAATTTATAGTATTTATTTGAGTGGTTAAACGTAATGCGATTCATTGCTGTTAATGACATTTCCAAAAAAATTGTTTGAAAGATAACGTGATAAACTAGAATCATACATTAAAATGAAAAGTACAATGCGAAGGTTACAACTACATGTTTTAGAAAGATAGACAAGAACTGTGTATGCATGTTATACAACGGACTCAAACCGATCCAAATAGTGCTAGTAGTATGAACTACGCATTAAAGTTGGTTTTTTTTTGCAGCTTGCTGTTGTGAACTATTCTTGATAGTTGGGACACTGAAGTCCTTTGGTTTGTTCTTTGTTGAGTTTTTACGTGTTTACGATACCACTGCATCTATGGTATCCATTGTGCTCTCTATACAGACGGCTATGTTTAGTTTTTTTGGTAAGTTTACTTAAGAAAATAGCAAAAATACATACCTCCTTGTTATAATCATTATTTTACTTCCTTTACCAATCATAAAAACAAAAGAAACAGAGCATAGATGTTTACAGACAGAGAAATTCTACTCACTGTCAAAGACAAAGAAAAAGCTGCAACTGTTAACCTGAAACGAACCGTATAAATTTGTAACATCCGAATCGCTCTTCTCGATACCCTCATTAGAAATGCACATACCCAGAACTTATTTTACTACATAAAAGAAGCTAACTACGTTTTTACGTATTTGGTTAGAACATCGCATGTGATTGTTGTAACAATTCTAAATCAATTTACTAATGTAAGAAAGTTACCGTTGCCTTTTGTTTTTTGATAATTTTAGTTAACAGTATATTTTATATTTGGACAGCATTTTTTATTTTAACATTGGGAAACAGATACTTTAGTAGCAGAAAACTTATAATGGTTGGAGGGTTTGTGGCAGCTTTAGGATATTTGTTGAATGCATTCGCTCCGACAGTTACATTCCTTATCTTCTCTCAAGGTATTCTACATGGTGAGTTGATTTTATTTTTTCTATCAGGGTATTTATTCGCCTATTTATTCTACATGGTAAGTCGACAGTCAGTCGTTTCTAAGACAGAGGTGAGATCAACGTATCACGTGATGTATGGACGTGATATAAAGAAGCAGTATTAGTATTTTTGAAAAGACATATGTGTTTAATAGATTAGAAAACAATAATAAGATGGTTATAACAGCCATCCATAGATCTAGAAACTTGACTGTCAGCTGTTTAAGCAATATCGAGACTAGCCTGATTCTAGTCACGCGGAGAGTTGCCTCATCGGAAAAACGTATTGAATACATTTAAAATAAACATCACCTTGTATGGTGTTCTATGATGGATGTTTGAATACAGTTTCTTATGGTTAAGATGCAGTCAAGTGACGAAATGTGACCCGTGGAATAGATTGCTGATGAATGGTTCTTCGATTTTATCGAAAAATTAGCAAAAGGTTAGCAGTGACTGTCATTGATAAATTGTTGTCTTTCTGTGGACTTACATTTGCAGTATTCTCAAGCTGGATTGCAGCTATTGTCTTTCTGTGGGCTGACATTCGCAGTATCCTCAAGCTGGATTGCAGCCATTTGTTTTGATACAGACGTTTGCAAAAAATGTTGGTATCAATACTTGTGGCTATTTCAGCTTTCTTACTTTTTGGTCCTCCTAATATTGTGTGTATGCTACTAGTTGGAATTGTATTTATAGGGCATTTTGAAATAAATAAATTAAGTATATCGTCAAAAACTTCTTGTTCCTTTATTTGACAACGAACTTATATACCTTTAATGTATATGTGTCATACTGGAGTATGCTTTGAAATAGGGTAATATATACTGGGATATTGTGCGGTGTGAGCCAAGGCGTTGTGTTGAAGACCGGACTTTGACATATTATGGTTACTTTTATAAATTGTGACTTGGATG
The DNA here is from genome assembly GCF_036588685.1 of Mytilus trossulus. Lineage (NCBI taxonomy): Eukaryota > Metazoa > Mollusca > Bivalvia > Mytilida > Mytilidae > Mytilus > Mytilus trossulus. Next base: position 93,596,241 of record NC_086375.1, on the reverse strand, counting down.
GAGAGTTGTCTTTTTAGCAATCATATCACATCTTCTTATATCTATTATCAACAACTTTTTTCCGAATTGATGACATGAATTAAGCACGTTAGATCGTTATAAACCCGCAATAACACATTTCTATAAATCTTTGAATGAATCTTCTTTCAGCTTCCGGATGTGCCGCGTCATATGGACCAGCAATAGTGTTACTTAGCACATACTTCGACAAGAGGAAGGGACTAGCTAACAGTTTAGCTAATGCTGGTGGCAGTATCGGAGGTCTTTGTATTCCTTTGTTGATAAGACATTTGCTTGATACATATGGCCTCCAAGGTGCTTTGATGATAATGTCGGGCATTTTGTTCCACATAACAGCAGCTGGGGCTCTAATGAGACCTTTTCTAATGAACACAAATACCAAAACCAGCGACAAACAAATTGAAATTGTTTTGATACATGAAGAAGATACTTCTAAAACAGCAAACGGATCATCTAAAGCATACGGAACATCCCCCAATGAAAAAGGAGAACACGAATCTTCTAAAATGTTTGTGCAGCTAGAACCACAGGTAAGCGTCAAGTCAGAGCGCTCACTAGGAAGTCATCACTCTATAGTTTTAGATAAACTGTCCGGAAGTGCATTAAACTTATATGGAAGTATGGGAAGTATAGCTAATGCAATCACAGTTGTCAGCTTTGCAAAGTCAAACCCATCTGTCAATAGTAGCATGTCTGAAGTCGACAAATCAAAATGTTCTTGTTGTTCAAATTTATTTAACTGTAACATTTTAAGAAATCACAGTTTCCAACTTCTAATGGTGACAGGATTATTAAGTGTATTTGGAAGTGCATTAACAATTACTTTCATCCCACCATTTGCCAAAGACTATAACATTCCTGATGATAAAATTGCACTGTTAGTGACAATATCGGCCGTATGCGACTTTATAGGTAGGTTTTCTATCGCATGGATAGCAGATTCAGGATTCCTAAGACGAAACCATCTCGTTGGTGTATGTATATTTATAAGTGGCGTCGCTGCAATGCTAAATCCATTTTATACAGATTTTCCCAGTTTTGCAGCTTATGCTGCTACCTATGGACTAGTCGGAGGAGTTTATTTTTCCTTGTATCCTCTTCTAATAGTGGACGCTGTTGGACAAGAAAATTTGTCTGACGGACTTGCTATACTGTTTCAAGTTCATGGTGTTAGTTTGATGGTGAATTCATTTCTCATAGGTAAGTCAGAAGTTAACAATTAAACAAAATAGGACCCATTCATTGTATTCGAATTGTTTATTAAAGTATAATCGAATCTGCACTCAAAATTAATTTGACTTCGAAATCTTATTAATCTTTCTTTATGTACAAAGATAACCTGTTAAAAAATCTCCCATAGACAAAAATAAAGGCAATATTAATATACGGCTGTGCAATATCATAAACCGATTTAACTGACACAAATCCGTGAGGGAAATACATCAACTATAAGAGGAAGACAACAGAAACACTGAACTGCTTAAAAAAATGGTGGGTTGGACATGGTTATATGGCTAGCCAAATTTCACACGATGCTAAATATACCGCTATATACATACAGTAAAACAAAAATACAGAACTCCAAGGAAAATTCAAAACAGAAAGTCCGTAACCAAATAGCAAAACCAAAAGCGCCAACAAAGCAAACGAATAGAAAATATATCACTGACTTTGTAAAAAAAAATGCAAGAACACGTAAAATTTCCAAAGATTTAGTTTGTATGTTTGGTTGTACCTGTTGAAAACATATTTCAAACGGGATGGCACATCCTTAATTTTTACGGTGATGCAGTTTGCCAAGCCCATTTTTCATTCTCAATTTTATGATTCTTATCGAGATCATTAATTGTATCCACCAATATTTGCTGAATAACCTTACAATATTTTCATGCAAAGATTATTCAATCCAAACAGATAAGACAATTTCTAACTATTGAAGTTTTTTCCATTGTAGGCTATTTAAGAGATATAACAGGCTCTTATCATGGTTCCTTTTTCTTAATTGGAATAGGATTACTAATTGGAACTGTTTGTTTATTTTGTGAACCTATCGCCAGAAAACTAGAAGAAAAACGGACTAAAACTGAATTGACAGGGTAACATTTGAAAATAAAATTCATGTTATATAATTTTATAGTTTGGTTTTAAAACTTTTACCAAATGACAATGAAAATAGAATTGCAATATAGATATAACGAAGATCTCTTTCTCACAAAACATGACAAAAAAATACAATACTGATACAACGAAGACTTCTCTCCCACAAATAAAGGCAACAGTAGTTTACCGCTGTTCGAAATTATTCATAAATCGATTGAGAAAAAAAACCCAAATCCGGGTAACAAACTAAAACTGATGGAAACGCATTAATATAAGTGGAGAATTACGACACAACAGAAAGACAACTTCAAAATGTAACACACACAGAAACGAACTGTAATACTGGTATAACAATTGCCATTTTCCTGACTTGGTACAGGAAATCTTAAGAAAGAAAAAATATGGTGGGTTTAACCTGGTTTTGTGGCATGCCAAAACCTCCTGCTTTTATGGCAATGTTAAATACAACAGTAATAACATTAACGGTACCAATTTTTCTGCACCAGATGCGAATTTAGACAATATATGTCTCTTAAGTGATGCTCGTGGCCGAAATATTTGAAATCCAAAGCAAATATAAACGATAAAAGAGTTATAATCAAAAAGGTCCATAACGTATAGCCCAATCCGTGAAAGGAACCAGAGCTTTGCATGACTGAGATACATTCCTTAATGTTTAATAATTTCTAACATTTTAATAACACAAAAAGTCCGTATTTTCATGCCAGTACCGAAAATGACACCATAACATGACAGAACTACAATACAAATAAATGAGAGAACATATAGGACAGAGACACATACGAATAATAGCTATCAAAAGGTACCAGGTTTAAAATTTAATACGCCAGACGTGCGTTTCGTCCATACAAGACTAACCAGTGACGCTCAGCTGAGAAGAAATCACAACCGAGATAGCCAAGGCCATCAACGCACAAAGTGACGTCACATTTGAATTTCTAAAAAGGGTTCCGAAAAATAAGATAGAATTAGGATAGAATTCAAGATTAGATTTGTACGGCTGATATAACGTTTATCAATAACAATGAAAATTAAAATACTAATAAAACGAATTGTGGTAGTAATTAGATAAGTGGAATGGGAATGAGTCACGTTCGGTAATTAAAAGACCAGACGACGCGATGTCAGACCACAATCTAACACGTGGTAAAAATGTCCTTATTTCATTTGGACAAAGACACATCGTATGGATCAACAAATTCGTGATGGTGTCAGTAAAATTAAGGGATGTCCTTTTTAATCTGCCTCCTCATAACTTAGTTTGAGTATTTTCTGCGCTAGGAGCAAATTCCTGTATATGAAATCCGTATAGTGTGATTATGCACGAGAATAACGTATCAATTGAGATATGTAACCACCATATGAAGGGGCAAAGGGTATGTCACTGCTGAGAAATAGGAAATTGATAATTGGGAAGTTGAAATCGTCCCGTTTATCATAGATTTTCGTTTGAAGTCGTCCATCTGTCGATATTGAGGAAAAGATCAAGGTATATATGAATATATATTTCCCAACTCATTCGATATACAAGAGCTGGCAGAGTAGAAAGTTGATGTACCAGTGGAATGTCAAAGAACGACTCTTCATTTTTCTTTAAACGTTTATTGGAAGTTCCCATGACCTTGTTGATAGATATTCCGTATCAACTTGAAAAATAACACACGATGCCGATAGTTTTGTATTATGGGTTTTAGGTAATGACGTTGTTTTCTAAAAAAAAGAGGGACGAAAGATACCAGAGGGACAGTCAAACTAATCAATCGAAAATAAACTGACAAAGCCATGGTTAAAAAAAACAACAGACAAACAATAGTACACATGACACAACATAGAAAACTAAAGAATAAACAAGACGAACATCACCAAAAACTAGGGGTGATCTCAAGTGCTCCGGAAGGATAGGCAGATCCTGTTCCACATGTGGCACCCTTGCCATTGTGTTCTTATATTTTTTTTTTTTTTGTTATAACATTTACTATTTAGTCTGTATTTGGAAATATCAACTTGAAGTGCTTTTGTGTTTCTTTGTTATATATGGGTTTACTCTGTTCATGTCATCATTGTGTTATTTTGCTTTTGCGATTTTTTGTCTTTCATTTTTTATTTAAATGCTTTGTCTATATACTTTTTGGTCGTTTTCAATATAATGGAATATTATGCGACTGTCAAATACTAGTAAGTGAAGGTTTAGCTAGCTACACAATGAGGTTTTGATCCACCATTTTCTACTGGAGAAAATGCTTCTTACAAGTCCGGAATATGAAAATCGTTATCCACCATTTGATGTGATTGAGCTTTGATTTTGCCATTTGATTACTGACCTCCCGCTTTGAATATTCCTAGGAGTTGGATATTTTTGTTAATTTACTTTATACTGATAAAATACCCGAGAATAAAATGTTATGCATGTAAATATTTAATCGCACTGACATAGATTAAAAGTTTTTATCGTGATTGGACTTATTCACTTTATTCAACTGATAGATTGAGGACAGAGTTATGTAAGTATAATTTATTTCTCCTGAATGAGAATTCGATAAAACATACATTTGACCTCTAAAGGTACACACAATGTCTGCTTCACTGATTGCAGGATATTCATGCTTTTTCTTCTTTTGCTTTTTACAGCTTTATCATTAAAGACCATATGTGTCGATAAGTATGTTTTTTGTGGGTTAGGCTGCTGTCTCCTTTACTTTACCGGTACCTTATTTCATTCACATGTTCTGTTATTTGTTCTCTTAGACCGCAACTAACGCCATTAGTTATCGTACACACAATGTTTCGAAGAGAAAAGTACATTGAGTGTCTTAAATTTGAGTAATGATACACTTTAACTGTGCATGAATTATAGCTGTCGCTAGCAGCCTTATTGTTTTATCAAAACTTCTAAAATGTCAAATATATAACCCTAAATTGCAGGAGTTGTTAAGCTAAAAATTTTGACCCAATGCGTGGAATGAGCCACGCATTTTTTTTATTCAGACATTTTTATTAGGTTATCTGTTTTTTTTTTCTTCAAAACAATAGTTTTAATCAACAACATAATAACGTACGTATAAACAAAAATGTAAACATGTTAAATTATATTTAATAACATTTTGAAAATGACACATATTAAATGAAATAAAATATCAAAAGCCATAAAATCTGACTTATGTTACACATTAAAATAATCAAAGAAAAAACAATTAAACATTCCTCGTTAAATGTTTGAAATCTATATATCTGTTAACTTTATCAAGGAATTTCTAAATAAATATGCACATATTGGTCCGAGAACACAATTAATTCGTAGTGCATTTCTTTTAGAACATAAACAAAAATTAAAAAATTCCCACCTGCGCTTTCTCAATGAAATTTTTACAGTGTGTTGTACTACTTTTGGGACAAATTATATCAAAATTATAGAAAACTTCATCGCCTCTAACTCAAAATATGGACAATTTTGTGTTTAGGGTGTCTTGAAATCTTTTGACAGCTTCCGAAGTGCTAATTTTTAACCTTTTTCAGCTGGACCAAATCACTACTTTTCTGAAAAATTCTGGACCCAAATTTTTTTACAGTGTAATTTCACCCCCCTACTTACAATTTGAGGCATTAAACATGGAGAAATAAATTTGGAAGAGGTATAAAAATTATTGGCAAGTAACCCGCTGTTAACACTAGGGACTATATTCGTGAACAACGAAAATCAAGGGACGACAATTGTGGTCTCGGACCTAATAATATAAACTACAAAACTGGAATAGATTTTGTCTTATGCTTAGTTTGTTTCTGTGTGTATTACATTTTGATATTGTGTCGTTGTTCTCCTCTTATTTTTAATGCGTTTTCCTCAGTTTAAGTTTGTTACCCCGATTTTGTTTTTTGTCCATAGATTAACGAGTTTTGAACAGCGGTATACTACTGTTGCCTTTATTGATCGTCCCCGTGGGTTTCACCATCCCAGTAGTCAGCACTTCGCTGTTGACCTGAATATCAAATGAAGGGCATTTTTTATAAATCTCCTGTAACAAAACTTTGAATTAATCGAAAAACTAAGAATTTTCCTATCCCAGAAATAGACTACCTTAGCCTTATTTAGCACAACTTTTTGAAAATTTTATGTTTTCAGTGGCGGATCCAGAAATGTTCATATGAGGGGCCCACGGACTGCCCAAGAGTGAGCCCGCTCCAGTTATGCTTCAGTGATTCCCTATATTTTCAAACAAATTTTTCCCTCAAAAGAGGGGGGGGGGGGGGGGGGCTCCCTGAAAAAAACCTTAAATTGCCTCTGGTTTTCAATGTTGTTTATAACTATTTTGATCTGAGCGTCACTGATGAGTCTTATGTAGACGAAACGCGCATCTGGCGTATTAAATTATAATCCTGGTGCCTTTGATAACATTCTATCATAACAGAAATCCTCTTAGGGTGGTTCCCAATTATCTTCCTTTGCAGTGAATACAACAGATTCATAAATAGTGCGATGTTTTACTTTTTCCAAATATTCGTACAAGCTATATCTAGCTTGAGACGTTGTATATGTTACCAGAATCATGTTGTTATTTCCTTATCAAAATAAAACGATGAAGGAGACGCATGGTAATTCTATCACCGTCCAAATTTACCCAAAAGTTTAGTAAATGAGCGTATTAGACAAGGATATTTTCTAATGTTGACTATGGTAAGATTCTAGCTTCTTTTTTAAAAATAATCTTGAATATATGTTTGTCTACAAACTATGATTCTGCCACTTGCTTCTTCTTTCATCTCTGGAATTTTTATGATAAAAGATCCGTTTGAAATGTTTATCATTCTTGATTTTCTTGTTGATCTCGCATTCCCACATATAACTGTATGTCTATCCTTCCCTTTTAATGCAGGTTCATATTCTGTTGTTCAAAGTTACATAACCGACATTCATTGTTAATGATATGCTGTGTGTAACATTTCGCATATGTTGAGAGGGGTCATCATATTCCAAAGGACTTGACCATGATATTCTTACATGTTTAGAAAAGGATATTGCTTCCTATCAAAAACAGGGTAATATATTATTGTGTGGGGACTTTAATGCCAGAGTGGCTTCTGATGCAGATTTCATTATAGATGACAGTAATAATCTTTCTCCATTATATCAGTCCTATTTCAGCGATAAACAAATTCTTGAAAGAAGGAGCAAAGATGATAAACTTGACTCAAGGGGCAGGGACCTGCTTGACTTGTGTATTAGTAACCAAATAAGGATTCTAAATGGTCGAGTTCTTGGTGACACCTTTGGTGGTCTAACATGTTATACACCTAATGGAGCTAGTACAGTTGATTATGTTTTAGTGTCGGAGAGTATCCTAAATCAAATTTTGTATATGAGGATATGTAATTTTATACCAACACTATCAGACTGCCATTGTTTGTTAGAATGGTCATTGTCTGCAAAATATTGTTTAAAAACTGATTGTGATAGTGTTAATACTCATAAAATGTCACCAGGTTTCATATGGTCAGATGACTCACCAGCTCTTTTTCAAGATGCCCTTTTTACGGCAGAAATTCAGCAGCGACTTGAAAAATTCCTTAAACTTGAGCCTATCAATTCCCAAAATGCAATTGATAGCGCATCTCTAGAATTGACAGACATTATTAAAACTGCTGCCAATATTTCCCTTAAAAGGCGTAAAGCCCAAACGGGTAAGGGGGTTAAACACCAAAAGTGGTTTGACTGTAATCTTGCATATTTGCGAAAAAACCTATTTAGTTATGGGAAAATTTATTCTCGATTTCCCAGAGATCCTGCTGTTAAAGGTCACTTTTATAAACTACAGCGCTTATATACTAAGGCACGAAAACACAAATACAGAGAGTACAAGCAGTCTTTGTTGAAGCAGATAGAAACACTGCACGAGGAAAACCCTAAGCAGTACTGGCAATTGATTGATGAACTTCAGGGTAAGGAAAAGGATGATAAAAGTGCATTAGTCGCACCATTTGATTGGTTGAATCATTTTAAAAATTTGACAGAACCAAAAGATGAGTTTAAAGAACGACTGCAATTTTTGGAGGAAAAGCTAAATATTCTTGAAAAAAGAAAGTGCTTTAATGAACTTGATAGTAGGATCTCTGAAACCGAAATATCTACTGCTTTGTCATCTTTAAAAATTAATAAAGCAGCAGGGTTGGATAACATCTCTAACAGTATGCTAAAATATGGTCAAACCTCTTTGTTACCTTGTTAACTAAAAATTTTTAATAATTGCCTCTCTTATGGAAAATACCCAGAACCCTGGACTATTGGCTACATATTCCCAATTCATAAAGGGAATGATGCATCTGATCCTAATAATTATAGAGGAATAACTTTTACTGATGCTTTGGGGAAGCTTTTTAATAAAATTCTTGACACCCGTCTTTGCAAATTTTTAGATAAATATCAGATCATTAAAGATAGCCAAATTGGCTTCACAAGGAAAGCGCAACCATCTGACCATATGTTCATACTTAAGACCATTATCGATAAGTACTGTCATACTAAAGAAGGTAGAGTGTTTGCCTGTTTTGTTGATTTCCAAAAGGCCTTTGACACGGTCATTCATCCAGGTATAAAACTCAAGTTATTAAACATTGGGCTGGGTACAAATTTTTATAATATAATTAAGAGTATGTATGCCCAGAGTAAATCCTGTATTCGATTAAAGAATAGAGTTACAGACCTTTTTCCAACTAAGGTGGGAGTGAAACAGGGAGATAATTTGAGTCCTAATTTGTTTAAAATATTTATAAATGATCTCCCTGATTATCTAGAAAAGTCACCTGATCCAGTCTTGGTTAACTCAAAGCCAGTTCATTGTTTATTATATGCTGACGATATTGTCATTTTTTCTTCCTCGGAAAAGGGGCTTCAGTGTAAACTTGATCAATTAAATAATTATTGTAAAGATTGGTGTATGAAAATTAATCTAAAAAAAACTAAGGTGATGGTATTTAACAAAGCAGGCAGGCATATAAAACATAATTTTTATTTTAATGACATGTTGATAGATTGTGTTCAACATTGTAAATATTTAGGTATAACATTTAGTGCATCAGGATCTTTTTCCTTTGCTCAGAAGGAATTGTACAATAAGGCATTGAAAGCATTCTACAAGCTACGAAAGGACTTTTTATCACTGAATCCCAATATTAAAAACAGCCTCCATGTATTTGATTATACAATTAAACCCATTCTTTTGTATAGTTCGGAAATTTGGGGCTTTTTTAATCCTTTCAAAAAAAAATTAAATTCTCAGACTTATACAGTTGATCAAGCTTATCCTAAACTTTTTTCAGATAGATTACATATGAAATTTTGTAAATTATTACTAGGTGTGGGGAAAAGAGCAACAAACCTTGCCACTCTTTCAGAACTTGGGAGATTTCCTTTACATTTTGATATCACCAAATCTATGATCAGATACTGGCACCGGCTTGAAAATTTGGGTTCATCCTTTCCCTTACTAAAAGATGCATATTTAGAGTCAAAGCTATTATTTGAATCAAAAATTCCCTCTTGGTATGGATCTTTAAACTATTTGCAAAAAAAAATTAATGGGGTTGACAGTCTAACCTTTGCAAGCAACTTTAGATTCAAAATTTTAATTAAAAAGTTTTTGTATGAGCACTATGAAATACAATGGAGAAACCAAATGCACAATTGTGCTGATGGGAAGCTTTGTAGCTATAGCACTTTTAAGACTCATTTTGGTCTTGAAAGACACCTTACTATTTTACAATCACCTGAGCAGAGGAGAAATTTCACTCGATTGCGTATTTCTTCTCACAGACTAAGAATTGAACAAGGTCGCTATCAGGGTACTCTCCGACAAGACAGAATATGTCTCAGGTGCACCTCAAATGAAGTTGATGATGAAAAACATTTTTTATTCTCATGTACATCATCACAAGATAAGAGAAATTATTTGAATTCCACTATTGACCTACTATGCCCAAACTTTAAGCATTTGATTCCTAGTCAAAAACTGATATGGCTTCTTAATGTAGAGAATCTTGATATTTTGATATCTGTCTGTGAGTTAATTGATGAAGATAAAATATAACTTTAAAGATAAATATTTAATCAGGCTTTCTGCACTAGGCACAAGGTTGGCATGGTGGGGTACAGGACACATCGTACAAGTTCTATTACCTTCTTGTTTGCGATATTATTATTTTTTTTTATTAAACTGGTAATATTTTATCTTTTTTGTAATTTGTGCACTTTGGCATGTCAATTAGCATTGTCCCTTGGTGCCTCTTGCAGTTGTGTCACTTTAAATAGTACTGACTCCTCTGCACCAGGCACGAGGATGACATACCATTTATGTGCAACTTCTTACAATATCTTACCATATCATTAATGTCCCGAAACACATTTTAATATGCACCCTCCATGCCATATAGCACCGTCCCTAGGTGCCTCTTGCAGTTCAGCTAGATATATTTAGACTACTCCCAGTATTCTTTTTTGTTACTTTCCAGAGGTGTGCCTGAGACAAAGGTTTTATATATATACTAATATGTGATAACTGTTGTTTCTTATTTGTGTTTGTAACTTGTGTTGTTTATTATATTTGTAAAAGAATATTATATTACAATGATATTATATTATGCTCCTTGTGAGCCCATTTTATGGAAATAAAGCATCTTCTTCTTCTTCTTCTTCTGTACCTCTTTTGACTGTGATAAATAACAAAATGCTTTATTCAACGAAGGTAACGTTTAAGAAAGCATAAAAAGATACACAAAATCATAATAAGTACATATTCATTCAATGGAAGAAAAACACATTATATTATTGGTATCTTTATTATGTATAGTAGTTAAAAAATAGTTCGGATATTGGATCTTAAATGTATCTAAAATATGTTTTCTCTTATTTAACTGTTCTTTGAAAAATCAGAACGGGGTCTTCGTACACGAGAGTCCCGATGTGTGTCGACCTGAGCGAATATAATATAAATATCAGATCAAGCAGTAAATTATTAGATGGAACAATCAGATGCTAGACCATTTATACATTTAAACATTAAAACAACTTGAAATACATACAATGTACAGTAGTTGTCGTTTGTTTATGTAATATATACGTGTTTCTCGTTTCTCGTTTTGTTTATATAGATTAGACCGTTGGTTTTCCCGTTTGAATGGTTTTACACTAGTAATTTTGGGGCCCTTTATAGCTTGTTGTTCGGTGTGAGCCAAGGCTCCGTGTTGAAGGCCGTACTTTAACCTATAATGGTTTAATTTTTAAATTGTTATTTGGATGGAGAGTTGTCTCATTGGCACTCACACCACATCTTCCTATATCTATAAGCTCTTTAAACTTGATATCAAAAACAAAGGATACACTAATTCTACAGCACGTTTCTGGAGCTTATGAATCCTTTCCTGATTGCAGTGTGTGGTAAGACGCCGATAATAATGCATCTTTCAAACGAGATAAAACCTTGATCTTAAGCAGTTGACATTGTCATAGATGAACAATTCTTACAGCATCGTTCGATTTCCTTCATCGGTGATTCGTGACACTGGTTTTGTGTTCCCTTTTTTTGTTATTCAGATGTGGATATGATATATGATGATATGACTTTGAAAAGAAGATATTTAAATATTGCAACCACCCGTGGATTTGGACCGGTCCATTTTTGTAAATATATACCGTACCTTTCGGGTGAGATTTTAATAGCCTGCTGCTATATCTCATTGATTTAGCCTTATTATAGTTTTCAATTATTTTACACGGATATATTGCAGAAGTTTCAATTTTATGGTAACGGTAAGCACTACATATAATTACTACAAGGGTTACAAACATAGACATGACTGATTCGTTCAGATCTATCGATTACTTTAGTCGTTTTTCTTATGCTTTTTCCACATAGAGCCTTACGTATGAACGAATAACCAACTTATAAAGCAACCTGAGGTCCTATACATGTGAAGCAAACAATAATAAATGTTTAAGATTATAAATTGACTTCCATACAATACAACAGTAATGTTTATATATACATTTCATATAGGGAAAATCACTCGGAAATCATTGTGTATGTCATTGTGTGTGTGTGTTTATCTTTTAAATCTATTTATAGTCGCGACGGTTAGTAAAGTAGGTCAATTATAAAAATACAAGCAAATCAACAGATGAATGTTGATTTTAATATTTTTCAATATCACATGTTATTCTTTTTTTTATATTTTTCATTTAATTGCTAATTTTTTACTTGATCATGACTGTTTAATAATTTTATTTTAAATCAAAACCTTAAAATTAAACTTGGATGATCATATAAGAATAAGAATAAGAAGAATATTTTATTTCCAATTAAAGGGCCCTATAAAGAGCTTTCATGACATTACATACAAGTACATATGATTAGACATAAATTAGAGACATATAATATAAGAAAACAACATTGTTTAGTACTATTAAAAAAATGCTATAAAAGGCCAGGACAGAACCAGACAATACATTTTAGATCTTTAAAATATACCATTTAAAATCATATACCACTCAAAATATGTATATTTGTGGCTAATTTGTATTCATTATTTTTGAACTTCTCCTTATCTCTAGATTTTTAGATAAATACTTTCCTAAACATTTATACACATTTAAATTTTCTTGTGTAAATAGCCATAAAAACTTTGAAAAATTGTCTAACGATTGAAAATTATTACAATTTAGAGATATTTCAGTAAAAAAATCATTTCTGTTATCAATATATAGTGGACATTCAGTTACAAAGTGTATCTCATCTTCAACTTTATTTAAAGTACAGTATAAACATTTTCTGAGTGTCCTATTCACATAAAGTTTGGCGTATCTATCAGTCTCAATCCTTGATGGATGAGTGCTTATTCTAATTTTACAGATTGATTGTCTTAATCTAAAATCTTTAAGATCCAACTATTTTTCAAAACAAAATAGAGTTTTAAAGGAAAAATAGGTAGTAAGTTTACCTTGATCTGATTGTAAAACTTTATTTCTATTTTCCTTCCAGAAATGGAGATAGTTTTTATATAGCTTATGTTTGATAAATTTTGTGAAAGAGTAGATACTGGTTTTTAAATTACATGTTTGTATGCCTAGCTTTTTTAAAATACAGTCTATACTTGAAAACCATGTATTCACTTTATTATTGTGAAGTTCTTTACTACATACATATGCATCATATAATAAAATGTTCTTAGTATTATTAAGTCGATGATAATATTTCAACATTGCTAATATAATATAAAAATACATTGGGTATCTCTCTAGTTCAGAAGTCACAGCAAGATTACTGGATTTCTTATTTACACCTAGAACATATTTCATAAATTTGATATGTGATTTTTCAGATGTATCATTCGAAAACACCTTTTCTAATATATATTGATCATTTTTCTTACATGCAGCTGAGTTTGAAGAAAACATACCCCAGACTTCACATCCATAGGTTAAAATTGGTTTTACAGTGTGGTCATATAAATGAAGTAAAGTTGAAACACTAGGGTTTGACAGTTCATCTTTACATTGAAAAAATTTTCCACTGGGTATAAAAGTGATTCCCAAATATTTATAATTATATGTACAACCAATAGCTTTTTCACCTAGGTAAAAAGGGAGATTAAAATGTCTCCCTGTTTTATTAAAAATCATAACTTTTGTCTTGTTCTCATTTATATTTAAACACCATTTAGAACAGTAATTGTTAAGCATGGTTAACCTTTCTTGCAATCCCTCTGGTGAATCTGAGAGAATAACAATGTCATCAGCATACATTAAACAATCAACCCTTTGGTTATTAACATTAACAGGGTTAGCACAAGAAGAGAAGACATCAGGGAGATCATTAATAAAAAGTTTGAATAAATTGGGGCTTAAAACATCCCCTTGTCTCACTCCAATAAATGTTCTAAATAAAGGAGTTGATTGATTGTCAATTTTGACACATAGCTTACTTTTATTATACATATCTTTAACTATAGCATAAAACTGACCTGCTATGTTGTGTTGAAGTAGTTTAAGTTGAATACCTGTATGAATAACAGAGTCGAATGCTTTTCTGAGATCAACAAAACATGCAAAAAGTTTACCATTTTTGCTATTAATACACTTGTCAATTAAAGTCTTAAGAACAAATATATGATCGGATGTTCTTGATTTTTTTGTAAATCCAATTTGGCATTTACTTATGATATCATGTTCTTCAAGAAAGTGGTGTAGTCTATTATTTAAAACACAATTAAATAATTTACCTATGCAGGTGTTAATAGCAATACCTCTATAATTTTCTGGTTTGCATGGATCACCAGACTTAAAAACCGGGGTTATATATGCTGATGACCGTTGTAGAGGATAAAATCCTGTTGAAAATACAATATTATATAGTTTTTGTAACAATGGCACTAAAACTGATGAACCTGCCTTTAACATTTCTGCAGGAATACCATCTAAACCTGATGCTTTTCCATTTTTAAGTTTTCTCACAGAGTTTGAAATTTCTGTATTTGAGATTCTAAAATCTAATTTACAATATTGTTTTACTTTCTCTAATTTTTCTACCTCAGACTTTATTTCATGTATTCTATTACTATGTAAATTTGATGGCTTATTGAGCTCTGAAAAATATTCATGCCAATCCTCTGGCTTGGCTGAATCTAGAGTGTTATCATTTTTACGTTCTTTCAGTGAATTTATGAGTTTCCAATATTTCTTGGGATCCTGATCCCTTAACTGATCAAGCTGATCTAAAACTTGTTGCTTAAAATGTCTTTTTTTATATCTTCGCAATTTGGTATATTCTCTGTAACATTTAAAATATGATCCTCTTATAATTGGATTAAAAGGATATTTAGAAAGTAATGCTCCTTTATCCATCAAAAATGTTCTTTTCCTCTTTAAATCTGAATCAAAATATTTACATTTTTTGGTCTTTTTTTTATTTTTCATACTTTTTTTAAAAATACAAGCTTTTGAATCAGCTAATTTTAGTATGTCAGCAAACTGGGTAGCTGCTTTTTCTGAATCAAAATCTTGCTTTAGAAAATCATCTATTTTAGCCTTGCAAAGTGGGTGGCATAGAGCATCTCTAAATTTTATTGGCGAGGAGTTACTCCAAATGTATCCTCCTGTTAAATCAGTCATATTTATGTTACATTTTGACGAATTCTTAATATAACTTGCCATAATATTGAAAGAAAGCTTACAATGACAATCAGAAAAAGTTGGTAAAAAATCTGAAACCTCAAAACTAAGTATATTTGACATTAATCCTTCTGATACTACTACATAATCAACTACACTAGATCCGACTGGCTTATGGCAAGTAAATTTACCAAACAAGTCACCAAACATTCTTCCGTTTAAGATTCTCATATTAGTGGAAATACAAAATTCTGTTAATTGTTTACCTCTGGTATCTACTTTCTTATCATAACTATTTCTAATATCTTGTACAATATCGTATTCATAATTATTACATAATGGTGTGTGACTATCATATACATCATTTTCTATAAAATCTGGTTCTGCACCTGACCTAGCATTTAAATCACCACAGAGTATAATGTTTCCTTTCATTTTGTATTTATTGATAATATCTCTTTCAATTAACTCTAATATGTCATCATCAGTTTGATGTAAATAACTAGAGGTGCTTGGTATTATATATGCTAAACAGAGGTAAATATATTTGGCAAAGTTAAAAAAATCTTTATCTAATATAATCCATTGATAGTCCTTGCAAGTGTTTTCTAAAATTTTCACCCCTTTTCGAATATTGTTATTGATAAGTATGCCAAGTCCCCCATAAAATCTCTGATTTGATGACTGAGGTCTACATACAGGAAAATAATTAAAACCTTCTATATCAATAGATGTATTGTAGCCAATGTGAGTTTCACATAAATAAAGTTTTGATCTTGAAGCTTATTATATGCCTTTGAATTAAGCCCTCCAACATTCCAAACACAAAAAGTCAGGTTATGAATACTTAAATCATTTCTTTTAGGCATTGTATCAAAATATATATCTTTTTTTTTTTTTTTTTTTTTTTTTAAACTGAGTCTTTAGAATGATATTATTGAATAAATATTTTAAAATTATATCAATTTTGCTCTAAAAAAGGGCCCTTTACTCAGAATAAATAGAGTATGTAATTAACTTGAAAATAAAATAATACTGAACAACAAAAAAAAAAAAGAAAAAAGAAACAACAAAAAAATACAATGAATAAGTGCCTCTTTGCTTAATTAATATACAATGTCTACTTTTAATAAATCAATTTAGTTAACTACTAAATTAGAGATATAGATGTATATTTTGTTACAGTCTTTAAATGCTTTGGACAATTACTAATTAGTAAAATATTTTATTAGATAAAGCAATAAAGTTCAATATTAGTATCCACCACGACGGTCTCCTCTGTATCCACCCCGATATATGTTCGAGCCAGGTCCATCTCTTCCTGTATTGTTTGAGTTAGAATAATTTCCTCTGTTATTTGAGTTAGAATAATTTCCTCTGTTATTTGAGTTAGAATAATCTCCTCTACCTCTGTGTCCTAAGTAATCACCTCTACCTCTGTAACCTGGGTATTCACCTCTACCTCTATATCCTGAGTATTGACCTCTACCTCTATACATGTTATTTGGATTGTTGCGTTTGCTAAGCGTTAAGCGTTTTGGAAGGTCCAATACCTCATCAATGGAATCTCGTATATTTGAGGCAAAAAGTGAAACCCCCTGTGTGGTTAAGTGTACACCATCATCTCCAACATATCTTTTAAGAGCCTCCCCCTTGTAGGCTAAATTGCTGTTATCACACATGTGTATAGCTTCGTCATTTTGAAAATTTTCCTTTAGCATTGCACTTAGTTGAAATGATTTGTTGTTAATCGAACTATTATCTAATCTGGGGGTAGGCAATGAAATAATTATTTTTGCACTATCAAATTTCCCCTTAAGAACTTGTATAATATCATCCATTTTATCAACACAATCTTGCGGGCTGTGTGTTTTAATGTCATTCGTCACAGAGTGTAGTACAAAAGCATCTGGTTTTGTTGTAAACTCGAGTTCTGAAACGGTAGTTTCTGTTTCTTGCAACGTATATGCAGTTAATTTTTCGGCTGTAAATTTGGATGAAAGTTTTTTTGTATCAATATTGTTGATGTTTGATGTCCCAATTATTATTACATGTGGAACATTTAGCTTTAAATTCTCTTCAAAATCTTTCTGTTCAGTGACATTTCTATTTTTTTTCCCATGTACCTCTTGAAATGGTTGTCCAGAACTGTCATCCCGGCTCTCGTGTAACTTTAAGCTTAATATTTCTCCATCTTTTTCTTCAACTTGCCTTTTCAGAGTGGCACACTGTGACTCTAATGATTTAATGAATGATGATTTGTCTGATATGTCGCTCAAAGCATGTTTTGTGTCTTCGTTTAACTTCAACACTTTTTCAGCTTGTAGTTCATGTTTTTGTTTTAATAAATCATATTTATGCTCTATTTTAGCTTTTTGGATTTCATTTTCTAATGTATTCTTATAGTTGACATCTTTCAGTTGTGCTCTCAGTTCTGAATTTTGTTTTTCTCGTTCTATCAAACTTGAGGTAGCATTATCAAATTTATCTAAAAGTTGCGAAAATCTGTCATTTGATGATTCAATGTGTCTAGTAATTACATCATTCATCTTACTAATATTGTCATTTTGTTGTGAGAAAACCTTATCAAGAGCATGTGTAAATTGTGTCTCTAGCTGGCTCATAAATTTCTCGACACCTGAGTCTTGTTAAAGAAAGGGAACTAACATATTCGTTGGAGTTACCTGACAGCAAAAGTCTTGTTTATTATTGTTCATATCAATGTCCCCAGTAGATTTTACAATTGTTTCATCTTGATCTTCGATCGTCTTAGCCTGTGTTTCTTGAGTTACACAATTACTAGCTTTCTTAGCTGTTTCTTGTTTGTTTTTGTTGACATTGTTTTGTTGTTGGGTATCTGGCACTGAAAGTGTGGTCAAGTTGTTGTAATCAACTATCTGTGATACCAACAGTTTAAGTGCAGGGAAATCTCTGTTGTAGAATAGGTCATATTTGTTTCCTTGAATTTGTACAACCCCTGTATTGATGTGAAATGTCAATTTGTATATAAGGGGGATAACCTTGGTTGCTAAATCAATACAAATAGTTTTTTTCCCACTTTTATTTTTTGTCCAATCTTTTGGTTCATCATTCCATACATATTATATATTCTTCGTTCTTCCCATAACCCTCATAGTAATGTAAGGATAAAGCTTTTATCCATGGGAGAATTCTATTGGCATTTACCCTAAATGCCACCATATTTGCATCAGGTTTGTACAGGTCTAAATTTATTTCTTCAAATTTAAGGTCTTTTGCTTTTAGACCTGTGGGTATGGTAAGTTTGTCTGGGATACAATCTTTAGGATATTCGGTTGAACAACTTGCCAGCGAGAGATCAAATTTGTGGTTATCGGCCGGTGACTGAGGTGGAATGATATCTTCACCGCTTTGTTTATCTAGTGCAGACATTGTTTATATTAAATTTCAATCATGAGATATACTTTTTAACTTACTTATTACTTAATGGTAATATTGTTTTTTTAGTTTTAATGAAAAAAAGATAAAAATATATTGTTTTCCTACCACACATCTAACCTTCTTTATTTCAAATAACAGAAATTCCCAATGTTTTAGGAGGTAATTATGTGGTTAAACTTACTTTTGAAAAACTGATATTCACTGAGACCACTGGCCGAGGTGAACATGGTGAATATCATTTTCTTCAAAAGTCAACTGAAAACAATTGTTTTCTTAAAATAGTAAAAAATAAATAAATAAATAACATATAAATATTCTACTATTGCTGAAGTTTTAGCAACAATACATGTTTGCTATAAAAGACATATACATTTAATCAGATCGATTTGTAAATATCCAATTCGTGTAAAAAAAAATAATCTTGAAATGAGTTGACATTTATAAACAAAATATGTTAAAAATGCGGCTCAACGTGTTAGTCTAGTACATAGTTATCAAAGGTACCAGGATTATAATTTAATACGTCAGACGCGCGTCTCGTCTACATAAGACTTATCAGTGACGCTTAAATCAAAATAGTTATAATGCAAAACAAGTACAAAGTTGAAGAGCATTGAGAACCCAAAATTCTAAAACAAAATGTGCCAAAGATTAAGGCTAAGGTAATCTATTCATGGGATAAGAACGTCCATGACTGGATAATTGTACAGTAGCTTGTTCTAGTCCTAAAAAAGCATTTAATTTGACGCTGTACGTTAAGCATCTATCTATCATTATCGCCATCATCATCATCATCATCATTATCAATTTTTTTTTTTTTTATTAATAACACAGCATCATGTTTAATGCATCTTATCTATATTTTTATTGCTACTTTTGTCCTATCAGAACATTGTCAACATACCAACATTTCTACATTAACCAACAATTTAACTAAAAGGAAAGAGTCTAACAACGACAATGAAATGCCTAGCCTGTGTACTTGTTATACCTGTTCTGATGTCTTTATTGGCCTATCGATATATACAACCGATGCCATCTGGAGCAAAGGAACCTAGAAATCAAATGATAACTTTGGCTTTGTTCCGGTTTCTTAATGACGTAGTATGTATTTATAAATTATTATACCTTATCCTTTAAATTGTTAAATTATATTGTTTTTCAATGTTTTCATAAGAATTCTCAAGGACCACAGACTGTAGCATTGTAACAATTTTTTTTTACTAAATTGGTACAAACTTAATTTATAAATAAACAACAGGAAGAACCCTTCCTTTTCTTATTTAAAGGATAATATGAAGCTACTCACAATTCATTCTTTTTGTTGATATTTATAAGACAAAAAAAAACTGAATACAGCACATTATTAATTACATGTTTCTGATGCGCTTTTCAGAATTTATCTTTATAAGGAACACTGATAGACGAATGTTTGTAATCCAAGGATATATTACAACCGAAGAAAAACGTAAAATAACAAACTCGAAGGAAAATTTAAGTCAGAAAGACTCTTATCAAATGATATAGACAAGATTAAGGCTAAGGTAATCTATTCATGGGATAAGAACGTCCATGACTGGATAATTGTACAGTAGCTTGTTCTAGTCCTAAAAAAGCATTTAATTTGACGCTGTACGTTAAGCATCTATCTATCATTATCGCCATCATCATCATCATCATCATTATCAATTTTTTTTTTTTTTATTAATAACACAGCATCATGTTTAATGCATCTTATCTATATTTTTATTGCTACTTTTGTCCTATCAGAACATTGTCAACATACCAACATTTCTACATTAACCAACAATTTAACTAAAAGGAAAGAGTCTAACAACGACAATGAAATGCCTAGCCTGTGTACTTGTTATACCTGTTCTGATGTCTTTATTGGCCTATCGATATATACAACCGATGCCATCTGGAGCAAAGGAACCTAGAAATCAAATGATAACTTTGGCTTTGTTCCGGTTTCTTAATGACGTAGTATGTATTTATAAATTATTATACCTTATCCTTTAAATTGTTAAATTATATTGTTTTTCAATGTTTTCATAAGAATTCTCAAGGACCACAGACTGTAGCATTGTAACAATTTTTTTTTACTAAATTGGTACAAACTTAATTTATAAATAAACAACAGGAAGAACCCTTCCTTTTCTTATTTAAAGGATAATATGAAGCTACTCACAATTCATTCTTTTTGTTGATATTTATAAGACAAAAAAAAACTGAATACAGCACATTATTAATTACATGTTTCTGATGCGCTTTTCAGAATTTATCTTTATAAGGAACACTGATAGACGAATGTTTGTAATCCAAGGATATATTACAACCGAAGAAAAACGTAAAATAACAAACTCGAAGGAAAATTTAAGTCAGAAAGACTCTTATCAAATGGCATTATCAAAAGTCAAAAACATCAAACGAATGGAAAATATGTTTCTCTTTACATACTTATTTGTTTGTTTGTATTTCAGATATCATTACTTAGTTCATTTGGATACTCGAAGACAGAACTATTCAAGAAAGCATTTGTAATGAGTCCACTTCCTGAGCCAGATCCAAGAGTTTTGGTAATTCCCAATCGCGCTCCATAAAAGCCATTAGTACATTCTACATCTGTTGAATCTGTTAATTATCGATTTCACAAATTATTTTGTAAATTTTGCATTCAAATTTGAATGAAAACTTAGATTGAATTCCTTTCAAGTATATGTAGATATAGGTAGATTTTTATGAGTGTCAATGAGACACTTCCCTATCCAAATAACAATTTATAAAGGTAAACCATTATAGGTCAATGTACGACCTTCAACACGGAGCCTTGACTCACATCGAACAACAAACTATAAAGGGCCCCAAAATTACTAGTGTAAAACCATTCAAAGGGTAAAACCAATGGTCTTATATGTACATTCTCGTGGAAGTACAAATGTACCTAGACACTGCCTATATAACTTATGGTATCAACCCTTGCAGAACTTGTAGCATATGTTCAATCTAAGCATATTGTATGTTTTTATTGACATTGAAGAATTGCTTATCATTTTTACTATCAGCGATTTACTCATAGCCCCAGAATTGTTTGGGATAATTCATGCGGTAGGGAAACTAAACTAAAGACATCTGAACTTCTGTTTAAAAAAGACTTAACTAATACAATGTTTCATTTCATAATAATTTATGTAAACCTGGACTTTTCCATGTTATCTGTATTAATCTAGACTGCTGGCATCGGTAAAATGTCTTTAAATTTGATTTAGAACATAACAGAGGATAGAACGCTGTTTAGACTTAAAATACATTTGTCAGTTGACATATACGCCAAATACATTCTATTTATCGACATTATATCCTTTATTCTAGTAATAAAGATAGATAAATACTCTGAGGTTGAGTCAAATATAAGTTTGCCACTTGACAAGTCAAATGCTTACAGTCAACAAGATAATAGATTGTAATTTTTTATTTTACATTATAGTCAACGGATGAATATTTTGATGGAATAAAAGTGAGAGTATACAGACCTTCAGCATCTAAAGATAAAGTTCTACCTGCTATGATCTACTATCACGGCGGAGGATGGGTTTATATGTCTGTCGGTAAGTCTGTCATCAGTAGAAACACGCTATAATCTACTATCACGGCGGCGGATTGACGTGTATGTCTGTCGGTAAGTCTGTCATTAGTAGAAACACGCTATAGTTTACTATTAGGCGGCGGATGGATTTATTTGTTTGTCGGTAAGTGCACCATCAGTAGAAACACGCCGACCTCGAGGAGAGCATCTAACGATAAAGTTTCCAACTGCTATAGTCTAGTTTTACGTCGGCGGGTGGATTTAAATGTCTGTCGGTAAGAGTATCGTCACTAAAAACACATTGATCATAATCATCTAAAGTTAAATTTCTACATGATATGGTCTACTATCACAATGGCCTCTACATATAGAGAAAATATACACACAATGATACTGAATAAAATGAAGTAAGACAAACATGTTCTATAGTACAGTGTGTCTAAACTAAACTGACAAAACTGTTTTGACTCTACTGTCCGGTACGGTGAGAGACCATCAACATACAGAGAAAGGAGTGGATTTCAATTTATTCATGTTTTTTTTTATGGTTTTGAAGAATTTACAAACACGTATAACTGTTTTCAATTAGAAGATGTAATATTTTCGACATCGTTCTAGATCATTGGAGAAAAAGGAAAAAAAGTACACCAAAATGGTGAATTGAGTAAAGCCATTACTCAAATCTTTTCAATTTGTCTTTAAATATTGCCAATGATATCAGATTGACTGTCCCTCATGTATCTTTCGCCCCTCCTATGTACGGAAAGAAAGATATACACACGGATATTCCAACACAAGTCACTTTCTACACCCCCTTAAACAGTCATAATTAATTTTATCTGGGAAATATTTCGTTCTGTCTAAAACTCGGATAAAATTATTCAGAATGATTCAATTCAGTATTTTTATTTCAGATGCCTACGATCCATTAACAAAAGCCATTTCACTTCAAGCAAACATTGTTGTCATTTCAGTTGAGTATGTTGTTTTCTGTTTTTAACTGTTCTCTGGTGATGACTTGGTTCGTATCACTTTGGACTCAAGTTTCACAAATACGCAAAAAAACGCTTTAGACTTGATCGAACAATCACAACTATTCATCTGATTAAACAGAAAACTGTTTTTTTTACAAGAATACCGATTATCAATATTTGCGATTTGAATTTTGCTATATTGTTTAGAAAACTGATTAAAATATCAGCGTATCCTGTTATTAATCTATCAACCGTCAAAATAAACACACTTCGAGAAAATGTAACAATCATTAAATGTATAAATCAGACGACTACTCCGGTATCCAGCAATCATTTACGAACACAAAAAACATGTTCGAATCGAGTCACATTGTACCAGTCAACCAAGTCTTGGTGGTGTTCGTAAAAAATCGTATGGTCGAATTTGATCGTTCTTTCATATATTTCCTTTTGAACAGTTTTTTTATTGTCATGAGCACACTTTCGTTTATGCAGTTTTATTTATAGGGAGTACACACAATTTTAATGTTAGTTTTCTCATTTGAATTGTTTTACATTGTCATATCGGGGCCTTTTATAGCTGACTATATGCGGTATGGCCTTTGCTCATTGTTGAAGGCCATACGGTGACCTATAATTGATAATGTTTGTGTCATTTTCAAATTGGTCTTTTGTGGATAGTGGATAGTTGTCTCATTGGCAATCATACCACATCTTCTTTTTTATATAAGTATAATGTGAGCACAAGCATAAGAGTAATGCGTTACAATGTATTAAATACATACTGTTGAAAATTGAAACGTTAAAATCATAAACTATGTTAAAAATTCTAGTTTTTAGTCATCTCAAAATCAGGGAAAAGATCATTGATTTGTCAGAATCGTTGTATCCACAAACGATTCGTTTTTCTCTTGACAAATGCTTTAAAACATTTGTAAATAAAACACGATAAGTGCCATTACCGAAACAGAATTTGCTATCGGAATACTTAACTTCACCCCGGGTTTTATATGAGTTCATATATAAACTCGTCATAGATATACAGCCTCTGATAAAAAAACTAAATTTTTGTGTTTGTTTCTATAGGTATAAACTTATGCCGGAATACAGATTTCCAAGTCAGTTGGAAGAATGTTTAAAAGTAACAGAATATGTGTTCAGAAATGCTGAAAAATACCGAATTGATCCCTCTAGAATAAGCATAGGAGGTAATTGTTAACTATAACTCAAAAAGGTGTCAATACACTTACACAACCTGCCTTCATGTACACAATCCTAGATAGTTGATTGTAACCCGTTTTACTACTATTGAATTATACAACTATCGACATAAAGCAGTTTAGACGTATGATTGTATAATTGCGCCAGTACTTGGGCACATTTAACTCTGCACAACTAAAACATATCCCATTTATGATGTATTGAAATAAAGATATAAAAACTAAGTGAATTTGCAGTATTTTTCGGTTGCAATCAAATAAGATCTGATAAAGATTGTCTTTAGTTTGTCGGATTTTTACTTGATAGAAATCATTAAACATTTAAATTCATGCGTTTCCGCAAAACCTTACCAGCAATGTATTCGTATAGTCATAAGTTATCATAACTGAACAGATCGTTTTGTCACATACATATTCAAGTCATTCGTATATCCAACAATATGACTGCTGTGTCCATACTTTGGACAGTTTTACCTATTATGTCTGTTTGTTTTACACACATCGTTGTCAATATAAAAGAATTTAATGCGACTGTCATACAAGTGAGAGGTTTAACTTTTTATAACACCAGGTATGATCAACCCTTTTCTAAATAATAAAATATCTGTACCAAGCCAGGAATATGACAGTTGGTTTCCACTCGTTTGATGTGTTTGAATTTTGAATTTTTCTATTTGATAACGGACCTTCCGTTTTGAATTTTCCTCGGAGCTTGGTATTTTAATTATTTTACTTTTTACAGTGTTTCAGATTTGGTTGTGATATCCGATGTGTCTATGATGTGTATCCTTGACAGGTTTTATATAGGTCTTAAATTGTTTGCACTTCGTCTTTTTGTGCGTTATATTATATTCCTCATTAGTGGTTCAGATTTTTTCATATATTTTGAAGGTATTATCTTAAATGCATGTTTAGACAGTTTTGATTGCCGAATCACAATAATTGTCATATTTATCTTTTATGCCTGTTTGAGTTGCTTTTCCAATTATGTCAATATAAAGGAACTATAAACAATTGGCAAATATAAATACAACCAGGTTTTCTGTTTGTCTTTTTCATTTTTAGCCATGGCGTTGTCTGCTTGTTTTAGATTTATAAGTTTGACTGTCCCTTTGTTTCGGGAAATGCCTGTACAAAGTCAGGGGTTCACTTGTTTAATCCACCATATGTTTCGGGAAATGCCTATACAAAGTCAGGGGTTCACTTGTTTAATCCACTATATGTTTCGGGAAATGCCTTTACAAAGTCAGGGGTTCACTTGTTTAATCCACCATATGTTTCGGGAAATGCCTGTACAAAGTCAGGGGTTCACTTGTTTAATCCACCATATGTTTCGGGAAATGCCTGTACAAAGTCAGGGGTTCACTTGTTTAATCCACCATATGTTTCGGGAAATGCCTTTACAAAGTCAGGGGTTCACTTGTTTAATCCACCATATGTTTCGGGAAATGCCTGTACAAAGTCAGGGTTCACTTGTTTAATCCACCATATGTTTCGGGAAATGCCTGTACAAAGTCAGGGGTTCACTTGTTTAATCCACCATATGTTTCGGGAAATGCCTATACAAAGTCAGGGGTTCACATGTTTAATCCACTATATGTTTCGGGAAATGCCTTTACAAAGTCAGGGGTTCACTTGTTTAATCCACCATATGTTTCGGGAAATGCCTGTTCAAAGTCAGGGGTTCACTTGTTTAATCCACCATATGTTTCGGGAAATGCCTGTACAAAGTCAGGGGTTCACTTGTTTAATCCACCATATGTTTCGGGAAATGCCTGTACAAAGTCAGGGGTTCACTTGTGTCGTTGATTGATAGCGTTGTTTTAGTCAGTTTTTATGGACTTCCACTTTTTTAGTTTGACTTTGAGATCCGTATTTCGGATATTTGTTTTAGCTGACTTTGAACAGTTTATTACGATTTTCCTTTCTTTATAAAACACTTTTTGATGTACATCATTAGTTGAATTTAAAAAAAAATAGGAACATTTTAATAAATCTAAATACGAACGAATTTCGACATGACCAACTCGTTGAATTTTAATAAGAACAATTTGTTTAATTATTGTTTTAAATTGTAACAGGTGATAGTGCTGGGGGTAATTTAGCAGCAGCCGTTGGTTTAAAGTTTTCACAAGAACCAAAAAAGAATTTAGCGAAGATAAAGGTACAAGTATTGTTATATCCAGTTTTACAAGCGCTTGATTTTAATCTTCCATCCTACAGAGAGTATGCTGATTTATCTTGCGTGTCTATCTTAAACAGAGTAGATATGATTAACTATATCAATATGTATGGATTTCAAGATCAAGGAACCTTGGAAGCCATTTCTCAAAACAAACACGTGTCACAGAAAACACTACAAACATACAGAAGTTTAGTTGACCCGGGTTTACTTCCGGTAGAGCTACAGAAAAGAGGCGGAACTAACCCAAAACAATCAGAAACAAATACAACGTTATCAGACGCCGTTCGTGACAATGTAATTAATCCCTATGCATGGCCTCTAATGGCTACAGACGACGCATTACGTAAATTACCGAAGACATATGTGGTAGTCACAGAGTATGACCCGCTAAGAGATGAAGGACTCATATTTGCAGAACGCCTAAGAAGACTTGTTCCAGAAAACATTGAACTAAGTTACTTGACTGGATTAGAGCATGGCATTCTCAGTTTATATAATTACAAAAGTCATTCTTCGACTTTAGATACGTTAGTTGATTATCTTAATCGAAATCTGTAAACTTTAACAATATGAACAAATCTATGATTGAGTGAATGTCACAATTATCATCGATCTTAACGTTACAATTTCATCAAACATGTTTTACATTTTGTTTTTACTTTATAATAAATATTTAACCAGATTATAAAGGTATGTTCGGGAACCAAATATTTTCATTAGAAAATGGCCTTTTCTTCACTTTTTACATATCTGCAATAACAAGTATTTTTTTTTAATTTTGAAGTTGAGGTTGCTCTGAGACACTGTTAACAGTATAAATATAACACGTTTATTACATTTTTTCACAAAATCTCCGTTGATAGATTTAGAAATATTTAGTCACTCAAGGAAAGATGACCTTATATGTTTTGGCTATTCGTTTAAGGGGTTCACTTTGCTTATATAGCTGACCATATTATTACATAAATATTTTATATCTTTGAATTTTAAATTTTTAGTTAGAGAGTTCCTGAATATATGTCAAGAAATGAACTAAAAAGTTCAACGGACCAAATAAATAAGGCGTTTTTAGCTCACCTGGCCCGAAGGGCCAAGTGAGCTTTTCTCATCACTTGGCGTCCGTCGTCCGTCGTCCGTCGTCGTCCGTCGTCGTCCGTCGTCCGTCGTCGTCGTCGTCCGTCGTCGTTAACTTTTACAAAAATCTTCTCCTCTGAAACTACTGGGCCAAATCAAACCAAACTTGGCCACAATCATCATTGGGGTATCTAGTTTAAAAAATGTGTGGCGTGACCCGGTCAACCAACCAAGATGGCCGCCACGGCTAAAAATAGAACATAGGGGTAAAATGCAGTTTTTGGCTTATAACTCAAAAACCAAAGCATTTAGAGCAAATCTGACACGTGGTAAAATTGTTTATCAGATCAAGATCTATCTGCCCTGAAATTTTCAGATAAATCGGTCAATCGGTTGTTGGGTTGCTGCCCCTGAATTGGTAATTTTGAAGAAATTTTGCTGTTTTTGGTTATTATCTTGAATATTATTATAGTTAGAGATAAACTGTAAACATCAATAATGTTCAGCAAAGTAAGATCTACAAATAAGTCAACATGACCAAAATGGTCAGTTGACCCGTTTAGGAGTTATTGCCCTTTATAGTCAATTTTTAACCACTTTTCGTTAATTAAAGTAATCTTTTACAAAAATCTTCTCCTCTGAAACTACTTGGCCAAATTAATCCAAACTTGGCCACAATCATCATTGGGGTATCTAGTTTAAAAAATGTGTGGCGTGACCTGGTCAACCAACCAAGATGGCCGCCACGGCTAAAAATAGAACAAAGGGGTAAAATGCAGTTTTTGGCTTATAACTCAAAAACCAAAGCATTTTGAGGAAATCTGACATTGGATAAAAATGTTTATCAGGTCAAGATCTATCTGCTCTAAAATTTTCAGATGAATCGGTCAATCGGTTGTTGGGTTGCTGCCCCTGAATTGGTAATTTTGAGGAAATTTTGCTGTTTTTGGTTATTATCTTGAATATTATTATAGATAGAGATAAACTGTAAACAGCAATAATGTTCAGCAAAGTAAGATCTACAAATAAGTCAACATGACCAAAATGGTCAGTTGACCCCTTTAGGAGTTATTGCCCTTTATAGTCAATCTTTAACCATTTTTTATAAATCTAAGTAATCTTTTACAAAATCTCCACTGAAACTACTAGTCCACAATCATCTTTGGGGTATCTAGTTTGAAAAATGTGTCCGATGACCTGGCCATTCAACCAAGATGGCCGCCATGGCTAAAAATAGAACATAGGGGTAAAATGCAGTTTTTTGCTTATAACTATGAAACCAAAGCATCTAGAGCAAATCTGACAAGAAGTTAAATTGTTAATCAAGTCAATATCTATCTGCCCTGAATTTTTCAGATGAATTGGACAACTGGTTGTTGGGTTGCTGCCCTCCAATTGGTAATTTTTAAAGAAATTTTGCCATTTTTGGTTATCTTGAATACTATTATAGATAGCAATAAACTGTAAACAGCAATAATGTTCAGCAAAGTAAGATCTACAAATAAGTCAACATGACCTAAATGGTCAATTGACCCCTTAAGGAGTTATTGCCCTTTATAGTCAATTTTTAACAATTTTCATTAATTTGGTAAATTTATGTAAATTTTTACCAAATATAGTTCTCTGTTACTAATGGGCAAAGTTCATGATAGATATAATTGTAAGAAGCAAAATCGTTCAGTAAAGTAAGAACTTCAAACACATCACCATCACCAAAATACAATTTTGTCATGAATCCATTTGTGTCCTTTGTTTAATATGCACATAGACCAAGGTGAGCGACACAGGCTCTTTAGAGCCTCTAGTTGTTTTTGTTTTTGTTTTCTATAGTTTTTATAATTTGGGAATATTAATTGTCAACCGATTATTCCTTAGAAATGTGATTTTGTCTGGAGATGTATATCCCAATTCTTGACATTTGAAGTATTTATACACCATTTTGCTATACAACTTTTCCTGATTTTTTTCTTGTTGATACCGATAATTTTTTTTCATTTCGATGCATAAATATAATCTGTGTTTATGGAAAAATCAATTGGTATAATCTCCTTCAAGTCATTCACTTTGTTTCATTTTGCTTAATGCTACTTCTTGTACCCAGTTCAAAACGGCTAACAATTCCCATCAAAGATCAGATTGATTGTACATTGTAAAAATAGATTGAGGAAAATTTATTTTTTACCATTTTGAATATTTGGAAAGAATGCTGCTTTTGTCATAGAACCTTATCCTGAAGAAAAACACTATCCATATAAATCTAAATTTATGTAATACCAATTGCACCAATGACAATATTGATAATCATAACAAAAACCATTACCACAATAGAAACGTTCAATAATCGGTTTTTCCACAAGTCAAATGTTTTATGTCTCTTCGATGTTCCTTTGACAAAATTGGCTGTAATTAATAATAATGTATTTAAAATCTGTAATAACACCGACAAAGCTATGAAAGCTACCACAGCTCTCTTGAAATGGTCTGTTGCTCCATCTGATATGACTGCTTTCAGTTGTGTAATGTTTGCAATCAGTATGGTAGCACTTAGAAGGCATGACACAATTAATGCTTTTATATTTAGCTTTTCTTTAGGGGGGTCCTCCTGTAAATCATATATAAAGACATTCAAAAATTATAGTTTAATTAAAACTATTTAAGTAAATGTAATGAATCCATGAGGATTCCACCGACATTTAAGGCAATGTTCATTTGTTGTTTTAATTAATATGTCGCATGGTTATTTATGTCGATGGGTTGCTGTTTACACGTTCTAACCTTAATCCTTAATCATCTTTGGCGTACTAAATTATAATCCTGGTACCTTTAATAACTACTTATCAATAGGTGTATAAACCTAACATGATAAAACCTAATATTGTTTACGAATGTAATCATATGTTATTCGGAATCATCACACGTTATATCACCCGTCAGAAGACGTTTGTTCACAGGGCATGTGGGCTAATAACCGTTGTCAAGATTGCATATATAGTCTTAATTTCTCTTATTTTATTTATGTCATATGTGTTATAGTTGTCATTATGTTTTGCTATTTTTCTCAATATGCGTCTGTTAATTATCAAGATAAGATAACTGGAAATAATGAATAAGCACGTTCAAAAATTATTGACATAAACAATTGTTCCTGTATAAATCTGATTAACAAACCTACCTTTGGATATAAGTATATCGCAGGTTTAATTTCTAATAGTTCAAAGAATTGTTTAAGTTTCTGCGATGTATTAATGGGATCCGGTATGGGCTCAGGCTCTGCATTTTCTTTTGGTCTGTAACATAGAGTAAACTTTTTATCTTTTAAAATGGGGAAATTAAGACGAAGATTGTCTTCTGTTTCTTTAGCGTCCCATTCAAGCTGCAAATCAAACTCGTCTGTCTTTTCTTCTTTTGAACAAGTTTCTTCATCTTTGGAATCTTTATTTTCTTGGCCTGTAGATGAAATAAAATGAAGTATATTGTATTATTAAGGGGAAACAAATAGTTTTAACAGTAAGTGTCGAATAGCTAATACAATTTACTATGAGTAAAACTACATTATTTGATATGGCTTCAATTGGTCCGCGTATATCTTTACGTTATACATATCATACTTTGTATCTGTTTAAGGGACTGATTCAAAACTTGCAGTAAAATTTTGCGTCAGATTAAAGACATTTTACAACAGTACTAAGTATGGATGAAAAGGCAAAATTAGAGCATTTAATTTTTTGAAATATTTCATTATATATCACATCGCTATTTAAAAGTTGTTTAGGTGTACATAGTTATCAAAGGTACCAGGATTATAATTGAGTACGCCAGACGCGCATTTCGTCTACATAAGACTCACCAGTGACGCTCAAATCAAAATATTTATAAAGCCAAACAAGTACAAAGTTGAAGAGCATTGAAGACCCAAAATTCCAAAAAGTTGTGCCAAATACCGCTAAGGTAATCTATACCTGGGATAAGAAAATTCTTAGTTTTTCGAAAATTCAAAGTTTTGTAAACAGGAAATTTATAAAAATGACCACATTATTGATATTCATGTCAACACCGAAGTGTTGACTACTGGGCTGGTGATACCCTCGGGGACGAAACGTGGTGTGATAAAAGATATAATAAATTAACGGTGAATAAGAGTTTAATGCTGTAATATATTCTAGTTTTTTTTTCTTTTGTGATTTGACAAGACATTTTCCACCAGCTAGTTGATCTATTCTTCGTTGAGAACTATATGTAAACCTTTTGAAGTCTATTTAATTTATAACTTGTTATATTCGGTGACCGTCTGATTGACGTTATTAATCCACACTCGTTTAATTTACATGATATATCTCGTCATTCTTTTATATATACACGGTACTGAGTCCGTACTATAATATACACAGCTAATGAAAGCCACTTTACCTTGGCAGGCAACCTTTGCTGTGAACTTTTTCATCCTTGACTTTAGTAAGTTGTCATGTCTGGCGTCTTTCGCAATTGTACAGTTAGAACACTGTAATACTGTGCAATAAAAAATAAAACAGTTTATATAGTTTGCAGAATCTATTAAAGCATATAGGTCTTTGTAGATATAATCAGAAATTAGAAATTAACTGTTTATTCTTATGGATAAAATGTTCATTTCATCATTATAAGAAGCCGGTAAAAAAGGATCATCGCTGAAATACATTTAAACGTACAAAAAAATTAAATAACAATTTTGTGACGTATAACAAACAGTAGACAAAACACACACATCAATTATGCAATTATTCTCGCGGATCAATTTCTGACAATGATACAACTACCTATATACATATTTAAGAAATAAGTTTCAGTGCAGTTCATCAAATCTGCAAATTTCTTAAAACCATGAAAATTACAAAGACATGGAATGCTTTTGACAAATAAAACGTTCCCTATCGTCTCAATAAAGATTCCATTCACATATGAATTGAAACTCATCTGCAATTGTGATATCAATACTGATATCTACTTGTTATTTGTGATTTGTTAGGTTAATTATTTTTTGCTGAATAAAAGGCTTGTTACAAGAAGTAAATAGATTGATAATTGAAAGGGAGTCGCTGTGTATACATCAGTTAGATAACTACACAAAAACACAATCCTATCTAGATATCAGAATTTTATCTGTAAGTGACTGCTTATATCATATGTCATATTTCCACAATCAAACATGTAAAAGAGGGACGAAAGACACCAAAGGGACAGTCAAACTCGTAAATCTAAAACAAACTGACAACGTCATGGCTAAAAATGAAAAAGACAAACAGAAAAACAATAGTACACATGACACAACATGGAAAACTAAAGAATAAACAACACGAACCCCACCAAAAACTAGGGGTGATCTCAGGTGCTCCGGAAGGGTAAGCAGATCCTGCTCCACATGCGGCACCCGTCGTGTTGCTTATGTGATTACAAATCCGGTAAATAGTCTAATTCGGTAGGTCAAATTCATGAAAGGGAAGGGGATTGTAGTTACGACGTAAGGAACATATCCGATATCATTTGTGAAACGGTTATTCCATAACGGTCAACCAACTCGTGATGGCGTCCGTAAAATTTACGAAGGGATGATTTCAACTTCACCATTTGGAACTCTTGGTTTAATAGCTTCCTTGTGAGCAGTAACCCTCTATCAAGAAAATCATGATAGGAAATGCAAGCACGGGAATATCGTATCAATTGGGAGATATATACCCCGTATGCAGGTGCTGCTGGAATGTTGCTACTTAGAAATGGAAAGTTCACAATTGGAAAGCTGAAATCATCTCTTTTGTCGTAAAGTTTTGTCTTCAACCGACCCTCTTTGTCAATTTCTAGATGTAAGTCAAGATATGAAGCCGACTTAACTGTATCTGTAGTATCCTTTATCTCCAATTCGATGGGATAGATGCGATCCACATAGTCACCAAATTTTGAATTGTTTAGTGAAAGAACGTCATCTATATAGCGGAAAGTAGAGTTAAAGGATATTGCTAACTTCTTATCTTTCTTCCTAAGAAGTTCCTGCATGAAGTCAGCCTCATAATAATAAAGAAACAAGTCAGCAAGTAGAGGGGCACAGTTTGTTCCCATTGGGATGCCGACAGTCTGTTGAAAAACACGTCCTCCGAACGTAACAAATATGTTGTCAATCAAGAAATCAAGCATCTTGATAATATCGGTTTCAGAGAATTTTTTGTTTGAATCAGAATGGTTCTTTACAAAGTATGATTTATCCCTCCCTAAGACAAGATACTTGTATCTACGTTGACCATTCTTTTTTATGAAGCAAAGTAATACCAACTCTTTTAATTTTTCTTTTAGTTTGGAATGTGGAATACTTGTGTAAAGAGTAGAAAAGTCAAATGTTTTAATACTGTTACAAGATGAAAGAGAGTTAGATTGTATGTACTATCAAAAGGTCTTTGGAATTTTTAAGTATCCACATCTGATTCACGCCACCTCTAGAATAGGCAGTTTCACAATAACTTTGAAGCCCGTCTTTGATTGCTGATAAAATGGATGTTAATAATTTAGAAAGGGGTTTCGTAGAGCACTTGGAAGACCCAGCAATATACCGTTGTTTGTAAGGACACTTATGTAGTTTAGGTATCCAATACAGTGATGGAAGATCCAGTTCTTCATCTTTGGTTGAAATACCAAAGGAACAAAGAACAGACCTATGATTATCCAGGATTTCCTCTTTGGTAAGTGTCGTGAGGGTATATGTTGGGTTTCCAAGTGAGTTGTCTATACCTAATTCGTTTATCAAGCAATTAATGTAATGACTTTTACAGATAAAAACGATGTTATTTGGGGCTTTGTCTGCGGGGACAACAACATATTCATCATGGAGGTCAGATAGGTGTTTAGCAACATTTGGATCTTTGAAGATTGACGTAGCATGGGCATTGATGGACCCATTCAGTTTCTTAATTCTGATTTGTATTAACGACCTCACTGCCTTAATCCATTCGGATAGAGTGTCTACGTCTTCCTTCTCGCGCTTAGCCCATTGCCTGGCATAATCCTCGACTGAATCCATCAAAATTTTAAAGTTGTGTTTCCAATTGATGGATTTAGGCTCACGATATTTCGGACCTTTCGATAACACGTTTCGTAGAGAAGTGTTATTAACAATGTTAAGGTCACCGGTAATAACGTGGCCAGCAGGATTATATGTGAATTGGGAACTAGCACAAGTGCAATCAGGAGGTTTAGACTTGAAGTCGTCAATATCGAGATCCTGCAAAACGCGTTTGTAATTGAAAATTTTAGTTGCAATAGGTTTGGTATAGGTATAAGAAATTATTGGTACAGACTGGTCTTTGAAATAAGGAGGTATTTTCGATTGAACTAATTTATGATGAAGGATATTGCCTAGGTTGACGCCATCGAGACCTTTGTTGGCAAAGGAAAGATTTAGAAAAGATCTTTTCTCTTTTTCATCTTTTCCAAAGCGAACTGGCTTGAAAAGTCTGTGACTAGCAATATCCGAAATTATAGCTTGTAGTTTGTATTGGTTTGAATGAGGGTTTGTTACAGTGGATTCCAACCATAAATTGAACAGAGAATGAAGTTTTGAAAGGGGTAATGAATAAAGTTTCGTGCGAATGTGATGAATACCTAACGGTTTTTGTATGCATGGCAGCAAGTCATTAATAGAGACATCATGCAGAGAGGGTGATGTATAATGACGATGGCCATGACTACGTCTACGTCGAGGAGTCGAGTTGAAAATATTCATCACATTCACCGAGTTACACGAAGGACTAGATAGAATACCTATACCATCAATTTTGTCATTGCAGCCATACGGTGTTGCAGTTCCCAATTGTCTAATCCAGTAGTCTTCTTTTTGTCTACGGAGAGTCGTTGAAAGATTAGGATTGTTCGAGCTATGGTATATTTTTTTCAATAATTCGAACTGTCATAGAAACGATGGAATGATCGGGCTGATTGAAATGCTGGTATAGAATGTCGTTAGCATTGAGGTTAATGTCTGATCTATGACCGCACATACGTTTGTTTAGCCTTCCTTTCGTTTCACCGACGTATACCAAGCCGCAAAGGTTGCACTCTAATCCGTAGACGACATTTATCGATTTACAATTCAGATCATCGTAACTTCTGGTAAAATATGACTTCTTGGTCAAATTGCTAGTGAATTCAGCATCTGTAATTAAAATAGCACAAGTTTTGCAGCCTTTGGTCTCACATTTTGAAATGCGACAGTGTTGTACTGTGTCATCAAAAACCAAAATGTCTTTAAGGAGAACTGAACAAGGCTGTATATGTGTAATATTGCTGTTGTCACTAGGACGATGATCTGAATGAGTCGTGTTTGGGTTATTTGTCATGTCTGGTGATGAGGGGACACCTGCCGTATCAGACGACACCGTGTCCATGGTGACGTCTGTTTCGGACCTTTTTATACTGGGCGACGTCCGAGCCAGTTTCCTGTTAGTTCTTCGTAAGTTCATGCAATTGTAGTTTTGCTACTGGGCGGATGATGTCCTCGGGGACAAAATGTCCACCAGCAGAGACATCGACCCAGTGGTAATAAAAGAGGGACGAAAGACACCAAAGGGACAGTCAAACTCGTAAATCTAAAACAAACTGACAACGCCATGGCTAAAAATGAAAAAGACAAACAGAAAAACAATAGTACACATGACACAACATGGAAAACTAAAGAATAAACAACACGAACCCCACCAAAAACTAGGGGTGATCTCAGGTGCTCCGGAAGGGTAAGCAGATCCTGCTCCACATGCGGCACCCGTCGTGTTGCTTATGTGATTACAAATCCGGTAAATAGTCTAATTCGGTAGGTCAAATTCATGAAAGGGAAGGGGATTGTAGTTACGACGTAAGGAACATATCCGATATCATTTGTGAAACGGTCATTCCATAACGGTCAACCAACTCGTGATGGCGTCCGTAAAATTTACGAAGGGATGATTTCAACTTCACCATTTGGAACTCTTGGTTTAATAGCTTCCTTGTGAGCAGTAACCCTCTATCAAGAAAGTCATGATAGGAAATGCAAGCACGGGAATATCGTATCAATTGGGAGATATATACCCCGTATGCAGGTGCTGCTGGAATGTTGCTACTTAGAAATGGAAAGTTCACAATTGGAAATCTGAAATCATCTCTTTTGTCGTAAAGTTTTGTCTTCAACCGACCCTCTTTGTCAATTTCTAGATGTAAGTCAAGATATGAAGCCGACTTAACTGTATCTGTAGTATCCTTTATCACAGCTCTTGAGCAGTTGAATAACTGTAGGTTTATAGAGGAATGTACAATAACATTAGTTTAGGAACATATTTGTACATTATCATATCGGTAGCATATATGAGTATAAATAAAGGTAACAGTAGTATATCGCTGTTTGAAATTCATAAATCGATTGAGAAAAAAACAAATCCGGGTTACAAACTAAAACTGAGGGAAACAAACCAAATTAAGAGGAGAATATAAGAACAACGACACAACAGAAACACTAAAATGCAACACACAGCGAAACAAACTATAACATGGCAATGGCCATTTTCTTGACTTCGTAGGTTGGGTGGGTTGAACCTGGTTTTGTGGCTAGCCAATGTTAGAAATAACATTTAAATGACATCATTTCATGACAGGATAAAATAAATATTGTGAAAAGTGAACAAAGCTAGCGTTATTAACGTACTTAAATTAAGATGAAGATAACTTCTTAAATGTAACCTTAATATAAGAGTATATATGAAAGTATGATTCCACCTGAGGATTTAATTTTTAAAATGCAGTCCAAAGTCGGACAGCATTATCTTGGCCGCACAGTTTTTTGTTGTTGTTATTGCTGTATTAAGGTATCATGGGTGTATACCTCTTTTCTTTGAACTTTTAACTTTAAAGTGAAAACAAGCTGCTATAATTTATCAATACTTCCTTTAAAAATTAAAAAGAAAAGAATGGGTATAGTGCATTAGGCCGAGTTAAAACAAATACTTTGAAACTGAAATATCCCACATGTTCTGTAAGCAAGCGGCATCTTAGAGTAAGAAAACAGACTAGTTGACCCGCAGTCAGAATCATGATAGGCGGACATGTCTGACTGTTGACAGTTATCTTTTTAACTAGCACCTAGCGCAACATGCTGGTTAAAGCATGTTCATACTCATATGACATCAAGATGTTCTCGTTCTGAATGCCATTAATTTGTCACTGGACGTTATACAGCCATCGTCTAGCCAACAATGGACGATGGTTGTATTGTGTTGAAATTGTGTTTATATTTATTGACTATATATCTGTTTTGTGAGAAACAAATGGTAATACCTTGTATATAGCCACAAGGTGTAAGTAGTTATATTCAGGCTACATGACATAAAGACACACCCCTCGAAAAAAAATAATAAAAAAAAAATATTAGCAATTTAATTCGTTTTTATTAATTTTATTTGTAATTAAAACATTATTGAAAAAACTAACCTTATTAGAAAGTAATATCAATCATATAAATTCTTCCTGTTCTAAATTCAAAGGAGAGTCATTGTGCATGTAAATAATAATCAACACAAATTTGTTCCTAGGTGACAGACAACTATAATGTTAAAAACCTATTCATCCTATCATCTACCTTAACTAGCTGATGCATGTATTTATAATATCTGTTGAAAATTTATATTGATTACTTTCTCAATGAATAATATTGTATGGTTTAATGCTTTTCTGTATTTCATTTAACAGGTGACTAAAACTCGTTGATGAAAACGAATTCGATTTTAATTCTACGTAGAAAACGATGCTTGGAAACAACCCATAGTGATACAATTTTTCCTTGATTAAAAAAGTTTACCTGATACGTTTTCCAAGTAAAAAACAAGGTCAATAAAATCCTAACTAAAAGATAATTACTATAACAAGTAGTAAACAGTAAGTGCAGCAGCACTTATATGATAACATAAAATGAATTATATGAAATATCTACTAGAGTACACAAGCTGAAATGCCTCGCCTGCTTTACTGACAATTTGTTTTATACTGAAAGTCTTTAAGATCAAGGTTTTACTATATATGAGTCTTGGTATTATAAATATACAAATAATATGGATAAATACAGTGGGACTTAATACGTTCAGACCGTGATGGCCGATTCCATTTGTGCATGAGTGGCCTTTCTTGCAGTACTTCCTTAATT
This sequence comes from Mytilus trossulus, assembly GCF_036588685.1. Lineage (NCBI taxonomy): Eukaryota > Metazoa > Mollusca > Bivalvia > Mytilida > Mytilidae > Mytilus > Mytilus trossulus. The sequence goes on along the minus strand of NC_086375.1, from coordinate 93,557,308 downwards.
TTGAGTCTTGATATGATCCAGCATTGGATTGATAAAAACTTTTTTGAATTTTTGGTCCTCAATGCTCTTCAACTTTGTACTTGTTTGGCTTTATAACTATTTTGATCTGAGCGTCACTGATGCGTCTTGTGTACATGAAACGCGCGTCTGGTGTATTAAATTATAATACTGGTACCTTTGATAACTATTTACACAACTGGGTCGATGCCACTGCTGGTGGACGTTTCGTCTCTGAGTGTATCACTAGCCTAATAGTCAGTACTTCGGCGTTGACATGAATATCAATGATATGGTCATTTTAAAAAAAATCCTGTTACAAAACTTATTTTTGTTTAGAAAAACTAAAGATTTTCTTATCCCGGGAATATATTACATTAGACGTATTTGGCACAACCTTTTTGGAATTTTGGGTCCTCAATGCTCTTCAACTTTGTACTTGTTTGGCTTTATAACTATTTTGACCTGAGTGTCACTGATGAGTTTTATAAAGACGAAACGCACGTCTGGCGTATTAAATTATAATCTTGGTACCTTTGAAAACTATTTACACCACTGAGTCGATGCCACTGTTGGTGGACGTTTCGTCCCCGAGGGTATCACCACCCAGAAGTTAGTACTTCGGCGTCGACATGAATATCAATGATAGATTATTATATGATGCCGCGGGATCTTGTCGTAGTCCTTTTCATTCCGAGAAGATATTTTGAAAGCTCACTTTTTCATTCTAATAATTCTTATATGATTTGCATATTTATATATACTTGAATTTGTTTGTACCATATTCCCTTCATATAATGTTGTCATTTAAGCTGTATATTTAACACTACCATAAAGAGCTGATGTTTGGCTAGCCACACAACCATGTTCAACCCCCATTTTTTTCTTAAAATGTCCTGTACCAAGTCAGAACTATGACAGTTGTTATCTTATAGTTCGTTTCTGTGTGTGTTGCATGGTCTTTTGTTTTTGTTGCACTTCAGTGTGTCTGTTGTTTCGTTGTTTTTCCTCTTAAAGTTGATGTGTTTCCCTCGGTTTTAGTTTGTAACCCGGATTTGTTTTCTCTCAATCGATTTATGACTTTTGAGCAGGGGTAAACTACTGTGGCCTTTATTTAACATTCTTTGATGTGCTAAAAACTTTTTTGACCAGCTCTTTTATCGCAGTTTTTTTTCTTTCTCTTTTCTAATTTACAACTTTTAGATATCTTCAAATAACAGTCGACCGCCACTCGGTTCTTCATTATTAGAGTGTAAAGTTATTGTCAGTTCGTCAAAAAATAATAAGCTCATCATATCCTTATTGATTCAGGGCTATCATAGGTACTGTTCTCAAATTTCAAATGAAAGATCTTTTTCTCCGTTGATTATTCATAAGCTTGAAGAAAATATTTTGGTAACCTTACAAAACAGGGCTTCTATTGCTGTCCTTCATCTCAAAACTTTTAAACCCACTTTATTAGAAATTTGATGGATATACTATATCTCCTTATTTTTATTTTTTAATCAACAACTCCTACAGTTTACAACACCTGAGTCTTTTTAACATAAGCTCTTATCACTGAATTGTTCATGACTTACGATCAATCTTAATCATATTTTTTTGTGTGAAACCGACTGCAGATTTCCATAATTTATTTTTTTGGGGGGTATCCAAATCCTACAAGTCAATATCAACATTGACTCCTCAGACATATCACTGCAAGTCAATATCAACATTGACTCCTCAGATATATCAAGTCAATATCAGCATTTACTCCTCAGACATATCAAGTCTTTAGATATAGGAAGATGTGGTGTGAGTGCCAATGAGACAACTCTCCATCCAAATAACAATTTAAAAAGTAAACCATTATAGGTTAAAGTATGGCCTTCAACACGGAGCCTTGGCTCACACCGAACAACAAGCTATAAAGGGCCCCAAAATTACTAGCGTAAAACCATTCAAACAGGAAAACCAACGGTCTAATCTTTATAAACAAAACGAGAAACGAGAAACACGTATATATTACATAAACAAACGACAACTACTGTACATCAGATTCACATTGTCCACATTTGTTCTTCTCTTTAAATACTTCTTTTTTTGCAAATTCTATTGTGTTTAAAGGCTGCTGAAAAGATTATATTTATTCACAAACTTTTAATAATGGTTGAAATAAACTTTATTTTTAAACTTCAATACAAAATAATGTATAGAAAACAAAACAATATAAATCTCATACACAATGAAGCGATTGTCTTCACTCCTAGGGATGATTTATAAAATTCTCTTATAAAAAATCATAATATACATATTGTGATTAAGAAACTTCTACAAGGATTTCAAAATATACAAATATAGTAAGGATTTATTATAATATGCTTGTGTCTCTGCTCAAAATACTTAAAACATAGAGATGAATACATAAACAGGGGACTTATATGTAAAACATAAAATACAAAGGAAAAATTAGTGAAAAATGTTTCATTTTTAGATGATCATAAAATGACAAAAGCAAAAAATATATAACTGCTTGTTTGTGTTAGTGACTAAATATTTTTCATTGTGATATTGCAATAATTTACTTTAATTTTTTGGTAAAATTAGTCATTTCTTGAAAAAAAATCGAAATGAAAGCATATTTCAGAGCAGTTGGCGAATATGTTCTTGCTAATTTCTTTACCATTCTACATTATTTGACATTATTTCAAATAAAAAGTTAATTATCATCATAAGATTTACTGCATCAATCAATCTTAATATTAAGGGTACACAATACCTAATCAGCTTATACTATATTCTGGTCAAAGGTGGAGAAAGCAAAATAGATGATTTTATTTTTAGCAATTTTAGTGTTCAATCATTGATTTAGTACAATTACCTAATACATGAATGGACAAGTTATTGTACCATTTTATCATGATAATACATTAGATGGTATCATTGTGCACATCCTTCTCGTTCAAGAAATAAACTCTTTTTCCCTTCTCCTTACTTTTAGAAGTGGTCAATTACGCTGTTTAAATTTCTATTCATTGGCTTTTAATAGATCTTGAAATTTTCAAAACATTTATAAAATATTTAAAATAACAAACCTTTTTGCAATTCAGGGGTTTCAATTTAATCAAAATATAATAATATTTTTTCTTCTTCTAATAAACTGAAGAGAAAGAAAAATATTTAAAAATGATCAATATATAAAAAGACCAAATATCTGTATCAAAATATTTGTTTTTTTCAATGTGTGCATCAGACAAATTAATAAAAGTAAATGAAAAATATATGATTATAAACAAATTGCTGGGGATTTGATCTCTCATACACAGATAATATAAATTAAGTTTTATAATTTTAATGTTTCTCTTTGTTTTGTAAGTTAAAGTCAGTATTTGTCATATTATTTTCAAGAGGGGAAATACTTCATGAATGTAATCTCATGTGTGTGCTAAAAAATAATTACATCTAAATTATTGCTCGTAGAATGCACAATACTCAAACATATTCCAACACAAATTTTAAAAGAAGAACTGTAAAAACTGTTGCATTGGGTATTTGGTTTACGACTGCCTTTAAAATAGATAGTAAATATTCAAAACATTACCATACCATACCAGTGTATAATAATAACACATTAGTTAATTATAAAATATGTATTTTCTAACAAAATTGGTGGTAACCAGTATGCAAAATTGTTTGTGTTAAATAAAATATATTGAACTGAATATATTGTGGTCAAGTTTACTGGCTAAGTGTTACTGTTTAATTTATCAACATTTTACATGTGGTCACTCAAAAAATAATTTTCTGACTCTTCACATTTATTTATTTCATTTCTTTAATTTCAGAGATCATCTATTACAGATGTTGTTGACAAAATAGATATTTGTATGAATTAGTACTTTTAGCGGTTAAAAGCTCTATAATGACCCTCTAAATAAGAGATCACTCGTGTTACTGTTAAATACTATTATTGAAAGGAAGACAACATTACAGCAGTATTCAATAGCTTAGAAAACCAATCTACTTGACAAATAATTCACATTTTATACAAACAAACATAATAATTGTCCTTATTCAATGTCAAATGAAAACACAATATTGCAATTTCTATTATTTCAAGAAATGTCTACATGCATTTGACCACAAACAGCATGTGTTCAGAGAAAGTAGTCTATTATGTGTCTTTGCAAGCTTAAGTTTTGAAGCATAATAAACCAGTAATAACTTAATTTTTATACCTATTGTACACTCAGTAGTAAATACAGTAAATTCTAAGTCTAATATAGTCAATTGCAATTGCCCTGTATCAGCCATCCATGATGATTTTGATATCAGTCACAGTTGCAAAGGCTTCATCAAACTCCTTATATGTATTTCGTCATGGAACATGAATAAGAGTTTTCTTGAGGTATATTATAAATGGCTATTTAATAGATCTTGAAATTTTCAAAACATTTATAAAAGGATATTTGTAAGTAACTTGATAGTAGTTCTACACTGTATTTTAAGTAGACATCCATTGTCTGGTTGTTTTCTACCAGTAAGCTGGTGTGGAAACAACCTTCATTTTGTTATCAGTTCTGGACATTACCTGAAAAAGCAGTCCATAACTATATATCACAGAGTTACTACAAACAACAGTACATTTTAATGTACAGAGATCTTGTTTATACTGATTGATTCATCATAAAATATAATAAAATAAAAGATAATGCACATAAAATTTTGATTTACAGATAAATATGTTAACTTACATCTTTTTATTATTTCTGAAATATACATGTACGTGTTTAGCCTAATTTCTAATGGTTTATAGTGGGAAGAAATTATGTACTTTATATATTTCCAATAATCCATCAAAATTAGAACATGAGGGTAGCTTTCCTTATCACAACCTGTTTTGAGAATCATGTAACAGAGATAAGATTGAGTGTATATTTTCTATTTATGCTTAAAGCTTTAATAAACAAGGAATTTTAAATTAAGTAAATATGCAACACTGTTTTATTAATATCACAAGAGTTATCTCTCTTACAACATTAGTATAAATGGAGTCATCTCCTCATTGTATATTAAGTTTTCTAATGTCGACACAACCTCCAAAATCCTGACAGTACTTCAAATAAACTGTAAATTTAAAAAACTAAAGCTTGTCTAGAATTTAACATAATTTACTACTGAGAGTAAAAAGACTGTCTACTTCTCACCAAACACAAATGTTCTTCATATTAAAAGAGGTATTTAGTATAAAATAATGCTATCAAAAAACAGTCCCTCATTCACCATCAAGGGTAACCGAGGAAAATAAACACAAAGTTACAATACAAGCCAAACTATTCTTATTGTTCTAAGGATTTTTGATCACAACTTTTAATCTCTCTTTGTCTATTTATATAAAAAATTCAGAAAAAATATCACATATTTATATTATTTTAAGTAGAAAATATCAAAAAACAATATTTGGTTAAAATAATATTTAAAAATTGAGATTTAAAACAATACAACCAATCATTGGCACAAAATAATAAAGATTTTATAAATATATCAGTCTATGTACATTTATATAAACGGTAAAAACAGAGGATTTGTAGAGTTATTGAAAATGATTCCTGAAGTTTACAAGAAAGAAAGAATAGTGAAGAACACATCTTAATCTTCATTGGTAAGTAACTATGTGTACGCACAATACATGTGAAAATAAGAGGAGACAGCAACCCAGCAATAAAATACAAACAATTGACAAGTGCCTAGACCATATACCACTAAATTGATGACAGACTTCACATCTGCCACTAAATTGATGATAGACTTCACATCTGCCACTAAATTGATGACAGACTTCACATGTTTTTAATACTTAAAGTAGCACTATGAAGGGATATAAAAACAAATAAATAAGCTATATATTATATTCAAAATATGGATGAACCAATATTAAATATAAAATTAGTAAAAGTTATCTAAAATAGGATCTTCACAGAGATTATTCATCAATGAAATCATTCACACTGACAAAACAAAACTTTTAAATAATCTTTTTCACAAAAAAACTATAACTAGGCTGGATCATACATTGTCTTTAAAGCTCTTTCACATTCAAAACACATATGATATATATAATGATAATATAACAAACTCAAATTAATGGAATTCATGTTATTATTAGATTCATTCCAGTGTCTACAGACTACATCTTTTATAAAATATAAAAAATTTAAGAATCACAGATTTGATGGCCATATTCACTCTAACATATAAATGGCAATCATTTGATTTATTTTCGGAAACCAATTAACATTTTACAAAAATTTAGCATCCTTATAAGATATAAGCTCTAATTCGAACATAAAGGTATTAATGGAACTTAGATTGATGCAGTAATAATATTTGTGTTTCTAATTACGAATTAGAAAATTCACAGACTTTTATTGTTTTTATATAAATAAGAAAAATCAATGTCCAACATAAATTTAAGTGCACATGTTTCTAAATTAATATTGTAAGCATAACCTAAAGGGATGAGCCCATTTTTTTTGTCGGTCAAGTTCATGTTTTTAAATTAATCTTGTAAGCATAAGACAAAAGTCCAGATATTTTATGAGAAAAAATTGCAAAATTCATACAAAAATGGATCCAACTTAGAAAGGTCTTAAAACAGACGAAAATATTAAAAAATCATTAAAAATATCCTATAAACATGGTAAAGAGTAAAATCAGGTTGCCAGGTAACAATATTATAACATTTCTTTTTGTCTGATATTAAAGATATAAAGACATAAAATATCTTAACCTTCTTGACAACTTACAAGGGGACTCTACACAGCTAATTAAAATAAATGAAGTGTTTGCATTATAATCACTGGTTGTTTTGAATTTGAAAACTGCTGACATCCAGAAAAATATGCTTTAATTCCTATACCATCATTTCTTCTTTCAAATTTTTGCATTCTAAAAATTTGAAGAGTAGCTGAAAGCATATTTTTTCCAAAGACAACTGGAATAGGTCATTGATATTCTGTTTCTATTCCATAATCCTGATTGTCTAAATAAGGGTCACATTATAAACTCTATATTGAGAATATCAATGAATAGCATGCACATTGGAATACCAAAGAAATCCTTCAAAAAATTGATGTCACAGAAAATTATAATTCCATTTGAATTGCCTAGATGTATGACCACTAACAATGGACACAAATGCCACTAACAATGGACATAGATGTATGACCACTAACAATGGACACAGATGTATGACCACTTATAATGGACATAATAAATTGCTGCCACTGTCCATATTATTCTACGAGTACCAGGCGAGATCAGAATTCTTGGAACGGTTCTATTTCAGCTTCTGTAGCTGCTGGTACGGAGTTAATGTCAGTTTCTGGATATTCATCAAAGTTCTTAGTGTCACCAGCATGAGATAACTTTGGAACAACAGGGGGCTGAAATAAAAAGATGGACTTGTTATTTGACTATATGTGGACTTTTTATATATATATATATATGGCAATCAGTTTGTATTCATACAATATGACAACTTCCAACAGCCTTCATATGGTTTCCCTGTATAAGTAGTAACATATCATTAAAGATGCTCAACTATTATTCATCTGTGTAAATTCACTCATTTTTCCTAGTTATCTGTTTACTCTTTCAATATATATAATGAAAATAATGTGAGTATAATTCATTACCACTATTAAGTCAGACTTAAGGCTTTCCTAATATAAATAAATACCAAGAAAAATAGACAATCAGAAATTAAATCACAGCAAAATTAGCTGGACACAGCAAAAAACAAATTATCACTGTAAATGAGTTTGTTAACAGTACATTTTTCTCCATCCATCAGATTTTTTATAAACAATGTGACTGTACTCACAGTTAATTTCCTGTCTCAACATTGTGATTGTACTCACTGTTAATTTCCTGCCAAAAATGTGATTGTACTCATCTTTAATTTCCTGTCTTAACAATGTGATTGTACTTACAGTTAATTTCCTGTCTTTAAAACAATGTGATTGTACTCACAGTTAATGTCCTGTCTTAACAATGAGATTGTACTCACTGTTAATGTCCTGTCTTAACAATGAGATTGTACTCACTGTTAATGTCCTGCTAACAATGAGATTGTACTCACTGTTAATGTCCTGTCTTAACAATGAGATTGTACTCACCATTAATGTCCTGTCTTATCAATATGATTGTACTCACCATTAATTTCCTGTCTTAACAATGTGAGTGTACTCACAGTTAATTTTCTGCCAACAATGTGATTGTACTCACAGTTAATTTCCGGCTAACAATGTGATTGTACTCACCTTAATGTCCTGTCTTAACAATGTGAGTGTACTCACAGTTAATTTTCTGCCAACAATGTGATTGTACTCACAGTTAATTTCCGGCTAACAATGTGATTGTACTCACCTTAATGTCCTGTCTTAACAATGTTAGAGTACTCACTGTTAATTTCCTGCGAAAAATGTGATTGTACTCATCTTTAATTTCCTGTCTTAACAATGTGATTGTACTCACAGTTAATTTCCTGTCTTTAAAACAATGTGATCGTACTCACCGTTAATTTCCTGGCCACCACTTCTTCCCAAACAATATTCTTAAACCATTTATGTCTTTTACAATCTTCTGTCCCATTCTATTGAAGAAAAATACATTATCATGCTTGTTAAATTATGACGTTTTGTATATTGTATTTAAATGAGTATGTTGTGTTTTGTCTTATAAATATCCTGTCTGTAACATGTCAAAGACTCAAACAACAATTTCAAGTTTTTTGGTTTTTTTTAAGGAGTTAAATCTGTGGACCAGAGGTAAATCATAAGACAACAGTCAGTCAGAAATCTGTTTTTATTGCCTTTTATGACTAACATCCACTTCATCTGGTTGGAAAGATGTCTCATTGGCACTTCTTCATTTGAAAAGAAATTTAATTAACTCTCTTTTGAATCATTTTTCATTTGTCACTTTGTTATGCAACTTGGGATTTGTTCATTGTTGAAGGCAGTATAGTGACCTATAGTTGGTACTTTCTGTGTCATTTGGGCTCTTGTGAAGAGTTGTCTCATTGGCAATCATACCGGATCTTCTTTTTTTATATCAAACTTCCCATCATTTTGTGAATCAGTCGTGCAAAATAAAATCCTGACAATCTGGATTTTTTACCTTTTAAGGTAAACTGTAGGAAGATAATTAAGAACATAACCTACAAGCCTTTAACTAGACAAGTATAACTAGACAATTATAATACATTTAATTTTTACTTTACTGCACCAGATATGCCAAAGATATTTATTCCCTACGTTATGATATTGTACTTGTATATGTTAGCGGCAATAAGAGAAATTAGGCATTAAGCTTAAATCCTAGGCAATAAGCTAACGCCTAGGCATTAAGTTATTGCCTGAAATTTCCAGGCATTAAGCTTATTGCCTGAAATTTGGTGATGATTATTCATCCTATTGCCGAACATGATTTTAGGCAATAAGTGAAATTTTAGAATTTAGGTGTTTTTAGTGATTTTTCTTGAAATAAAGTATTTTCTTAATTATATTCCTAATATTAATATACGTTTATCGGACAAATCTTCAAATTTTAGTACTTTTCTTATTTAAAACAGAATTAACTCATACTTTTTTGTGGAAGTACAAAAAATAAAAAGGATTTAAAAAAGTGATTGTATCCCATAAAAAAAGGGGAGATTCTATATAATCCTTATAATAATTATTTGAAAATGTTTACACTTCACTGGTCAAGCTGGTTTGAACTGGTCAAAAGTAGACAAAATTAAGATATGATTTTTTGCTCATACCATTTTATTGGATAAGTAAATTTTCTTTGTTAAAATATTTGTTAAATGCCCTCAGGCCATCTTGTCTTTTTCACTTCTTTATCTGGATTATTCGCATTAAGTGACACCATGTCTATTGAGGAAAAATTTCTTGAATCTTTGAGGTCTAAATTCGAATCAGGGAAAACAAGGAGCATATACCCTAGAGTAAAGTACCATGATCTTTTGGCAAAGATTAAACTTTTGGAATCATCAGAAAAGAAATTGACAAAAGATTACTACAATTTAAGAAGGTATGACATTTTTAATATTGGTGGTTTTGAAAGGTTGATAACTAAAGTCAGCGAGAATGACGAGGGAAATTTCAAAATTTATGTCTTCCTAGAGGAACTCTATGGTATTTTGGAAAAGGCACATAAAGAAACTGGTCATGGCGGCAGAGATCGCATGATAAAACAACTAAATAATGGATATGCTAACATTTCACGTGATGCAATTGAATTATTTCTGTCACTTTGTGAAAATTGCAATATGAAAAAAAAACATATAGGGAAAGGCGTAGTAGTGAAACCCATTTTATCTAAAGACTTTAACAGTAGAGGACAAGTTGATTTGATGGATTTTCAATCAAACCCAGATGGAAACTATAAATTTATTATGGTATTTCAAGACCACCTTACAAAATTTTGTAACATTAAAGCCCTTACCTCAAAATGTGCATCAGAGGTGGCTTTTAATCTAATTGATATTTTCACAATTTTTGGTGCGCCCCATATACTGCAAAGTGACAATGGTCGGGAATTCACAGCTTTGGTCATATCCGAGTTAAAATTAATGTGGCCAGAACTTGTTATCGTTCATGGGAAACCGAGACATCCCCAATCACAGGGTAGCATTGAGCGATCAAATGGAGATATCCATGACATGCTAACTGCATGGCTGAGGGACAATGAATCAACAAAGTGGTCAATTGGTATCAAGTTCGTCCAGATTCAAAAGAATTCAGCTCTAAACAAAGGCATTGGACGGTCCCCCTATGAAGCTTTATTTGGTAAATGTGCAACAGTTGGATTAACATCAGAAACCAAAATTCCGAAAGAAATATTGATGACCTTAGAAAAGGAAGAGGACTTACTTAAGCTCCAGACAGAGTCTGTAAATGATCAACCTGTAACTGAAAATAAAACAGAAAACATTGTCCATGCCTCTGATATACCAGAATCTATTGCAGAACCAAATGTGGAACCTTCTACTCCAATCACTGATGAAACAGTAAGTTGAAAAAAGTACTCAGAAATATTAAAAAAACAACAACAAAAAAACGACTCTTTAATCCTGGCGGGAGCTTGAACTTAAGTACTTCCATGTAATATATAACAGATAAACCACAGGAATGATATTCGGAGCTTAAGAAAAAAAGAGACTATAAGTTTTTGTTGAAGGCCGTATGGTTACCTATAGGTCTTATCTTATATACTATCCTGTCTCTGGCGGACAGTTGTCCAATTGATAAGCATACCACATCTTCGAATTTTTAAATTGAGTGTTAAGTCAAACGATCATTTTGAACAAAACTTCATTACCACAAAACTGTAATTAAATTTTAAAAACTGATGTATGACCACACCAAATGATTGTTTTTCCCTTATTATTTATGGAAACTATTTTTCAGGATGTCTTAAAGTGCTATGTATGTGAAAAGGATACATCTGGAGCTCATATGTGTAGTAAATGTGATAAACACATTCATGTTATATGTGGTACTACTGTTAGTGAAGAGGGATACGGTTCAAAGGTGGTATGTCCAAATTGTAAAATTGATACCAACAGAGTTCGACATCGTTCTGGAGCCATGGACAGTCAACTGAAGCAGGCAAACACTATGATAGCCAGGAGCAAAAAGGAACTAGGGACGGCAGAAGTTGGGCAAACAGTTGCCGTACCAATACCTATGTTTGACAGAGGGAAGGGTGACAGTAGAAATTTACTCGGCCGAGTCATTGAGGTAAGATATTTAATCAAAAGTTGACTGCATCATTAAAATATCATGTTTATTAAATACTAAACAGAAAGAAAACAAGAAAAGTAATTATGTTTATATTAATGTAGGAAGTGGGTTATGGGACCAGGCCCCTCCCCCACATTTTGAAAAATCCAGGATCTGCACCTGACGAAAATCAGATGCGTATTAATGCCACAAAGACAGTTGAAAATCACCATATGCAACACTAATTCATTTCATAATTCGCAAAATGCAAATACCTAATTAATTCTACTCTCAGAAATAATTCTTTATCGATATTTTAATGAAAAAAATCAAACTGCCTGCAAAAGAATTTTATCTGTTTATTTTTTCAGGTCAATGATAAGGGCAATGCTGTTGTGGCTACAAGATTTGGACAACTTCAAGGAACATTTGGAACAAATGAGATGGGAATATGTAAACAAAATTTAATTCTGGAAGAGGAAATTAATTGTGAAACAACTTTAAGTGTACGTGAGGCAGCAACCCATCAGTCATTATCCGGAGGTCAAGGATTTTTCAAATGTTCTTGTAAAACTAAATGTTTAAGTAACCGGTGCAAATGCAAGAAAAACGGGAGAAAGTGCAATAGTCGGTGCCATAGTTCTACAACTTGTGATAACAAATGATTTTAACACAAATTTGTATCAAGTTTTCATGTTTTATAAGTAATATTTGACGAGTTTTAATATAAAAACATATCTTATCTGTGATTTTATTTCCAGGAGATGACATTTTAAACTTCAGTTCTCGTAATTTTATTATGTAACAAATGTATAATTTTTATTTTTAATTGAATAAATGTCTTTTATTTACTCGCATTTATACTTTAGGCATTAAGCTTAATGCCTGGACACATTTTTCAGGATTTAAGCTTAAATCCTAGGATTTAAGACTAATGCCTAACTTCATTTAGGCATTAGACTTAATGCCTAGGCGTTAGCTTATTGCCTAGGATTTAAGCTTAATGCCTAATTTCGCTTATTGCCGCTAACATATATACACCTACCTTCATGTTACCCAGTCGCTTTGTTCTGTCCTGGACTAATAGCTTCTTTATAAGATCTCTGTCAATAGATTAATATATCATATAATTAGTACTTATACAGAAGTTTTGTATATCTAAAGAGGTTTTTTTCTCCGGTCTGTATCATCTACCCTGTATCCGCCCTCGGGACTAATATTGGTTTCTCATGGTGATGCAGGATTGAAGACAAAGAAATCTTAACATGAGGTTTGCTAGTCATTCTAAATATTTAAGAAAAAGTTCATAGACTAGTTGGCCTGATCTGTTATGGTTGAATTTCATCCCTAGTGTAAGTGGGGGGGGGGGGGGGGGGGGGAATGCTTCAGATACTTTCTTTCTACTTCAAAAAAGCTTCTGTCCAAGTTTAGTAAAATTCTGTGAATGTTTGACAAAACATTTCTCAAAAAACTTTAACTGAATACAAATTTAAGGAAACTAATATTACTACTCTATGGTTGCTATGTCCTTCCTATTTATCTTTTGTTACAAAAGAAACAAAAACATTGGAAAAAATTAAATTTATAACGGTAATAATTTTTGTATTTTTATCAGTTGCAATGCATTATGAATTAAATAAAACTTGCTATGGCTTACTTAGCTACAGGGTCTAAATGTCTGGGCCATTCTATTTTTCCCTCCAAAATCTTCTCATAAATCTTGAAAGTATTTTCATCAAAGAATGGTGGATAACTACAATGAAAGCAAAAAAATATGATTATTTATATATCCTTTATAATCGTTTGAAAATACATTTTTCGATGTTCTACAATAGGAACTTAGTTGACCACAGATAACAAAAGTTTATAAACAGATCCTCATGACAGCTTAATTCAAATCCTCCTTTGGCAATAAACAGAGAAAAGTAACCTTCAAAATCAATCTATAGTTTTTATCTTGCAAAAATCTACGAACAAATAAACCTAGTTGGCCATTTACAAATAGGCCAAATTCTATAAGGTATAAAAGAGATCAGAGAAAACAAGCCATTATAATGCTTTGATCTCATATATATGAGGTTTGCTATGGTTATACAATTATGCAAACAAGTCACACATTTTCATTTAATTTGGTAACCAGAGAAGTTCTTTTTTATAACCTCTTTTTGACACCATAGATCAATTAATAATTGTTTCTATTGTACAGCCTTGTTTGTTTTAAGTGTAAATACTTATTAATTTGCAGTTACTGGATCATGACCTTAAGGGAGAGGGGCCTAAAAATAGCTATAAAACTGATCATGACCTTAAGGGGGAGGGGCCTAGAAATAGTTGTCAAACTGATATGTGTACTTAAGGTGTAGGGGCCCAGAAATATTTGTCAAACTGATATGTACTTATCATGCTAATAGTAATGCAACTTTGTAAAAAAGAACATTGAACTATCACCAGTAGTACATATCAAACAACTGCCATGGCCATAGTTGTTGCTGGAAAAGTAACATCTATGTCAAACCCTTTATCAACTCTTCCCCAGAAGCAAGAAAGTTGAAGACCATTTTCTGCTGCAATTTTTGACAATATAAATTAACTTTTTATATTCCTTTATCAAAGTCAAATGTACATTAGCAATCTCTGAAATTGACCAGGCTATTGGTTTATAAGATTGTATACAGTCACAAACAAGAATGAAATATTGATACTTTATAACAATTCTGTGTATTGTTTCCGAACTTTCTTATTTTCTAAACATTCAAATATGGTGATAAGCAAATGTCAGAGCATTAGTCCATTCTGTTGGCATGAATTAGGCAACTTAAGTTCCTTTAAATAAAAACTCTCTTACATATTAAGGATAAATCAAGGAGGTTTATAACCTACACTGAAATATAATTACTATAGACATAAATATACCAACCCTACAAGCATTTCATATATTAATATTCCTAAAGACCACCAGTCGACAGCCTTGTTATGTCCCCTTGACTGTATGATTTCTGGAGCAAGGTATTCAGGTGTACCACACAATGTCCACGTTCTAGAAAATAAGAGAAGTAAATGTTTATTGTTATCTAATAAATGTAAATTTATTTAAACATTGGTCAATTTACTTTCAATAGTACAAAAACAAAACCATGAAATCTTGCCATAAGACAAACGTTTTCTTCTAAAAAAAATAAATGTCATGGATATAAACCATGATTAGTATATATCTCTGATTATCTGTAGATGCAAATTATGACATTTTTTGTTTGATCTTAAAGTACTAAAAGATTGATGTTTGGGGACAAAAAAAAGTTTATTGATTGGGTTTTTAATCTATGAATTTTTAAAGAGCTTAAATGTCCTTACATTTTATTGATAATGTTAAAAAATGTGTTGAAATATGTTTGATCTTCCTGTAAAATAATATCTATTTTTAAAATTTGTTTTAATGTATGAAATTTAGAATAAATCGGTAGATTAAATATAGAATGTTTGTAATAGCACTAAAAGTCTTTTGTCTTCATTAAACCTGGTCATAAACTGTTCTGTGAAAATGCACTCATATCTAACAAACTCACATTCAATTGGTTGGTTTAAAATTTCCTATTATCCCCTAAATATGGGGGATGTCATAGGATAAAATATTTTGTGAAGAAAGAACATCACTTAATCATTGTCGTCAAATACTATGGATTCATTACTATTCGTTCGATACCAATTTTTGTGGGTTTCATGGGTACAGGTGAACCACGAATTCAAATGTTCAATGAATATCAATTTAAATAGGCTTTGTATATAGTGATTGGCAACACCATGAAATTAAATATCCACGAATAGGCAAGTTTTTACAACCCACAAAAATTGATACCCACAAAAATAAATGAATTCACAATATGCATACAATATTTTCCCCTTCGCGTTACATAAACAACTATCATTGTCGTCAATATGCATACAATAATTTCCCCTCTTCGTTACATAAACAACCATCCATCATAATAACACCTAACTCAGCAGATTGTAACATGTATAGTGTTTTTATTTAGTCAATCAG
The DNA here is from genome assembly GCF_036588685.1 of Mytilus trossulus. NCBI lineage: Eukaryota > Metazoa > Mollusca > Bivalvia > Mytilida > Mytilidae > Mytilus > Mytilus trossulus. The sequence goes on along the minus strand of NC_086375.1, from coordinate 93,541,495 downwards.
ATACACTATTTACCTGCTGGGAGTAATTAGTAGTTGGCAAAGTCAATAAGTTATTTCTTACTTACAGGTACAAAAGCTAAAGATAGTAAACAGACATTACTTAAACATTAATCAAGGCAGAGATGACACAACAATGACATTCTTCTTTCATCCGGAGAATGCAAATAGTCTGAGATACCAGTAGTATGTAAATAGTCTGAGATACCAGTAGTATGTAAATAGTCTGAGATACCAGTAGTATGTAAATAGTCTGAGATACCAGTAGTATGTAAATAGTCTGAGAGTAGTATGTCACTAGTCTGATAGGGCAAATGTGAACAATCCTCTGCATTACAAATAGTCTGAGACAGGATCATCTTTGAAATCTAACAAGGTTTTCTGCAGACCTTTATCCTATCCTTATGGTTATATACTGAATCATCAATGTTTCGTAAAGTATAACCCTGATGATCAGGATTACTGTCAACTTGATCTAAGAAAAGACAAGGACTGTGCCTTTTAGGGGTCAGTTGGATCGGGAAATATTTGAAGTTCTATGAAAATCAATAACTTCTGAAGAAATTTTCATATATTTCAGGTTATCTGTTCATTTTCTGAAGTAATTTACACACCAAAATCTCTAACAATAAGTTTGCTACAAATAAGCTATCAATTAATCAGGGAATTTGCTCCAAGTTTGCTACAAATGAGCTATCGCATCATCAGGGAATTTGCTCCAAGTTTGCTACAAAGAGCTATCACATCATCAGGGAATTTGCTCCAAGTTTGCTACAAATGAGCTATCACATCATCAGGGAATTTGCTCCAAGTTTGCTACAAAGAGCTATCACATCATCAGGGAATTTGCTCCAAGTTTGCTACAAATGAGCTATTATTTTAATACGGAAGTGGCTCCACAGTTTGCTACAAATGAGCTATTATTTTAATACGGAAGTGGCTCCACAGTTTGCTACAAATGAGCTATCAATTTTATCAGGGAAGTGGCTTCAAGTCTATCAATTTTTATATTGGGGCAGTTGCTTCAAGTTTGCTACAAATGAGCTATCTCATTAACAAGGAAGCTGCTCAATGTTTGCTACAAATGAGCTATGCGCTGTCTCATTAACAGGGAAGTTGCTCAAATCAAAGTGTGCTACAAATAAGCTATCACAATATCAGGGAAGTAGCTTCAAGTTAACTACAAATTATCAGAGAAATTGCTCTAAGTTTGCTTGCAGTAAAACAATTTGTGGATTTGTTTTAAAAGGTTTTCTGTTGAAATATTTGAAGAGAATGAAAAGTGTATGGATGGACTTATTGGACATGGTTGTACATATGTTTAGCCTACTTCCTTTGTGATTTTTGGATTATTGAGGGTTGGTTTTCATTAAAATATTACTATTTTATGAATTGAGTCTTCAATCAATCTATGGGAAAAATTATTATTAGGACCACTCAGTTAAATCGTGAGATAGGTGACTTGACAGCATGGTAACTCTATGTCTATGAACAATAGAGTTGTTATTGAGTACATGAAGTCAGATTGTGAGTAATATCTGGTAATATCTACTGTTAAATACATCAGAAATGTTGGCATGAGTACAATCTTCATTAATGTGTTGTCAGGTCAACAAGTACTGTATCCCCAATTAACTTATCTGTTCTCTATAAACTCTTATGTCTACTGGTTAGCCTGACTTGTCACATTTA